>NC_083276.1:30384116-30733934 GCF_963506605.1 Zootoca vivipara
ATCATCATCATTTCCTTTTGCACATAGTGATCAAGAAGTTGATTAGGGAAAAGCAGACTACCTGATTTCCCAGAGGACTTTTTGGATTTAAAGGACACAAGCTTTAAAGGGAGGGGTGGCTAACACCCCAGAGGACAGGATCACACTTCAGAATGACCTTAACAGATTAGACAACTGGGCCAAAGCAAACAAGATGAATTTTAACAAGGAGAAATGTAAAGTACTACACTTGGGCAAAAAAAATGAAAGGCACAAATACAGGATGGGAGACACCTGGCTTGAGAGCAGTACATGTGAAAAGGATCTAGGAGTTTTGGTTGACCACAAACTTGACATGAGTCAGCAGTGTGATGCAGCAGCTAAAAAAGCCAATGCAATTCTGGGCTGCATCAATAGGAGTATAGCATCTAGATCAAGGGAAGTAATAGTACCACTGTATTCTGCTCTGGTCAGACCTCACCTGGAGTATTGTGTCCAGTTCTGGGCACCACAGTTCAAGAAGGATACTGATAAGCTGGAACGTGTCCAGAAGAGGGCAACCAAAATGGTCAAAGGCCTGGAAACGATGCCTTATGAGGAACGGCTTAGGGAGCTGGGTATGTTTAGCCTGGAGAAGAGAAGGTTAAGGGGTGATATGATAACCATGTTCAAATATATAAAAGGATGTCATATAGAGGAGGGAGAAAGGTTGTTTTCTGCTGCTCCAGAGAAGCGGACACGGAGCAACGGATTCAAACTACAAGAAAGAAAATTCCACCTAAACATTAGGAAGAACTTCCTGACAGTAAGAGCTGTTCGGCAGTGGAATTTGCTGCCAAGGAGTGTGGTGGAGTCTCCTTCTTTGGAGGTCTTTAAGCAGAGGCTTGACAGCCATCTGTCAGGAATGCTTTGATGGTATTTCCTGCTTGGCAGGGGGTTGGACTGGATGGCCCTTGTGGTCTCTTCCAACTCTATGATTCTATGATTCTATGATTCTATGAAGCTCATTGCTGCTTCTTGGCCACTAGAGGGAAGCCTACACTTAAAACATAACTTCTCCCAGTGTCTCCATACTCCTGATCATACATCTGAAATGTACATCCTTAAGATGGCTTTACACAACATAATTTATTTTTAAATTTCTATCCTGTCCTTTCCCACAAAGGAGCCTAGGATGTCAAAACTACAAGACAGCAGGATGATACTTAAAACACATCTTAAAACAGTTGCATATCCTCACAGTTATAAGTTTCAAGGTGGGGAGGAACAGTATACTTCAGCCACCAATTGCCTGGGTGAACAGGAATGTTTTAAAAATTCTCTTTAATGTTGTTAATGATGGACAGGTGCACCTCACCAGCATGGGCATTCCACAAATGGGGAACTATTACTTTAAAAAACAAACATGTCACAGGTCAGTGCCAACTGGGCAGCACCCACAATGGAACCTCCCCTGCTGATTATAGGGTGCAAGATAATTGGGGGTAGGCTCTTCTTTAAGAACTTAGGTCTCAAGCTGTTATGGGCTTTGCATGCTTGTACTAACGCCTTCAGTTGGGCCTGGCAGCTCACTATAAGAAGGTTTTTGCATCCAGGGCAAATCAAGAAGAATGGGGGTGGGTTTCTCCCTCGGGTTTCATTTCACATTTATAGATGATAATAGGGATTCTAATCTATCTCCTGGAAACAGGTGGTGTTTATTTTTGTTATAATCCAGAGTGAAAGGCTGTGCCCATCCATGCTTTTCCAGGCTCTCTGTGTGTAGGCTATTACTACACCCAGACTTCAGGTGGTTTTCATGCATTTTTGACACTTAACTTTTAAGTGATTTAAGAGTGCTGCTAACGGATTCCAAGACTTGTCTCTTTCAGATGCAATGCAAAAAGATGATAAAGCATTACAGGAACAAGCCTGGTTATGCATGGCTCCAAGAAGACCATACGTTTATGCTTCCATTTTTATCTAATCTGAACTTACTGTTATGTCTGAACCTGGACAAGCTGTGGTCAGCCTTAACTGGTTTATTGAAGCAAGCCAACTTCAAAGTGTAGTGGAGCTGGCTTGTTTTAATAAACTGTAGTTAAGTGTAATCAAAGTTTACAGTGATCAACTGGGTACTTTAACAATACAGAAAGCTAGCTGGTTTAAATTTGCTATGGCTGCAATGTTTATATGGCTAGCAAAAAAATATAAATCAACTTTGAAATTCCATAGTAAATAGAAACTAGTAAGAATTCAGTTTTGAACAATATAACAGGAGGCAATCAACTACAGGGCACTTCCAGACAATTGGCTTCAAGTGCTACTGAATCATTGTTCTTTCAGTGCTCAGAATTGCAGTTGACTTTCTACCCTAGTGCTGTGTGAACATTGTATGTTTTCTCCACACCAATGGGCAAGACAGCTCTGTGGACGGAGTTTTAGAAAAAAAACAAGATCATGGACTCATAGATTGTAGAGTTGGCAGGGGCCTCAAGAATCATCTACTACAAACCCCCTGCAGTGCAGGAATATGCAGGTGGCCCATATGGGGATTGAACCCGTGACCTTGGCATGCTCTAACCAACTGAGCTGGAAGGAGGGGGGATATTTGACAAGGTTGCATTCAGATCTAGGGCTCATTGCATTTGTTTTATTGGTTGTAATGCTAGTGCTTCTGTCCTGATTATGAACATTCCTTTTATACGGCAGCACCTGCTGCAATAAAAAACCCTCTGGCTTTTTGATAGATACACTAGCATGTCATCTAAATTTTTAACATCTGGGATACTAGCCAAATTTCATCAAGTGTGCGGCCAGATCACTCCTGCAGAGATCCTCCGTGGGCCGACCGGCACAGCACGACGCTGGAAATAGTATGTGCATGTCCATGGCATCAGAAATCATTTCTGCACATGCCCAGATGCTGAAAATCGCACCTGCGCAGAAGCTGGGCATGCACAGAAGCGCTTTCTAGTGTGACGGCAGAGAGTCCCCACACTGCTTTTCTCCACAGCATGCAGGGACTTGCCAAGCGGGCGGCTCAATTTGGGGGCAGCTTGTGGGCCAGTTAAACGGCCTCCTTGGGCCACTTCTGGCCCATGGGCCTTAGGTTGCCGACCCCTGACTTAGTGCCTCTTCATACATGTTTTTATACATGCAGGTCCCGTTTTATGAACACAAGGTGTTCCCTGAAATTTTTCATTTGGCAAGCTCTTACATAATGAATTAATAATTTTTGTTTGCATAACAAGTTGACAATTTCCATTGATTCCTATGGGGGAATTTCTAATGCCTTCTCAACAATGGACTTCATGGTGTGTACAGTGAGGTTTGGGTACTACCGTAATTCATTGTGTTCAGATAAACGAATATTCACATAGCAAGCATTCATAAAGCATGACCAACGTATAAATGCCCCTTATATTTTTAGGTTTTCATTTAAAAGAAAGAACTGGATTGTGAACAACAGTTAAGCATGTACGGTACAATTGACTGGCTGTGAATCTGTTTGGAGTGGTGGTTCTCTATTGAATAGCTTCAGTGTATCCTGCATTTAGAAGGAATACTGAGTTTCACTCTGTTTGACTTGCCCACTTTATCTTCCTCTGGTTCTTTTGGTCCTGTTTTAAATCCCTATGTGGGTCAAGCTAGAAGTTGCACTTAATGCCTGGATGCTTACATGCTTGTACAGTTGAGTGCATAAGTGTTCAGACCCTGCTAATATCTCACTGTGTTGCTTCCGTTTTTACTCTTTTCGGTTCCCTCACTTTAAAGGCTGAAGCTGTTCCCTTTTCCTCCTCCACTGTATTAAGTTGACCTTCCTCCTGCAATTAGAGAGACATTAGACCTTGCGCTCACTGGCGAGAGCCAACTTTGGCATGGTTCAATCTGAAAAAGGAAAAAATGCTCGCAATTCTAAGGCTACTTGCCCTGTTCTGTTCTCTGATGATCTGAGCAGTGTGTGTTCATTCCTCATTCTCCCTGGATAGCTCTCACCTTTCCAGTCAGTCAGGGTAATTTGCCCTGGCACCATTTTGGCACAGGCTGGACCTCAGCATCGCTAACAGCCAGGGTCAGCTGTCAGCCTCGGAGCCATAAGCCTAATTCAATATTACACATGTAGGTATTTTTTCCAAGTTCTCTCTGGGCTGCAGGCTTAAAGTCTCTGTTCTCAGCTGGGGTCCTTGATGCAGTCACTTCCCTTGCCGTTACACAACACCCCATTAGGAGGAATGGCACAAACATGCTTGAAAGGGGCCCCTCCTTCTGCCCAGCAAAGCCACAGCCCCAAGGTTCACAGAATGGAATGGGTTTTAAGTTAGGAAGAAAGCTGCTTTCTTAAACATTTCTGTTCCTTCTCCCATCTCAGTTTTGTCATCGTTTATCAGAAACACGCTGAGGCTCCTCGTCCTTGGGAAGCAACCTGGCTCTTCCTTACCTGCCTAGTCTGTACCAATGCCTAACAGTGACGTAGGGCCTGCAGGAAACCAGCCATGAAATTGGGGGTTTGTGCTGGAAAGCAAAACAACAACAACAAAATCAGGATTCTGCTTGAATATTTGGGTATTAAAATACAATTGCAATTTATTACCAGGGTCCATTGTGTTTTATTGGCCATGGCCATGTAAATGTACAGTTTCATGAGCAAAAAGGGGGAAAAAGCTTACATTTCTTTCAACAGCAAAAAAGAACATGGGGAGAGAGAAACAAGGGCAGCATTCATTACTAAGGTCATGCCCAGCAGCCCATGTAAAACTGGATTTTTCTCTTAATGTAGAGTCCAGTGGTTCAGCAGCGGTTGTGGACATTGTGCCCAATTAGCTGCGACCTACCCGCATATTTTGTGGTCAGGATGATTCATTATGACGATTATACAGAGGAAACAGCTCTTGGGAGACTTCATTCAATAAGATCCCCAGAACTGGCAATGGGTATGCTGTAGCAAAGGCCATAAAGAGCCAGTTCCCTTTTGGAAAATTCAAGTTTCAGACAAAACAAACAGTTTTAGGAGAGTCTGGAGAGGTCATGAATACTACAAAGTGCTGTCATATTTTGCTGGACTGTAGCATTGACAAGACTTGTATGTTTGTGTTGGCTGTCGCTTGGTTGAGCTTACAGCAAGCCTAAACATCCATGTGCTAGAATGTTACTGTATAATATTACTTCAACTTCCAAAAATTAGGTGCACTTCCCCCCCCCCTTTACTCTTGCTTCTTCCCCCAAGGTACTTCATCCATTAACTACCTATGCAACATCTGTACATGCATTTGGTTCTCTTTCACATTGGTGGTTTGCAGAGTAGACAAACTATGGGGCATGACAATCTCATTTCCAGAAACAAAGACAACCCACAAGCCTGTAGAGTAGAGAGGGGAGCTTTTGGTCCTCCAGCTATTACTAGACTACAGTTCCTATCATCCCTGATCATTAACCATGGGGCTGACAAGTGTTGGAGTCTAATAGCATGTGGAGAGCCGTAAGTTCTTCAACCCTACTGTAAAGAATCCAGCTAGTTTTTAAATATTTCCTACCTTCAAGAATCTCTTTAACATCTGCTGTTGAACCTTTGTGTGCTGCAGAAGAATGGAGTATGTTCTAGGGTGCTTCCCCCCACCCCATGTAGATCACTGGCCTCACCATTGCTGCGTATAAGCTGGGAATGTATCCAGAAACACACACAACAATTTGCAGTAGCTATGCATTGCCGGAAAATTGATAAGTGTGGGAAATAAATGTTTCAGGAAGGCTTGTCTGCTTCTACTGATCTTGTTGAGGTTGATAAACTTTCAAGAAGTTCAAAACAGTTTTGAAACCACCAATTTAAGGCATAAGTTGTTCCAGAAGTAGTAGTTAAAGTTGCAGGAAAGCAGTATAAGGGGCCCACAGCCATTATCAAAGTTAATACTGATGCATATGTGCAAGTTCTTAAGTTCTCTCTTTCTATGATGCATCTATTAATCAAGGGTAGTTGTGGCAGTGGTTTCAACGATATTTTGATATGGGTTGAGGGGGTTTGTAGTTTAAGAGTATGCATGCTTCTAGTGTAAATGATTCTTAGCAACAGAAATTTCACACCGCTGCTGCCCATGCTATTTTCTGACCTTCAAAAGTGATTTGCTGGGGGAGCACTCCTCCTCTGCATACAAGCCCATTTGTTGGCATCTGTTTTGTCTTGAGAGGCAATGGACAAGTGTGCCTTCAGGGGTAAAGTCAAACCATTGGAGAGATACAGCTGTAGAGGCCACATGCAAACATATGTGCATGGACTGCACAAGCTGTCATGGTCAGTAGCATTCTGTGCTTCATCCAGTGCACAATCTCCCATGGCTTATGCACCCCGGTTCTCTGTCAATGGAACACAGCCCTACAGCTTGTTTTAAAGAGTGTGGATTGATTGTCCTTTTGTTGCATGGCTACTTCCCCCACCCCATGTGCAGGCTGAATACTGTGCAATTAAGGGCTTAACTGCTATGTTACAACTTGTAAAATATGGTCAGGCATGCATTGATTCCTCCTGTAGTCTTAAGTCAGGCTATATCTATCTTATTGCCTCGCACTGCATGTAGCACAGATTGAGACCAAGGCCTTTTGGGGTGCTGGAGGCTAATTCTCCAGGACAACAGGAGGGAGAATAGAGGCAACTTATAATGATGTGGATATTTCTTATTAGTATTATTTTAAAGTCGAGTGATCTTTCCATGTACAGGGAAGCAGGTTTGGAAAAGTTCACTGGATTTGACACGGATGCTACCCTCACATGGGATTCTTTCCCACCAACCCCCTTTCCTCATTTGTTTCTCTTTTGTGTGAGGGGAAGCTGTGCAAGCAGGATGCCTGCACATACCCAGGGATACAAGTATGCCACAGATGGGATCATATCAATGTTTTTGCAAGTGAAGGCAAGACTGACTGAGGTTTGTTTGGACATACAATTCTTTCTGGCTTCACAAAAATCTGGACACGCTCCATCCATATTCTCATGTTTACTTCTAATGGACAAAGCTCCCAAAATATGAACAAAGCTGAATGGGTGACAAACCTAGCCAGTACCCTGAATATTTATTTTAGCGACGGTGCCAGGCACAGATGTTCTCTCTTTTGATAGGATCTGCAGCTAGAAGAGGAAACAAGGGTATCAGCCACGACGAATTCTTGGACATTCTATCCTGCTCTTGGGAAGAAGAAAAAAGTCCCAAACTAACCAGCACTAACTCATGTGGTGGGTGTTTCTCTTACTTGCCATTATGATAATGGCTCTCAATTGACATTGTGAGGGATGCGGATGAATATTTGGATTGTACTGAGTGTCTGAAATGCAAAAGACAAGATACTTCTGGAAGTGAATTAATACGTCAAGGATCTGATCACATTGAAAGTCAATGCAGGCAGATGATCATTATACTTCTCACCACACATTTGCGCAGTGTCTGCTGCTTTGTAGAGCAATAGACATGATGACCAAGCTATCCCTAAGTGAGAAGGCTCACCCTTAAGTCCTTTGGTCACATGTGGTCACATCCACACCATATATTTAAGGCACTCTTAAACCAATTGTAACAGTCATGACTTCCCCCAAATAATTCTGAGAATTGTGGTTTGTTAAAGGTTCTGAGAGTTGTTAGGAGACCTCTCACAGAGCTAAAATTCTCAGAGTGCCTTAACTGTATGGGACAAGAGTGTACGGGTTTCAGAGCTGCTTGGCAGTGGAACAGATGCCCACGAGAGGTGGTGGACTCTCTTTCCTTGAAGGTTTTTAAACAGAGATTGGATTGCCATCTGTCATGGATGTTTTAGTTAAGATTCCTGCATTTCAGGGGGTTGGCTTAGATGACCCTTGGGTCCCTTCCAACTCTATGATTCTAAGAGTGGCTTAAATGTATGGGGAGGATGGGTCCTGTATGTTGATGCAGATAGTATTAAGAAGAGGCAGTGTTATGTTTGGGTCATTGCATACCCCTCAACTGTCGAGATTTGAGCAGAACACCCCAGAATTACAGAAGCCATGCTGGCTTCTGATTGGATCCTGGAATGTCCCGTTTTTTGGTCTTGTGCAAATCAACTGGCTCCCACTAGAGCTCAGGACCAAAAAAAATGAAAGTCCTGATTTTGATCAGCGGGATGTTGGAGGGCGAATCATTGTTCTTGAAAGAGAAGATATATGATGCTCTGCTGCTATGCCTGCCACATCCTTGTATAATACTCACACTGCCAGCAGTATCTAAGACTGGGCGTCCTTTAAGCTTTTCTTGATGTATTGATTAATTGCTAGGGGAACTGACTGCACGATTAAGAATTACAAAATGCAAAACTTCCTGACAAGAAAATTAGATAAGGTAGCAATGCATGTAAATAGATATTTATAAGGGACTTAACAGGATATTTGAACAAAGAGGGAAGCAAATGCAGCATTTCAAATTCTCTTTTTTTGTTTAAATTCCATAAGGAGCATCCAATAACTATTTTAAGATGCACACAGCTCATAGATTTATGTCAGTAAAACACATTGATACGTTTATAATTTTTTTCGCATGGACCACAATCAGTCTTCACTCATGCTAAATTGATTTCAATGGGAGTTCAGAGGTCGAATAATGCCCCCCCCCCCGAGTTGTAATTTTGTGAGACTCTTCTGGGCCAGTTTCCCATCAAGCACAGCTGTCATTTCCCCACAGTCTTTGTGGGATCCTGACAAAGTGGGTTCACATATGGGTTTTCTGTGGTCCATTGAGGCTACAGTGGCCTTCATCATTCGGTTGCCACTTGTTGTTAGGGTCAGGCCTCTCTTTCTGCACATGAAAGGGAACTACAATCGTGCATTGTGTGAGACTCTATTGTATTAAATATGGTCTCCCCTTTCCCAGCAGCATAGTGGGATAGAACTTCTTTCGAAGCCAGGAGGGGAGTTGCTCCCAGGGCCACCTAGATTAAAAAAAATGCGTACAAAAAATAAATCCATACAAAAGCTCTCAGGAGCCCCACATTCCTCTCCTAACCTCTTCAGGATGGATTGTTTTCGGGGTTTTCCTCAGCAGGCAGACGGTTTCCTAGGACAATACACTTTCCAACAGTGTAGGCAGCTTTTTCCTTACAAGAGGAGACGTGTCCCTACGGTTTGCTGCATTGTCTCCGAGGGGCTCAGTACTCCACCCCCTTCTTTGTATTCTTCTCCATGCCCCAGGCACAGAACACGGAGGCCCTTTGTCCCAGGGAACAGAACTGGGAAGTCTTGCACAACCTTGGAAATAGCTATTTTCTCTTAATTTTAAACAGAGATAGGTTGGTGGAAATGCCAGCTCAAAATAAATGAGCGCCTTTGGAGATGGAACAAGATCTCATCAAATTCACACACACCCACGCCTGAAAAAAGCATGAAGAATATTGTTTATCTACAATCTAGTTGTTGTTACTACTACTACTATTTTATTATTTTCCTTCTTTCTTTCCCCACCACATCTCTGCTAACTGTTCTATCCAGGCTGCTTAGGCAGGATTCACAGTATTATTATTATTATTATTATTATTATTATTATTATTATTATTATTAAAAAGCTTTATCAGAAACAAATCTGCTTCATTGTCTAATAATTGGGTAAGCTTCTTTCTTACCCCAAAGCATCTGGAAGTATGGAAAAGATTACATATCTCACCAGTGGTTATACAACTGTCCACTCTGTCAAAGTTGGACCACCTTGAAACTATATTTATCTCATGTGTTTTAAGCAAATGTCTGTGTGCTTTATATTCTGCTACTGGCCTGCAGATTTCAATCTCCTTCACTGATGATCCAAGAATTGTTTTATGTAGAGCCATTGCCACTTTGATCTTTAACATCAACTAACAGAATTACATCGGGGTGTTGGAGGGACACCAACCAGTGGATCCTCATGGGATTCCATGGATCTCTGGGTGCTCTGCACACAGGCTGCCACCCATGAGGGTTTCCTCTTAGTGGTGGTTGGGCCAACTAGCAGAAGGGGTGAGGTGTGGGTGTTGCCTACACGGCAGGGATTTTCCCTAGTTTCAGTTACCACAAAGGAATTAAGTGGCAGCCAATGATTTATATTGGGGGGGGGGGAAGCTAAGGAGGACACTCAAGTATAATACTTAGGGATCCCAGCGAGGGTAGATTTTGCTCCCTTGAACTGTCTTGGCAATGGCAGTCCGCTCACTCTGACCCACTGAATTTAAATTAAAAGTTTCAGTATAAAACACTTCCTCTCTTTCTTAAAGTTTGCGTCAACAATGAGGTGATGCTCAGAATGCCTAGGGCAACTAACTCCAAATCCCCAGAGCTGGTTCTGGCTATCCCCCCCCCTCAACCTTTCCCCTTATATTTTAGTAATTTCCTTCCACTTGGCTCCTTAAACATTTATAAGCTCCCCCCCCCACAGACTAGTTTTCCCCTCACATTTGCTTTGTTGTTATCAAATAACTTCCCCTCACAAAGCTACAATTCCCAGAGTTTCCTGCAAAGAGATATTGTTAAAACACTCCAAAAATGGCAGCTCTGTGAGGGGAATAGGGGTCTCCTAACAACACTCAGTCCTCTTAAAAGGCTGCACTTCCAGGATTCTTTCCCCACCACAAATGGGGCCTGTGTAACATACTTCTGAGGGGAAATTCCAGCAGACAAAAGGAGGCCTCCACAAAACATGCAGTGGGGATGAAAAAGAAGGTGATCTGAGATGTTGGTGGTGTTTTGGGGGCAGGTTTTGCCCCCCCCACACCATTTGCCAGACCTACCTCACAGATCAGCCGTATAAGTTCAACAACAAAACAACTGGCAAAAAGAAAGGGCAACCATTTTTTTAAGGCTCCTGCCATCCACCTGCCTTGCTACTAGGGCCCTAATAGCCCTAGATTTAAAGCTCATTGTGTTCGTGGGTCAAGACGCAGATCTGTAATATTGATCAATTCCCTTCTCCACAAAACTACCAATGAACCCTAAAGAACGCAAGTAATCTTCAACAGTGATTTCTGGTAAGTGCTTTGATTCTGAATTACAGGTCTTGAAACAAAGAGATAATTCAGGGTTTCCTTTAACTGTGATATATAGTGTGTGTACTGTTTAATCTTTGTAGCCATAGAACCAAAGGCTAGTTACTGACACCAAACCACACCCTAATAGGTCCTTTGAGGAAGGTTGTCATTAAGTAATATTTAGAAGTTGTTACAAATGCCCAGATCTATTCCTTACTGCTTTCTTGTGCTTCTAACGTGTACAAAGCACCTGCATGGTTATTAAAATTTGAATCCACTCTGTATGAATACTCCTTATGCAGGTCTTTACATGCGAAAGTATAAAAACTAGCTTGAAATACCCAGGAGCGGACTTCTAATTTCTTGATAGGAACACACACAGGCTGGAATCCTCAGCATGCCAGTTCAGAGCCGGCCCAACCATTAGGCAGAATGTGGCAGTTACCTCAGGCAGCAGATGTTGCAGGGTGGTGGCAAAGTGTCAGAGGGCAGAGGTGTGTGAATTATGTGGCCCACCTTGTGCTCCCTGTGCTAGCCTACTGCCTGCTGGTGTGGTGGAGGATACTACTACTGTTATACAGTGGTTCCACTCCTTCCTCCTGGGCCGTGTTCAGAAAGTGGTGGTGGGGGATGAGTGTTCAGACCCCTGGGCTCTCACTTGTGGGGTGCCTCAGGGTTCCGTCCTCTCCCCCATGCTTTTTAACATCTATATGAAGCCGCTGGGAGAGATCATCAGGGGGTTTGGGCTGGGTGTTCATCAGTATGTGGATGACACCCAACTCTATCTCTCTTTTAAATCAGAACCAGTGAAGGCAGTGAATGCCCTGTGTGAGTGCCTGGAGGCAGTTGGAGGGTGGATGGTGGCTAACAGATTGAGGTTGAATCCTGACAAGACAGAAGTACTGTTTGTGGGGGACAGGGGGCGGGCAGGTGTGGAGGACTCCCTGGTCCTGAATGGGATAACTGTGCCCCTGAAGGACCAGGTGCGCAGCCTGAGAGTCATTTTGGACTCATAGCTGTCCATGGAGGCATAGGTTAATTCTGTGTCCAGGGCGGCTGTCTATCAGCTCCATCTGGTACACAGGCTGAAACCCTACCTGCCCGCAGACTGTCTCACCAGAGTGGTGCATGCTCTAGTTATCTCCCGCTTGGACTACTGCAATGCGCTCTACGTGGGGCTTCCTTTGAAGGTGACCCGGAAACTGCAATTAATCCAGAATGCGGCAGCTAGATTGGTGACTGGGAGTGGCCACCGAGACCACATAACACCGGTCCTAAGAGACCTACATTGGCTCCCAGTATGTTTCCGAGCGCAATTCAAAGTGTTGGTGCTGACCTTTAAAGCCCTAAACGGCCTCGGTCCTGTATACCTGAAGGAGCATCTCCACCCCCATTGTTCAGCCCAGACACTGAGATCCAGCGCCGAGGGCATTCTGGCGGTTCCCTCACTGTGAAAAGCAAAGCTACAGGGAACCAGGCAGAGGGCCTTCTCGGTAATGGCGCCCACCCTGTGGAACGCCCTCCCATCGGAGGTCAAGGAGATAAACTTCTGTATGTGGAATATAGAGATGCCATTTTATATTTCATCTCAGGTAGAAAGATGTATTAGGTCAACCAAAGAGGAAATAACTCTCCGTAGTGTATTGGCCCTCCTGGCTTGTCATACCAGGAAGTGCTGAATTAGCTCTCAGGCAATGTGTTGTATAGTTTCAGTTGTGCATCAGAAGCAGGGACCTGCTGCGTGGTTTCCTCCCTCTGTAAGCTGTTTTACATTGAAGTTGTTGCTCTGCCTCTGTGTGGCCTCCTCTTCTGATACTTTTCAGTCTTGTTGAACACAGTGGACACAGCAAGATTTACCGTACTTCCAAGTAAGCAAACACAGTATGACACTGCTAAAGAGTTTGAGCAGTGTTCTGGGGGATGCAAGAGAGAAGGTGCAGTTGCAATGCCCCACTTTTGTTCTGGAAAACTAAACTAATATAGGCCTTGCTGTTATTAAATTGCTCTTAAACCATTTTGCCAGATTATTTAATCTGGAATCCATTAGCCATTTGTCAGTCCTACAGTGGTGCACCCCAGGAATTGTGTTCTCTCTTTGCAAGATGTTCGCTATATGTACTATCTGACTATCAGATGTTTCTTCAGTGTTGTATATGTCCTTTTGTTGCATTCTGGGTTTCACATATCTTTGCACCTATGAAGGTTGTTTAAATTCCTGTGTACTGTATAGAGGTTTCTTCTGGAACTGTCCTATTGAGAACTCTGGTCCATACCTACCTTCTCTTTTGCATCCTTTCGTTTAACCTAGAAGCATGAATACTTGGGCTTTTGGGCAACTAACTGAAGAATGCTTAGCTGCCCCAACATAGCCTTGGACCTCATATAATTTCTCTTGCTGCAGTCAAACCTTGACAGTACAACTATTATTAGACAACTGGGCCAAAGCAAACAAGATGGATTTTAACAAGGAGAAATATAAAGTACTACACTTGGGCAAAAAACTGAAAGGCACAAATACAGGATGGGTGACACCTGGCTTGAGAGCAGTACATGTGAAAAGGATCTAGGAGTCCTGGTAGACCACAAACTTGACATGAGTCAACAGTGTGATGCAGCAGCTAAAAAAGCCAATGCAATTCTGGGCTGCATCAATAGGAGTATAGCATCTAGATTAAGGGAAGTAATAGTACCACTGTATTCTGCTCTGGTCAGACCTCACCTGGAGTACTGTGTCCAGTTCTGGGCACCACAGTTCAAGAAGGATACTGACAAGCTGGAACATGTCCAGAAGAGGGCAACCAAAATGGTTAAAGTCTTGGAAACAATGCCTTATGAGGAACGGCTTAGGGAGCTGGGTATGTTTAGCCTGGAGAAGAGAAGGTTAAGGGGTGATATGATAGCCATGTTCAAATATATAAAAGGATGTCATATAGAGGAGGGTGATTGGTTGTTTTCTGCTGCTCCAGAGAAGCGGACACGGAGCAATGGATTCAAACTACAAGAAAGAAGCTTCCACCTAAACATTAGGAATAACTTCTTGACAGTAAGAGCTGTTTGGCAGTGGAATTTGCTACCAAGGAGTGTGGTGGAGTCTCCTTCTTTGGAGGTCTTTAAGCAGAGGCTTGACAGCCATATGTCAAGAATGCTTTGATGGTGTTTCCTGCTTGGCAGGGGGTTGGACTGGATGGCCCTTGTGGTCTCTTCCAACTCTGTGATTATATGATTCTATGATTCTAACTGAGCTGAAGTTAAAACCCCTGCTTTCCATGCTCCTCCTCTTCCATCCTGAACTAGCAGCAGAATTTAGCTCTTCCTTCCCAATATGCTGGAGTGTTTTTCATGTCTCGTTAGTAGACAGACATATTTTACTGCTCTGTGTAGGGAAACCTGTAGTGTATCCCTTTTTCTCCACAAAATTTATAATGGACCTAGGTGATATTATGCAGTCTGAATCATTATTTTAAATACTCTGGGGCCTACCTTACCTAATGTTCTTCTGCTTAATACATTATTTTAGGGGAATACCCAAACTGGTAAGCTTTTACATTCACTGAATTCCTGGATTCTTAAAGAAGGTGGCACAGTTTCTTCTTGTTTAACTCTACACTTCCAGATTTTTTAAAAGATATATGTCATTAAAAAGTTCCCAAGCTTGACCTGTGGGTTGGAGTTCTGTGTTACTCCTCTTTATTGCAATTATCGAATGCCTTCTTCATTATTGGGGCCACAGAACTCTTTGTTTTCATTACTGCTATTTCAGTATTTCCATTGCATCCTTGCACACAACAGCAGTAGACGTCTCACTGTTTTTTCCTGTTAAAAGTTGAGTAAAGCTATAACTGGAAGCCTCATTATGGTTTTTAATATTTGGGGCCCCTTTTACTAGCTTTGGCTTTGCCATTTGCTTTTTATTGTTTCTGCAGTTTTTCTGCTGTTTTTTTTAATAGTTTTCATTATTACTGTTTTTATTATTTTTGTTTTTAATTTTAGGTACGGTAGGCTGCCTTGAGGCTACATAGTGTATGTGACACAGCAGAGTTTATAAATGATTCTGGAACCTTGTTAATCCTGAACACACTAAAACTTCATTTAAATGTATCATAGGTATTAAAGTTATAATACTCTAAGTATGGTTCTTAATTGCATTTAAGATTTTGGTTGAGGCAGTATGTAAATAAGCAAGCAATCCCTACTGGAAGAACAAATGGTACACAAATGATTAATTTTAGTTGTTGTTTTGTGTGTGTGTGTGTGTGTGTGTGTGTAAACTGCTTAGAACGGTTGGTGAGTGCCTCCTCCGCAGCTGTATGTTTTCTTAACTCCCTATGATACATTTAATGTTTTGTTTTCCAATTTAACAAGACACCATTGGTTGCCATCCATCTGTCTCGGGAGAGAACTGATAAGTGTGCCTTGGGAGATGTAGTCATACCGCTGGAAGGTAAGAGTGTCTCCTGTGGCTGTAGCACTGGCGGAGGAAGGGGGGTGGGGGGAGCGCACCGCCCCTGGCACCACGATCCCGGTGGGGTGCCATCGTGGCTGCCACCCCACACTGGGCACCACACCCCTGTGGGCTGTGCACCACGCCCCCGGGATGTACACCACGCCCCCGGGATGCGTGCCAGCCATGCCCCTGCCTGCTCTCCGCCCCTGGTGCCAGAGCATGAAGCTCTGCCACTGTTCTGTAGAGACCGATACAGGAGAGACATGTTTTGTTGCTGCTGGGGCAGATGAAGGCATCTGGTTGTGCTGATGTAGGTGTACCATGATATTTCTTTTTTCTTATTCACAAATGAAGAAAATAAATTCCCTATGCTATTCAAGTATTGGCATATTATGATTTTCATCCTGAGGCCCTTTTACACATACTGTCTCTACAAAGGATCTTCTGTGTTGCTTGTGGCCCTTGAGATAGCTCAGTTGGTAAAGCACGAGACTCTTAATCTCAGTGTTATGGGTTTGAGCCCTGTGTTGGGCAAAAAGTTTCATGCATTGCAGGGGACTGGACCCTCATAGACCCTTACAATTCTGTGATTCTATTATTCTTAATGGCACAAGCAATTAGTCACAATTGCTTTTGACTCAGTTTGTAGTATGAAGTCTAAAGTTGCTTAGTGTATTTCAGTCATTCATTGACCAGTTATTTCATACTTCCATCAGATCTTCTTGTCAAAGGCTTCGGCAGGAACACAACACTCATTTAGGTACACAAGGTGCATGTAATTACAAAGAAAACGAACTAGTCAAAAACCTGTGCTTTGTTCCACCATTCATGGGGATTGTATAAAAGGAGAGAATTCTTCCTTCTGAAAATTGCCCAGAGATTTTAGATAATCCATTTTCTTTGAAAAGGTTGTGTGGGAACTGTGTTACAGATTGAAAGGATGCTGACAACTTGCTAGATCAGAGATGGATAAACTATGCCTTGTGGGCTGGCTCCAGCACAAAGCCTGCCTTGTTCTAGGTGATGCCTAGATGCACGGAGAACGGCCACTGATCCTGTACTAGGTACTCCTTGCTTTCTCCCCCTGTGTGGGACTGCTCCAGGTCTAATTTGAATGGAGGGAAAACTGCTAAATAATGCTCAAATGTGGACAAATTCTCAGTGACGAGATAGCCTATCCTTTGACAGTTGTATGCATATTTTTAGGACCCTCCCTATTTTCGTGATTGTATTTTAAATTCTTTTGACCTTGGGATGAAGGAAGAGTAATAAATTATTATTCTTATTTAATAATAAGAACAGGTTGCAGCAGCATGTCAAATCCTGCTTCTCTTTTCCCCACCTGAGATCTTGGAACTGTAAGAAGTAACTGGCAGTGGAAGCAATGATGAGCTCAGGTTCCCTTCTCACTTCAGGTGTCTTGGAAACAGAATGAGTTTTGGTATATTTCAGCATCAATTCTTTTCCTCTCCCCACACTTTCATTATTGGGGGCAAAAGTGTGGAAGCTTTAGGATCTGGAGAAATTTTCCTCCTGGGTAATTTTTTTTTTGAGATGAGCAGATACGGTATTGCTTTTCACTCTTATTTAGTTTGCCCTCTGACACCAGAACTTGGAAGGGACAATACAAGTGAGAAGAATGGCCTTTTCAGCCACAACTGCAGGGGCTACCCTGTCCTTTGACTTTGATGCCAAATGGACAGAGGTTAGAGTAACTGCTGGCACCACTTCCCTGGAGCTCACTGTCCAGGAATTGCTGTCCTTGCTAAGGTTCTGCAGCCTGTCTAAGATGCTGAAAAAGTGAATAATAGAAAAGGACAGAATCAAGTGGTAGACACAGCTAAATTATTCCCAGTGGGTTCCAGCTTCATAATGTGTGTTTGACAAGGGCAGTCAGGTGTCAATAGTAATGGCTGGGGGAAAAAAAATTAAACTCCCCCTTCTTGACTCCTGATGCTGTAAAGGTAAAGGGAACCCTAAACTTTTTTATTTTTCTTTTAACAAATATTTGTTTAAATGATATACTTTTTTCCTTTGTATTGTATTTTAATGACTTAAATAAAGGTTATTTTTAAAACTAAAAAAAGAAGAAGTAAAGGGAGCCCTGACCGTTAGGTCCAGTTGCGGACGACTCTGGGGTTGTGGTGCTCATCTTGCTTTACTGGCCAAGGGAGCCGGTGTACAGCTTCCGGGTCATGTGGCCAGCATGACTAAGCCGCTTCTGGCAAACCAGAGCAGCACACAGAAACGCCGTTTACCTTCCCGCTGTAGCAGTACCTATTTATCTACTTGCATTTTGACGTGCTTTCGAACTGCTAGGTTGGCAGGAGCTGGGACCGAGCAACAGGAGCTCACCCCGTCGCGGGGATTCCCCGTCGTTAGGAGACCCCTATTTCCCTCACAGAGCTACAATTCTCAGAGCAGTTTAACAATCAATCCCTTTCTCCAGGAAACTAGATGTTGTAGCTGTGCGTGAGAGAAAGGGGTCTCTTAACCATTCTTAGCACCCTTAACATAATGCAGTTCACAATATCCTTTTAGAGTAGTCATGACTGTTAAAGTGGTATAATAGTGCTTTAAACATATGAGGTGGAATTGGCCTAGAACTGAAATATCTTGTTGGGATCTAAGAGCCCCTGGCCCTTGGTTTTCTGATGTTTGCTCCTGATTTCCAAAAGCAACGCAGGAAAGCAAATAATAATAATAATAATAATTACTGTATTGTTTATTCAGATTTCCAGTGTGCTTTAGCCAGGATGTTCTGAGCATATAATCCTATATTAAAAACAAATAGCAAAATAACAAAATATGGTTTTTTAAAATGTTAAAATCCCAGCCCACCCATCATAAATCTGAAGCATCAAATTAATTCTTTAAGGTCTGTAAGGGACTCATATTACAATTTGGGCACATGTACCTGAAAACAAAATATACAGTACACACATTTTATTGAATCTGAAGGGTGGGTTCATATAAAACCTGGACACATGCCACCTTGAAATTATTGGAAAGGGTGAACAGGAAAGGACTGCACCCTTGCTTTCAAATGGTTTAAAGGGATACAAGCTAAAGTTTACACCCATGCACCCTTCACAAAAGGGCATGTGTGTGTGTGTGTGTGTGTGTGTGTGTGTGTGTGTATATATATATATATATATATATATATATATATACACACACACATACACACAAAAATGCAAAGTGAAAATCACTTCAGAAAAATGCCTTGAGTGGGACAGCCACAAAAATGCCTCTGTACATATTTGCAAAAAATGTAGCTTGGCACACTCATGGTATTGCTAAGAGGGCACCGAATCAATGTGATCAATGAACGAAGAGCAGCTTGAAAGTGCTGTTCAGAAACACTGAGCTCCCTTCAGTCCCAACGCTTCATACAGCTTGTGCATTCTCAATAACAAATGTCTTCAAAAAAAGGTTTCTACTTTTTATGCATCCCGGGTTTCTCTCTAAATTGTATGTACCTGTTTACATGTAGAGTTGTGTGCCAACCTTCACAGTGTGTGGTCTGGGCCATTGTTAATATGAATGTACATGTTTAGACACCATCACCCCCATAGCGTCTGGCCTTGAGACACCCACAGGGCTGGCCTTTGCCTCTGTCCCTCCCCCTGTCTCAGAGGTGTTCTGTTTAAGTGAAAGCAGAAGAAATATTAAAGTAAACAAACACCAACTTGTAAACTGGGAGTTGCTGGACAGCTTTCTACACTCCTTGTTTTGACAGCAGACCATCACTGACACACGTCTGGTTGTCTGGCTGAGCTACTTCCAAGGCTGGGGTTGTTGCCTCTGAGGATTTGTGCTGGATCTCACAGCGCTGATGAAGGTGGCCCGACATGAATGGAGTGTCTGTGGAAATGACTGTTGAATGCTATCCTGAGACTCTTCTGTGAATATGCCTTTTGTTTTCAGCAGAAGAGTCTCAAATAACTACAAGTGCTTCCAGCCATGTATTTAACGACAAAGCTCAAGGTATGCGTCATCTCTAGGATGTTTCCTTGCTGTCTTCTTGACTCTGCTTCTACTAATATACTGGCTCCCAGGGTCTTTTATCTGTCCATTTGGTTGTTCATCTTTTCCTAGTTTGTCGTCCTACTTGAAAGCCTGTGGCCAGTTCTGTTTCTCCCATCTCTAAAATATTATAGGGCTGGAGGGAATATAGAAAATGACAAATGATCAAGTCAAGTGACTGAAGAACTTCATAGAAATGCTGAAGTTTTGGATTCTTTTTGTTGTTTTAAAAGGAGGGACTTGAGACAGATGATCATGAAAAACATTGAGCTAGCAGAGAGGGATTTTGTACCCTTTCCAGGATTCAGCCACTAAATTTGGTTGCAAGTAAATTCAGAACAAACAAACAAAGTACTTCTTCACACAATGCACAATTAACTGATGGAATCCATTGCCATAAGATGGATAAGATAGATCTGTAATATTTTATTTTATTTTTACAAATTCACAAAATTAACAGTGAAATATTGTCCTAATGATAATAATAATAACAACTGTCAAAAGAAGTTAACATGCATATATTCCTGAAGGGCCCAAAATACCTGCCCCATCTCTTTCTGTCCCATCTCTACAACCCCAACATTGGGTAGATTTCCAACTAGCACCCTATACTGCTGACCCCACACCATATAATATTCCTGCCAACTCTGCCCTCCCCCACAAGCTCTACACATTTGGCAACAGGACTGAACAGATAGCCTACATCTGAATGTACATGCATAGGCTCTCCATTCATCCTCTGGTGAATGTTTGGAAGTCAGTGAGGACCTGACAGCTCTGCTCTCCTGTCTATGTGTTCAGTGAATGCATGGGGGCCTTTTTGTACAGAGCTGAACTATGCAGCAACCAGCACTTCAGCAATGGCCAGGAAATGTGTATCTCAGATAACAGGGTAGGCATTGCTGGGAATATATCACTCTGTTCACCTTAGAGCACATAGGTGAGATCTTGGGTGATGAGATTGCTAGAAAAAGGGTGCTATGAACTAAAAGAGATCACTTGCCCATGCAAAAAGTTTTTAGCCCTTTTGTTCATGGCTGTTGGTGACTCTATGTTGTGTCTGTGTCTATCAGTATCCTTGCGTCATCCTTTACTTGATCCTTTGCTGCTTGGATTGCAGTTGGACACTTCTCCCAAGAAGATAGCAGACAAGCAAACCTCAGTTATGCTTCATTGGAACAACCCTCTTAACCTGGCATGAAACCCTGGGATGTCTGGATACTGATGAGAAAGAAAATGTGAGCCACACAGTCACGTGGCTTTTATAGAATACAGAACCTCACCAGAGTAGGAAACAAAAATTTGTCAGCTAAATTGTATTGTTTGATTGCATATTTTTATTATGGATGTTCATTTTTTTAATGCTTAGGTCATTGGGTTTTTTGTTTTTTACTTGTAAGCAGCTTAGAAGCCCATTTTTTGGCATTAAATGATATTATTAACAGTATTGTGTTTGTTTGATTTATATTAAAATGTAATGATAAAACAACAAAGAACCACTAAGACACCCCTTAGTCAATACCATTAACAACTGAAGAGCAAGGCTGCAGAACCTCTAACCCATGGGGCAAACTTAGCCTGCCAGGGGTTTAAATTTGGCCTGCAATAGCATTTTTCCCTAACCACACCCACCTGTCCCACACCTGATGTCACCTGTGATGCAGATAGAGATGTGGCTGCCAATGCACAATGAGCGTGTCTTAAAGTGTGTTGCCAGTTGTGTGCAAGGGAAAGCAGGCTCCTCCTCTTTAAAGTGGCTCTTTTAAAGCTTCATGCACTTTAAAGCACCTCTTTGCAAGCCTTGTGTGGCGCTTTGAAGCCCCAACTTTGGGACTTCAAAGCACACAATCGCCTGGTCTCATTATGATTGGCCTCACCCACCTGTCAAGTTTGGCCCACAAGACTGGGATCTGATAAAGATCTAGCTCAGAGCCAAAAAGGTTCCCCACCACTGCTGAAGGGGATCAAGTACAGCCTTTGATCCATGAGCTTTAAATTCATCGCCTCACTCCTAATTACAGAGAAATGCCCCCTCTTGGTCAGAGTCTCCCTTGCAGCAATCAGTTCCCAAGGTCATGGAATGCAGCCCATCTGCAGTGTATTAGGGAATGCGCTCAGTGACAGAGAGAAGCATATGTGGGTTCTGAACCTTTTTTAAAGAGGGGGGAAGGCTAATTAGCCGAAGGAACATGGCGCCAGGAGTCACATCTGGGAACCAACTGCCATGCACACATGGAGTACTATAGTTTTAGCATGCTTGATATTACACAGTTTATGCTGTCACCAAAATGAGGAAGTAATGGCTAACAATTTATGACTAGTTCTCATGTCAAAAAGACTTGAACCAGCTCTGCCTGCAGAGCTTCTTTCCTCAGGTTAGAGAGAGAAAGAGAGAGATTAAAATTTTCAAACTTATTGTGTTTTGGATAGCAGAAGCTCTTGTCACTGAAATGGGAACACAGTGACTGTGCTTGAGTTCATACAAATACCTTCAAATGCCCAAGCAACATTCAATCATAATTTGTGATAATTTTCTCCCATAGTGACAAAATAATAACAGAGCACACTTGCGTAGAAAATTTTGGTGGTTTTTTTTTTTTGCTTTTTGTTTTACATTACACCAATAAATCAGTGTCTTTAAATTTAACCACCTCTTGTTAGCTTACCCGTAACATGAGGTATTTGGAAATCATATTGTCTGGCCGTTTTTGGAAGTTTTTTGAGCTAGCTTTTTTTCTTTGAAGATTCCTTAAAAGCTGCAGATCTTGCCACAGACATCTCAGCTGATGCCAAGCAGGATTGTCCAATTTCCAAGCATATAAATTGTCAGGCTGTATAACACTCTCATCACAGATAATTTATTTTAATCTAGTGACGTTGGCTTCTTTCTTTCAACCCTCTGTAGTTAATCTCTTTTGGATGAAGTCTTGATTTTATAGTATGATTGTTCAACCTCTGCTTTATGTGTGAGTTCCAGAGAAATGAGATATTCTGTGCTTATCTACAGGACCTCTGCTGAGCAGTTTGTTGAAATCCAACTTGTATTAGTCTCCCACAAACATTGCACTTCCTTATTTCTGACAGATTTATTTTCAAAGACTGATAAATATGGAATGAGATCCTGGATCTTGATTAACTTTAGGCATCTAAATACAACACATAGACCCCCCTGCTGAAAATTAGCTTGTCCTGGCAGTGCCATTTAAATATCTAGTGCCAGGAAGGATTTGTTTTAGGGGCAGGAAGGGGCTCATGCCAAGGTTCAAAGGTCAAGAACTTTCCACTGCTGCAGTACAGATGCCTCCATTCCCTGGGTGGACCACCAGCTCTGCCCACAGAGGATGATGATGAGGAATGCAATGCTCTCACCTGCACTGGGTGCTGAGCTGAAACGGAGGGGAGGGAGACACCGAATTTTGCTGTTGCACACCATTGAAATTTGAAAGCCCAAAGTCTGTTCAGCTTTTTTTGGGAAGGGTTGTTGACTTATCAAATTGACAGGATGTCATGGATCTGATGAGCTTGATTCGGCCCAGTATACCTGAAGGAGCATCTCCACCCCCATCGTTCAACCCAGACACTGAGGTCCAGCGCCGAGGGCCTTCTTGCAGTTTCCTCCCTGTGAGAAGTGAGGTTACAGGGAACCAGGCAGAGGACCTTCTCAGTAGTGATAACTCCCTGCCATCAGATGTCAAGGAAATAAACAACTATCTGACTTTTAGAAGACATCTGAAAGCAGCCCTGTTTAGGGAAGTTTTAAATGTGTTTTTAATATTCTGCTGGGAGCCTATTATTAGGCTTATGAAAGTTTTTTTTTTGCCACATTTGTTCATTGCTAAGATGCTACAGGACTCTTTATTGTATAATGCACACTGATGATTATTATGACGAAAATGTATTCAGTTTTTAAACTCAGTGTAAACTCAGACTAGAACATTTGGAACAGGATAGTGTTAATAATATTATTAGGGACTTACAATATGCGTTTAAATTATTGGAGCAGTTAGTTGGAGTTGTGATTGGGGTGATGTTCTTTGTGGAGGCAATGTTCCATTATAAGTTCCTTCATAATGTGACAGGATTAACTGAGATGAAAAGAGTCCATATTCTTGGAACTCTATAACTGCCCAGAGTCTCTTTTCAAAAACTAGAAGAACAACTTTATCAAGAATATTGACAAGACCAGAAAAGACAGCTTTAAACTGTAAAACAGAGTTGGTTAACTTCTGGCCTGTTTCCCCCTCCCCAAAGATTTTTGAGTGCCCCCTCAGTCCTCCCAAATTTGATCTTATGGGTACTTTATGATGCCAAAAGGTTTTTGTGACACCCCTCAAGACTCCCAAATTTGCCCCTTTAATTTTTAAAAACAAAAATTAATGAAGAATAATGGTTGCTAAAAGTGTTTTAAAATATAATAGTTGATGGGAAAGCTTTTGGGGAGGCAGTCTGGAGTATCATGGTTCTCATCACACCAACGCTTTCACTTTGGCCGCAGCTATGTTTACACTTTGGCCACACTCATTTCACATGCAGCCCTTTATCCCCCAAAAGTTTAGCCACAAAGGGATGCAGATGACAAGGTAAAAAATGCTAGAGAGTTTTCAGGAGTGAACAAAGGAAAAATAGCCTTTTCTCCAACTCTGGCAAATCCCATCCTCCTGTTATATTTTTAGATTTTACACTGTTTTAGTTTTTAATTTTAGTTTTAATGTTTAATGCATGTGTTTTTCTTTTTTGTTTTAAGTCTCTTTGAGTTACTTTTTGTAAAAGAGCAAATAATAAGTTATAATAAGTTAATAATAATAATAATAATAATAATATATTAGTACTCCACACTGAGAGAATAGCTCCTTTTGCCTTGTAAATTGTGATCTGTGACATCTTGTTTTATCCAATGTTAGATCCATTGAAATCAATGAACATAGTGAATTCTAATGGACCTTCTCTGAGTAGAATTTAATTGGCAGTACCTGCTTTCTATTTTACAAAATCTTCTTTGTATAATTTCTCATATTTGTTATATACAACTCTGATGAAGCTTGGCAATGAAATACTATTTTTGCTGTGAGCCCATACCCCAGAAAATCCATAGCTTTCATTTGTACCGGTATTCTGCCATCACGCAACATGACCAATGTAAAATACTGTATCCAAGCTCCTCCAATAAAAATGGAATGGTCGTGTGGATTTTCATGTGACTGCATGTAATGAGGACAGAAAAGTATGGTGTTGAACTTGTAAAGAGCCAATGATTTAACACTTCCTGGGTCTCCCCCTCTGTTGATCTGAGTGAGTTGCAGGTGCCACTGGCAAGTGTAGGGTGTTGGGAGGGCATTTCATTGATCCCTTACATTGTGGATTCTTTGCATTCTTTTCCTACCCGGTATGTTCTAAAGGAAAATTATATCCTTCCTCTTTCTCAGGCTCTTGCAGTCTCAATTATTGCTCCAAGAGCTAATTGGTTCTCGCTGTGTGTGGTTATCCAAAGAGGTTTAATTGGCTGTGTAGACAGCCAATTTCATATTTGTTGCAAATAAGTGAAACAGTACCTCCTGTGAGGAAAATCTTCCACAGACGTAAGTAAATATTGTGTAATACAGAAAAATGCCTAAAATAATTTCAGGGGGGTGGTCAGTAAAGTCTACGTCTCTTGAGTGTTGGGTTTAGATAACAAATATTTTTTTTTGTTCCAGGGCTACATAAGAAAGTAATTAAGAGGAGACTGGGAGGACATTTTGCTTTAGAACAAAACAAAAACAAAAATCAGTGATGACTTTTATCGAGCTGCACTCTCTGGATTCAATAGCTATGCACATTCTATCACAAACTGATCTCTAGAAGGAGATGAGGACTGCAAAGAATATGAAGAGCTTAGCATGCAAACTTAGAATCCTAATGCACCCACTTAAAAGTGCCAAGCAAAAACCCTTCAATGGCAAATCAGCAACAGGACAGATAAAGCACAAAACACCAGTTTGGCCAGATATTTCAGGGCTTATTCTACACATGGTTAGTTACAGGTGTCTGCTTGTTTAAAAAATGTTTGTACTATGTTACTTTTCATTTTGAGGGTAGCTCACGATAATAATTGTTATGTACTGAGCTGAATCCTAGAACAATAGGATTCACAATCAGCGGGAGCTACCCAATCCAACTCCAGGTGGAAGTGAATCCGCAACCTGATTGGCCTGCTGGAGCAGCCAATCAGGCGGCTGGCAGAAGTCAATCTGCTACCTGATTGGCCTGTAGGAGCAGCCAATCAGGCTGCAGGCAGAAGTCAATCCATAATATAATTGGCCCACAGGTGTAGCCCTGAAGTAGCCAATCACGCAAGGCCCATTGTGTAAATAATGTATATAAGCAGATGGTTTGGGGAAAAGAGCCATTCGTCTTCTCTTCTCCTCCTTGATGACTATGAGCTGAATAAAGAGCATGAAATTCACTCTTGACTCTGAGTATATTTCACTGGCGACGAGGATGGGATCCTGCTGAGCTGACCGCCACCACGCACTGCACCGCAGCACCGCCACCTGCTGCACCGCTGCATCGCACCGTGCATCCAGGCTTCAGCTCCAGGACCCAAGGAACTCAGAATGGCAACCGACAGCAGCTTCTCGCCATTCAAACCAGCATCAGGAGACTGGGAAGGGTACGCCGCCCGTTTCAACTTCCTCCTGCAAGCGAAAGAAGTCACCAACAATGCCATGAAGAGGGCGACATTCTTCAGCGTCTGTGGAGAGGAGACGTTTGAAATCGCCCGGGCTCTCCTTGCACCTAGAGATGTCGCTACCGTCTCTTACAAAACAATAATGGAACGGCTGAAGGAGCACTTCTCACCACAGCCCTCGGTGGTAGCTTGCCGAAATGCCTTCTACGCAAAGCGGCAAGCCCCAGGGGAAACCATAACTGGGTTTGTGACCTCCCTCCGCCAAGCCGCCCGGTTATGCAACTTCTCAGAATTGGAGAACATGCTTCGTGACCGCCTCGTCGGTGGCCTGAGGGACGAGATGTTGCAACGACGCCTCTACGCCAAAAAAGACCTCACGTTCCAGATTGCTCTGGAGGAAGCCCTGGCAACCGAAGCCGCCGAGAGGTCAACGCAAGAGGCACGACCGGCCCCGCCATCCCAACCGAGGGTCTACCACGAAGACCTCACCGACGAATCCGAATCTGACAGGGAGGAAGTACACCGAGTACAGCGGCGCACTCAAGCAGCACACACACCACAGCAGCCTCGACGAGAAGGAGGGAACTGTGCAAGCTGCGGGGAGAACCACGAGAGGAGGACCTGTCGTTTCCGCAACGCAGAGTGCAGGCAGTGCAGAAAATTGGGACACATTGCCCGGGTGTGTCGGGCTCGACTCACCCGTCGACAAGCATCAGATGACCGACCCAGGAGCCCCAGGTCACACGGCACCATGCACCAAGGCAACTCGACGGAGATCACGGACTACCAGGTATTCCAGTTGCCCCATCCCAGCACAGAGAAAATTTATATAGAGGTACAGATAGAGGGAGCCCCATGCCGCATGGAGCTGGACACGGGTTCAACTCTATCCATAATCTCGGCCCGAACATTAAGGGAACTGTGCCCTAATGGGGGTCCCAAACTAAGGCCGGCCCCATTCACCCTCCGGGACTTCCAGAAACGTAAGGTCCCTACTATGGGGGTGGGGACCTTCAGGGTGCAATATCGAGGGCGAAAGCAACAATTGGACTTGCTGGTAGTTAAGGGCCCCTACGTTAGCTTACTGGGACTGGCATGGTTTGGACCTCTGGGGCTAGCCGTTACCGGGGTGAACCGCACTAGCTTACAAGTGGACGTGGACGCCATATGCAAAGAGTTTCCAGGGGTTTTCGATGGGGCATTGGGACGATATACAGGACCCCCCATTGCCCTACAGCTGGACCCCGCTGTACGACCCATCAGGCACAAGGCCCGCCGGGTCCCGTTCGCCCTGAAACCCCGCATAGACGAGGAATTGGACCGGCTCGTGGAGCAAGGAGTGCTGGAGCCGGTGCCCAACGCCCCCTGGGAAACTCCAATTGTCACACCCGTCAAGCCTAACGGTTCGGTCCGCATCTGTGCAGACTACAAATGCACCATAAACAAGGCTCTCACGGCCCATGCATACCCAGTGCCAGTGGTCAGCCATGTCCTCGCCACCCTGGCTGGGTCAAAAATCTTTGGCAAACTGGACTTGGCCCAAGCGTATCAACAGTTGCCTGTGGACGAAGCCACAGCAGAGGCTCAGACGATTGTGACGCACAGAGGGGCATTCAGAGTAAAGCGGCTGCAATTTGGCGTTAGCGTGGCACCAGGCATATTCCAGAATCTAATGGACTCTCTCCTTAAAGGGATTCCTGGCGTCACCCCCTTCTTCGATGATGTACTGATCGCCGGGCCCACACCAGAGGAATTTGAGGACCGCCTCCGCTCCGTCCTGCACCGTTTCCAGACGGCGGGCCTCAAGGTGAAGCGGGAAAAGTGTTTACTGGGAGTGCCGCAGGTGGACTTTCTGGGATTTAAGGTGGACGCAGAAGGGGTCCATCCAACCGGTGACAAGGTACGGGCCATTTGTGAGGCCCCAGCGCCCAAGAGCAAGCCCGAACTTCAGTCATTCTTGGGACTATTGAACTTTTACCATGCCTTCCTTCCCCATAAGGCAGCGGTAGCGGAGCCCCTACACAGACTCCTAGATAAAAGGGCCCCTTGGGTGTGGGGCCAGCGACAAAGGGCCGCATTCCAGGCAGTCAAGGACTTGCTCGTCTCGAACTCGGTCTTAGCACACTTCGACGAGAGGCTGCCAGTGGTGCTGGCATGCGACGCCTCTCCCTATGGCATCGGCGCTGTCCTGGGACACCAACTCCCGGATGGAAGAGAGGTGCCGGTGGCATACTTCTCCCAGACGCTTGCTGCAGCCGAACGAAACTACTCACAGATTGACAAGGAGGGTCTGGCAATCGTGAAGGGCGTAAAAAAATTCCATGATTTCTTGTACGGGCGGCCCTTTACCATAGTGACTGACCACAAGCCGTTGCTTGGCCTGTTTGCCCCTGAGAAGCAGACCCCCCAAGTGTTGTCTCCACGTGTCCTCAGGTGGTCAGTTTTCCTTGCCGGCTACCAGTATGCACTAATCCACCGCCCTGGGAAGGCGATGGGCCACGCAGACGCCCTCAGCAGGCTACCACTACCAGAAACAGGCCCCGACCCAGCGCCTGCGCAAGAGGTTATGACCCTGGAGCTGCTTCCCGACCGACCCATTCAGGCACAAGAAGTTGCGCACCATTCCACAAAAGATAGGGTCATCTCCCGGGTCCTGGACTGGGTGTGGCGAGGATGGCCCAGCAGCAGCCCCGGGCCAGAATTCTCTGGCTACACAAACCGCAAACATGAACTGTCGGCCCACAAGGGGTGCCTGTTATGGGGAAGCAGGGTCGTTGTTCCCCAGCCCCTCCGCAAAAGGGTCCTCACAGCCCTACACGAGACACACCCAGGGGTAGTGAGGATGAAGGCCCTTGCCAGGAGTTATGTGTGGTGGCCGGGGATTGACAGAGAGATAGAGGCCTGGGTCCAACACTGCCAGACCTGCCAAGAATCCCGCCCGGATCCCCCAAGGGCCCCAGTCCAGCCCTGGGAGTCCGCCCGACATCCATGGTCACGCTTGCACGTGGACTTCGCTGGCCCCTTCCAGGGAAAAACATTCTTCATAGTGGTGGATTCCTACACCAAATGGCTGGAGGTCGCACTGGTACCATCCACTTCTACGGCGGCAGCCATCCGGGTACTACGTAAGCTGTTTGCGACCCACGGGCTCCCTGACACCCTCGTCTCGGACAATGGAACCGCATTCACGTCAGAGGAGTTCCAGACCTTCACAGCGCAGAACGCCATCCGCCACATCCGCTCAGCACCATTCCACCCTGCCACCAATGGCCAAGCGGAGCGCATGGTGCGGACCACCAAGGACAGCCTCCGCCGCATGACACAAGGGGACTGGGAATACCGCCTTGCCGCATTTCTTCTAGCACAGCACAGCACCCCAAGCACAACGACGGGCCGGAGCCCAGCTGAATTACTAATGGGCCGGCGCCTTGCAACTAGACTGGACCGACTTCACCCCGACAGAGCTCAGGATGAGGTAGTGGTGGGGAAAGGCAGGAACCCCCGGACATTTGTGGCCCAGGACCCAGTGTATGCAAAGAATTTTGGGGCAGGCCCAGCATGGGTACCCGCCACAGTCACCAAGGTGACCGGTCCCGTGTCGTACGAGGTACTAACGGAAGGGGGGGCAATGTTGGCGCCGCCACTGCGACCAGCTACGGCGACGATTCCCAGGAGGAACCCGGGAGGAGAGCGGGACAGAGGGGTCCCAAGGGGACAGCAGGGCAGTGAGGCCTGTAGAGCGAGAGGGGTGGGCAGGGGAAGCAGAAGCAGTAGGCACAGAGGGGCGCCCCGAGGCTGGAAGGACACCGGAACCAGAGCTACAACCTAGTGGTTCAGTGGCGCCAGACCAGACAGCCCTGGCACAGCCAGCAGCCTCGGAACACGAGCCAGAACCAGAACCCCTGACCAAGGAACACCCCAGGCCACAACGCACACGGAGGCGGCCAGCAGACCTTGGGGACTACGAATGCAACTTCCCGGGCAGGACTGGAACTTAGAGGGGAGGGGTGTTATGTACTGAGCTGAATCCTAGAACAATAGGATTCACAATCAGCGGGAGCTACCCAATCCAACTCCAGGTGGAAGTGAATCCGCAACCTGATTGGCCTGCTGGAGCAGCCAATCAGGCGGCTGGCAGAAGTCAATCTGCTACCTGATTGGCCTGTAGGAGCAGCCAATCAGGCTGCAGGCAGAAGTCAATCCATAATATAATTGGCCCACAGGTGTAGCCCTGAAGTAGCCAATCACGCAAGGCCCATTGTGTAAATAATGTATATAAGCAGATGGTTTGGGGAAAAGAGCCATTCGTCTTCTCTTCTCCTCCTTGATGACTATGAGCTGAATAAAGAGCATGAAATTCACTCTTGACTCTGAGTATATTTCAATAATGTTAATTTCTTCAGAACCTAGCATGTCTCATTCTGTCACCCCACCCCACCTCATCTAGTCCCAAATGCACAACGTGATGTTCCACGCTCAATCCTGTCTTACGAGAACCCAAGAGGAGATCTTCCAATTGGCACATGTTCCCCTTCCCACAACCAATTGCCGTTTACACAACCAATTGCTGTTAAGGTTGTACCACCCTTTTCAGCCTTACTATATCCACAGCTGCATTTGAATGGCTTGTGTTGCATGACTTCGAATTACTCTGTGCAGAAACAGATGTATTGGCTATGGGTCAGAAATCTATGAGCTCCCAAGGTTCCCACTACTGCTTATATGCATCCATCAAACTTTGCTATTCCATATGACCTAAAAATGGCAAAGTTTTATGGATAAAAAAGAGAGAGAAATGTCTCCCATGCCCCTCATTACATTCCATGGTTCACCTCTGGTAGTTTATAATTGTTAAAAACCTTTAAGAAATTAAGATGAAATTTCCAAAACTTGGCTACTACTTGGATTTCACTTGAGCCCAATTAAACAGACTAATCTTGGGCTTCACATTTGTATCGTTTGTCCCTTCATGAAGATTCCAAGGGTGGAAGTTTGGATTTAATACAGGCCTAGCTCATACTGTAAAACTTCCAGTGTGTTCAGCAGGAAGCCATGTGGAAGAATGTGCCAAGATGGCATTAGGTCAATAACTTATTTGTATTAAAATCTTTATTTATTTCAACTATTTATATACTGCTTAATATCGTAGTTTCTAAGCAGAGTACAATGAGGTTATAGAAGAGATGCAAAATATAAAATCAGTCAATATTAATTAGAAAAGCTTACTAAAATGGCCTGCTTATAAAAAAAAATGTCTTCACCATGCCATAGCTGCCAAGTTTTCCCTTTTCTCGCGAGGAAGCCTATTCAGCATAAGGGAAAATCCCTTAAAAAAAGGGATAACTTGGCAGCTATGCACCATGCATCTGAAGCTCAACAGGGACACTAGGTAAAAAGATTCCTCCTGCATTGCAGCGGATTGTACTAGATGACCCTCATGGTCTCTTCCAACTCTACAATTCCATGATTCTATGATTCTAGTCTGATCACAGCTGGGAGGAGGTTCCACAGCATTGGTCCCACAACACTGAACACACATTTCCTGGTAGGTGTGAGCTGTGTATCTGAGCCATGAGGGAACAGTAATAGGTATTCCCTTGAAGACTTTCGTGATCAGACATATCAAGGGGTCCTGAAGGTATCCCAACAGTCTAGTGCATGAGTAGGCAAACTAAGGCCCGGGGGCTGGATCCAGCCCAATCGCCTTCTAAATCTGGCCCACGGATGGTCCAGGAATCAGCGTGTTTTCACATGAGTAGAATGTGTGCTTTTATTTAAAATGCATCTCTGGGTTATTTGTGGGGCATAGGAATTTGTTCATTTCCCCCCCTTCAAAATATAGTCTGGCCCCCCACAAGGTCTGAGGGACAGTGGGCCGGCCCCCTGCTGAAAACGTTTGCTGACGCCTAGCTACCACCAGCATTTTGCATGAGCTAGAGCTGGAGCTTCCAGACCAGGCTTTGCAATATCAATGTCTTGAGGTTTCCAATGCATGAATCACTATGGCCCAGCTATCCCTGTCTAAGAATGGCATTAGTTGGTGTACCAATTGAAATTGGCAAAAGGCATTCCTAGCTACTGAGGCTACTTGATACTATAGTAACAAAAAATGGATGCAGAATCACTTCCCAATTACTTTCAGATGGAGTGCAACCCCATTCAGAACAGACGACTGCCCAATATCTCAAACACAGGAACCACCTACCCACACTGCCTCCATCTTCCCGGGGTTCAGTTTATTGGTTCTCATATAATCCACTGTGTCCAGACAATGATCCAAATCATAGCCTCTCCTGGCTCAGATGTTATGGAAAAATAGAGCTGTGTGTCACCAGTACACAGATAACACCTTGCCCCAGTACTCCTGGTGACTGCTCCCTATGGATAAAGATGTTGGAAAGCATTAAGGACAAGATCATGCCTTGTCCATATAGTTAAAGCTATGGTTTTCCCAGTAGATGGTGACAGCAGTCACAAAATTAAAAGACGCCTGCTTCTTGGGAGAAAAGCAATGACAAACCTAGACAGCATCTTAAAAAGCAGAGACATCACCTTGCCGACAAAGGTCCATATAGTTAAAGCTATGGTTTTCCCAGTAGTGATGTATGGAAGTGAGAGCTGGAACATAAAGAAGGCTGATCGCCGAAGAATTGATGCTTTTGAATTATGGTGCTGGAGAAGACTCTTGAGAGTCCCATGGACTGCAAGAAGATCAAACCTATCCATTCTGTGAGAAATCAGCCCTGAGTGCTCATTGGATGGACAGATCGTAAAGCTGAGGCTCCAATACTTTGGCCACCTCATGAGAAGAGAATAGAAGACTCCCTGGAAAAGACCCTGATGTTGGAAAAGATTGAGGGCACAAGGAGAAGGGGACGACAGAGGATGAGGTGGTTGGACAGTGTTCTCGAAACTACTAACATGAGTCTGACCAAACTGCGGGAGGCAGTGGAAGACAGAGGTGCCTGACATGCTCTGGTCCATGGGGTCACGAGGAGCCTGACACGACTAAACAACAACAACATGCCTTGTGGCACACCATAGCACAAGGACCATAGGGCCAAAGCCTGAGGTGATCTGTTTCTCCCCCAGATGGTACCAAATGAATTCTACTTTTACCTGTATAGGTGTCAGAATACTGATCCTGTTCCATCTGAGCAGCGAGCAGGGCCAAATTAGATATGGCATTATTTGCATATTTTGCCTTTGCATGATTTAAAATAAATAAATAAATACATGCCATATTCCAACCACACAAGAGCTAAATACATGACTAATGCCCTGAGCTCAGCCTATTGTGTATTAGTCAGAAAAGTGTAGGATTCTTTGACCTAAGGGAACCCAAGCATTCAGTGAGCCTGGTTTGCATGTCATGCTAAGCCACAGTTAATGTTTTTCACTATGTTTTAACATAAGTGAGCAGCATGCTAGTCCATGCTGCCCAAAAGTCGCCACTGTACTCTTTCTCTGCTCCTGTCCTCTTTGTGCTGGCAGCAACCAACCACAAGCCTTGACTTCTCCTGGCTCACGGTTTGCTTCTCTGCTTATAGCTCATGGCTTATTTGGAAGAAACAAACCAGATGTGGTTTGTTGCTCCCAGGAAGACATGGCCAGGAGCAGATGAAGCCTGAAGCAGGAACTTCAGAGCAGCATGCACTAGCATGCTGCTCATTCATGTTAAACCACAGTTTAACATTAACTACAGTTCAATAGGATGTGCAAACATAGCCAGAGGCTAATTCCCCTCTGTCAAACACTCCTTAAAGCCAATATTAGAACCTTTGACAAAAAAGAAATCAAATTAATAATTAGGAGTTAGGTAAACCCAAAGCGCAGCATTGATGAAAAATAAAAAAGGTCCCTGTAGCTTCCACATACTAATTGCCACCTTCTTAACCCTTTTTTCACTCACAGCCATTGTATGTACATTGTATGTGCTAGTCTGAGAAAAAGAAAATAATTCAAACTCGAATCTATTTGACATAGACATGAGAATTGCAAATAGTATAAAGAAAGCACACACATGGATGCATGCCAGTGGGTCTTGTGCTTTGAGCTCTGCACTGAAATGGACCTACTGTATAGGCTATGTAGCGCAGTGTTTTACACATGGACCAGGTTCATTCGTTGGTATCTGCAGGTAAGGATCCCTGGGCCAAACAACATGTTATGCTAAATGTGTGGTTTGTTCTTGCAACTTTCTTTTTTAAGGAGCTGTGGGATTGAGGTTTGATTCAGACTGGAGTGATGGCAGTGGTGGGATTTAAACACTTCCTCCTGTGCCACAGTCCCGATGAGACTCCTCACTACTTGCACAAAGGGAAGAACAGCGTACCTCCCAGTGCAAATAACCTTGGGGTATTTTGATTGGGACCGTGGCACAGAGGATTCTTCCCCCGCACGCACGCAAGTACCAGCTGCTCCTATTCAGAAAGAAAGGATGCAAAGGAAACCACACAAACATAGTGTATAGTTTGGCCTTTAACAGTGCTCTTCCGGAGAGCAGAGAGACCCTGGGATCTGGGGATTCCTGTCAATTGTGTCTTGCATCTATTCATACCCACCTTTGCTCCACCTTCAGTAAACAATTACAACTGCGCAGAAATTTTAGCTTGTGCTGCAAATTGAGGAAGCCGACTTGCAGATTTGTTCAGTATGATGGGTTTGTGTGTGAGTGTGTGTATGTGTGCTACACACACACATGCACACTCACACTCACACACTTTAAGAGCAAACTTTTTTTTGCATAAGCTTTGAATGGGCCTCTCCGGTTGCTCATGGGTTAATAGTTCTGTCTTGTAAATTGTTTCCCTTTGCCAAAGTGGGTGTTGCTGGAATGTCTCTTGTAAGAAGGGGGGCTGAGCTGTGTCCTCTGGAGAGGGGCGATGTCAGCATCAAAAAGGCACAAAAGGGGGAGGTTTCCAAAAATAAAACTGTCCATCCTCTCCAGAGCCAGCCAGTGCCAGAGGCAAGTGAGAAGGTGCTTGGAGCTGTCTTCAAGGAACACACGCTCTGACAGCCAGAGGGAGAGGGGACGGGGAGAGGAAAGACGGGGCGTTCTCATTCTTTCTAAGGTATGAGGACTGCAGCTGCAGCTTTGGGAAACCTGCATCGTTGGGCTTACTCTGTGCTCCTGCCCCTCTGAGCATTCCTTCCCCTCCAGACAGCAGGTACTGATTAAGCCTTTTGCATACATGTACCTGAAGATGTGAATGGCTTCGAAACCTGCCTGAGGAATTTAGCCCAGCTGCCCTTTCTTCCTCCTCCTCCTCCTCTTCTTTTTTCTAAACTCCAGTTGCACTCTGAGTTATATGAAACTTCCAGTCCAACAACTGAGTGCTTTCCCTCTTGGACGGAAACCATGAAGGGATCCTGGAGGAGCCTTCTCCCATTTACTGTAGCTCTTTTTGTAGGGGTTGGCGAATGTCAGAGAGACTTTGCTGGGCAATTTGACCCAAGTCCTTCCTTCAGAGCTGACTTGGGAAGCAGAGAGACAACTCAGATGAGATTCCGGAGCCAAGGGAGCTCAGGACCCGCAAACAAAGTGTTCAGTTTGTTCCAGGTACACAGTTCCCCTTCTCCCTTGGATCATGTTCCTGTCACCCCTAAGACGGATGTAGCCTCTAACGCCTGGGTGAGAAACTTGGCAGCGAGGGAAAACAGAAAGCCGCACTCTGCTCCCACAGACCGCAAGCTCCCTGCTTCCACCAATGTCAGATCCCAATCCATCAATCCTGGGACAAGAGCTGATGCTCCCGGCAGAAGCCCAAGCTGGACTTCACAGAGACAGAGAGTGGACACCTCACACCATTGGCTACGGAATGGGCCGAGGCCACAGACAGTGACACAGCCGAGGATGCAAAATTCCCGAAGCCGAATGGTAGGGTAAGTGCAGAAACTGCTTTCAAACTGTCAAGCAAGGTACTTGCAAGATTTGACAGCTGCTTCCTCACAGTCAGAGCAGAGCTATGATGGCAGTTTTGCCATCAAACTTTAGTTTTCAGGGCTTGGCAGCTAACCCAGAATCTAGTTGCAATGATGTTGTCACAGAAAATGCCCACCTTTTTCAAAGAAAGAGCAAACTACCCAGATCTTGTATCACAAAAGAATCTTAAGACTGTGCAATGTACAGCAACAATGCACAGCACTGTCCCATGCATAGCAACAATATGATCTATGGCAGGCCTACAAATCCCATGATCCCTAGCTAACAGGACCAGTGGTCAGGGATGATGGGAATTGTAGTCCAAAACATCTGGAGGGCCAAAGTTTGGGGATGCCTGATCTATGGTCTGCTTAAGCTATTCTGTCATCTGTACCTGAGGGAGATGTACCTAAAGGCGATTAGAAACGTCACAACTGATAGTTTCAGTGTGGTATATATATATACTGTATGCATAAAGGTAAAGGTAAAGGGACCCTGACCATTAGGTCCAGTCGTGACCGACTCTGGGGTTGCGCGCTCATCTCGCATTATTCCTTCCCGCTGTAGCGGTTCCTATTTATCTACTTGCATTTTGACGTGCTTTCAAACTGCTAGGTTGGCAGGAGCTGGGACCAAGCAATGGGAGCTCACCCCGTCACAGGGATTCGAACCGCCAACCTTCTGATCGGCAAGCCCTAGGCTCAGTGGTTTAACCCACAGCGCCACCTGGGTCCCCATACTGTATGGATAAAAAGGTAAAGGGCCCCCTGTATGCATACCCAAGGCCTATTTACTGCCTGTGCAATATGCATACACATTGAGACACCGATTGCATTTAACACATCCACCCACTGTCATTGTGGTGGATGTGCATTTGCTCAAGATGTTCACAAAGTATTCATGTGCCATTCGGGTGTACAAAAAAAGAATCCACTTTGATTTCCAGGCTTGGGGTTTACTGCACATGTCAATGTTTTGGTGCGTGCAGATGCACTGTTTTCTGTGCATTATGAGAGTGTCTGTGATACTGCCCTTTTGTTAATGCTATAGATCTGTTGATTTTTTTTTAAGAAGAGGGTGTTAAGTAACCTGACCACCTATGTAAAACGAGTCTAAACAAAGTACAGTTCCCACACATCTTTTTCTTGCATAAAAATCATGGTTGTGTGATGTCTACTTTATTAGTATTATTGCTTGCTTAACTGTGTTGATCTTACAGTCCCATAGAATATATCAGGCCATTTAGAATGTACTTGTAATATATTAAACAGGACTACTGGGGTTGCATTTTTTTTCATTGGTGGTAGTGGGAATATTATTTCAGTTTCCAGTTATTAATTGGAAACTGAAATAATATTCCCACTACCACCAATGAAAAAAAAAATGCAACCCCAGTTGTCTGCATTATGTTCTTCCTCAAGGGGTTCTCCAAGGAGTTTGTATAGTGCAGATGTTCTCAGACTATGGTCTGCGGATCACTGATAGTCTTCAAGCTCCCTTCAGGTGGTTCATAGAAATGGTGCAGAACAAGTGAGAATATATGTATTTGGCACTTTTTCTCTGAGAACAGAACCAGAGGCTGCTTTAAACAGAATCAGATTGATAAAAAAGGCTAACAAGGCACTGGTCTAGGGCCTGTGATTTTCATAAGATTGTTTTTGTTTTATTTTCACACTTTCATTATATTTTTCAAGAATCTTTTAAATGTTATAAACCACTTGGATTTATTTTTGTGATATAGTGGCATATAAATATTTTTATACAAACAAATAGATAACATGACACTGTATTTTAATGATGATGCCAGTAGGGAACAGATAATTAAATGGTCCACCAAGACCCCCAGCAATGTTCAAGTTGTCCACAGACACGAAGTTTGAGAACTGCTGTAGTAATTGATAGGGAGGCTTTTATGAACATCCCTCAAGCTTGTGTTGCTATTTTAAAATCTGCTCCTAGGGAGCGCTCTCTGTCTGAGTTAGGCTGGGTCCCTTTGCTCCATTTAAAACACTCTGGTGATTCATTGTGCTGCTATCATCCCAGCACTTGAACTTGTCTCCAGCATTTTGTGTGGTGCTGATGTCCCACATGTGCCCTTTCCAGTATTTCCTGTGTGGAAATGACAGGGCAGATATGGATTGTGGCTAATGCCATGTGTACACATTCCCAAACTAGTGGTGAGAGTGCACTGGATGCAGAGTAAATGGGAGTGTGTATACAGCCCCCATTTACATCTGAGCAAGTCTTATTCCATATTTTTCTGTGCATTTCCCTGTCACTTTTCCTTATCACAAAAAGTATGACTTTCGGGGGAAGTGAATTTGTTGTGCAAGACCTCCCAATCAACTATAACGGTGCAACCTGCATTTTCCAGCAATATATGATTGAATACCACGCCAAAATAGTAACACTCTGGAAAAGGACTCTAGTGTAGGGAAAGAGGGTTAGCTCCTATATTCCTCCTAACATGTTTGGGTCTGGCTCCCCTGGCTGCAAGAGAAGCAGACCTCAGGAAGGTGTTAGCTCAGGCGTTGGCAACGTTTTCCGGCCATGGGCCAGACATGCGCAGAAGCGATTTCCGGTGCCACACTGCCCATGTCTGGGGCGCCGGAAATCACTTCTGCACATATCTGCAGCGCCGAAAATTGCTTCTGTGGCTGCGCAGACGCCGGAAATCGTGCCTGTGCAGAAGTGATTTCCGGCATCTGCGCAGGCGCAGGCGCCATTTCTGGCGCCACTTGGGGAGTCCCCATACAGCGCTGCGGCAGTTTAGCGCAGCACGTGTGGGACTTATCAGGCGGGTGGCTCGGTGACCGGGTGGCTCGTGGGCCGGATAAATGTCCTCCGTGGGCCGTATCCGGCCCATGGGCCGGAGGTTGCTGATACCTGTGTTAGCTTGTATACACTGCTTAAGGGTCAGACCAGATAAATTCATCCCAGCAAAGAGCTCTCTCATGGATACTGGCCTAGAGAATGTCAACTTCACAGATGTCAAATATATGCTTCATTTTTAAAAACTGAGTATTTGGCAATCCTTACTCTTGCTTCTACCTATTATTCCCATGTAAATAAGGCTTCAAAAGGAGTGCAGTCAGCAAACTACTTTGCTGATGCATGCTGGACATGGACCTGCATGCAGAATTGGGTCTGTTCTTGAATCACTATAAAGTAGCTCCCAGGAGTGTAGGAACATCGGAAACTGATTAGTATGGTTACAGGTAGGTAGCCGTGTTGGTCTGAGTCGAAGCAAAATAAAAAAATTCCTTCAGTAGCACCTTAAAGACCAACTAAGTTTATATTTTGGTATGAGCTTTCGTGTGCACGCACACTTCTTCAGATTAGTATGGCTTCCACTGGCTGGCTGAGTCTCTTCAGGATTTAAGATAGGGAGTCTATTCCAGCCTTACCTGGAAATGCTAGGGATTGAATCGGGGGTCTTCTGCTGGAAAGCAGATGCTGTACTACTGAGCTATGGGCAATTTAATGTGCACTGTGGCGTTGAGATGAGGGAGAAATTCAGTTCAGTTCGCAATATATGTTAACAAGATGCAAACTGAAACACATGCACACTTCGGAATTCGTATTTCTCTGAATTTTGGAATGCACTTCTCCAGCTACAGATAGTGTGCAAAAATGCATATACCGGTACTACTCAGTGTGTGCCTATAAATGTATATATTAGGGAACATAGGAAAAATGCATTCTGTTAGGAAAAGTTGCTTTGCAAAAATGTGTATATTAGGTAAAATTGTGCATACACAATGTACATATTAGGAAAATTTTGCACTAAAATGCTGATCAGCTTACACGAGGACTTAAAAATCCAAACTGGTGTGGAAATGTGGACAACTGAATGTATGGTTGGAAAAAATGAGAAAGTGAGAGATATTAAAATTAACATATCCACTGATCCTTAACAATGGGGCAAGGGGTTGGGAGAGGAGCAGAGCTCTTCCTCTGCCTATTTCCCCTGAAACGAAGGGTCTGTGATCATAAATACAGTATCCCTTTCTGGAAAGAGAGAAAGAGAGATAGAGACAGTTTCAACTGGAAAACCGCAGCTGGGTCATAGTTTCCCCTGCTTCAGCCCCTGCTTTGTAGGGAATCCACAGGCTGACTGGGCATTGCTAGTTGAGCATGCCACAAAGCCAGCAAAGCACAAGTGGGAAGGGAGTCTGCTTCCCTGCTCACTTGCAGGATGCTGGCTTCTCCTTGGCACATCGTCCTTCTCCCTCCTATAAACATGCTGTGGTCCTCAAAGCTGCAGGCATTTATTTTGAATTCTTTATGAGGCAAGGAAAACCACACCACATTCAAGCCACTCAAATGTTGAGTAAATTGTTTAAATATAACCAGATGCTTGGGGGGGGGGGTTTGCTTATTGTGCAAGGGGAAAGTAACAGCCCCTTTAGTCATCTCCGTAGCCCAAAGCCACTGCCAGAACCCACTAAGCATGTAGTTAATAGGTAGTTGAGAAAACTATGTCCCTTTCCTTACTCCAGCCTTTCCTAATGTGGCACCCTCCACAGGTTTGTACCCATCACCCCTGACCATTGGCCATACTGGCTGGGACTGATGGGAAATGTGGTTCCAAACTCTGGAGAAAGCTTTCTCCATCCTCAGTGCAACATGCTTTTGCTGCTGCTCCTGCCAATGATGGCTGTTCACATGCATTTTTCTAATTCTGGGGATAGTTTTGGAGCCGCACCCCATATAATGTTTTTTTGGTTGTTACACACCTAAGGTTCTTAACATGTACGCTTATTTAGACAGTAATGTACCACACATGTCCATTGACTGAAGAGCCAGGATCAATTGCAACTCTCCATCAAGTGCATTCTTGGTCACAATAGCCAGGTGTGCTGCCATATAATGTATGGGATTGCCCTGTTGCATCACATTTGCTTGGGGGTCTGAAGAACAAATTTCTTTCATAATCTGTGGTTCTACCTTACCCTTTATAAGCAGGGCTGGGGAACCTCCAGGCCACAAGTCAGTCTTGGCCCACTAGGGAGTCCAGTTTGGCCCAGAGGACATCTGAAGGCAGCCCTGTTTAGGGAAGCTTTTAATGTTTAATAAATTATTGTATTTTAATGCTTCTGGTGGAAGCCGCCCGGAGTGGCTGGGGAAACCCAGCCAGATGGGCGGGGTATAAATAAATTATTATTATTATTATTATTATTATTATTATTATTATTATTATTATTATTTTTCCCCAAACCACACCAAACTGTTAATTAGCTGATGTCACTCCAATAGGCAGGTCATGTCAGCTGATGGGTGGAAGACGAGGTTCAACTCTCTGTAGGGAGCTGGTGTGTGTAGCCAAAGAAACTGAGTTTAACTTTCACTCATAAGCTGATGGGCATGGTTTAAATCTTGCCCAGCCCCCTGTAGGATGAACAGGTAGTTCCATCCTGCTCTGTGATGCTTTGCCAGTGTGCTCCCTGCAGTACCCCCCCATACACTTTGTGGGTCAACTTTGACAAGTGGATAGCTACAGGGAGGGGCTCACATAATAATGCCACTTCATAAATTTTAAAACATACGAGATGAGAATAGGATCATGCCTGCCTGCTATGTTCTGTGTAGGGTTGACATCCATGTGAAGGGGCTGCATGCAGACGGAGGTTTGTCCACAGGGCTCTCCATGTGAGAGTGAACCCTGATTGTCTCAGGGTCCCCCACTTGTATAGAGAAGCTCTAGATGAGTACATCTGCATGTTCACTTGGCCCCCTTGCACTGAAGCCAAATGTCTGGATGGTGGAGGGTGTAGCTCAGGCATCCCCAAACTTGGCCTTCCAGATGTTTGGGGACTACAACTCCCATTATCCCTAGCTAACAAAACCAGGGATGATGGGAAATGTAGTCCCAAAACATCTGGAGGGCCGAGTTTGGGGATGCCTGGTGTAGCTGATAGATGTGATCCTGGTGTTCCACCATGTTCATCAGCATGTGAGGGATATCCAGATCCAGAGGGCACCAGGTTCGTGGTGAAGATGGCTGTATCCTAACAGAACAGGCACTAGGACCTGAAACCTTTCTAGCCTTCCTCTGAAGAAGGGCTGCCACATTTCCAGATGGGCCTTCAAAGAAATGAATGGAAAGAACCAGCGATTTCCTCATAACCTCTATAACCCTGGTGCCAAACCCAACAAGTGTCCATCTGTACTTCAGTGTTTATGAATTGTTAGTATCATAAAAGAAGAGGAACAGTTATTTTAAGGTTCTGAAGCTATTGCCTACTTATAATGAACACCTTCCTTACCCTCGCTGAAAAATCCACTGTGTAAACAATGCATCGCTCTGAGTTTCATACAGGGGCCCACATCCTCCCCTCCTTGCATCATTTAGTCTTTAAAGGGGGGGGGGGAGAGAAGGAGGAAGAGAATGAACACCCATGCCATATGTTTAAAGCACTCCTTAGCCCCTTTAACAGTCAGGGCTTCCCCCAGAAAATCTTAGAAAGTGTAGTTTGTTAAGGGTGCTGAGAATTGTATGACCTTTCACAGAACAGCTGTTTGCCTGTATGATGCTAACCTTGCAGCTCTTCGCCTCCAACACTGCTGGTGTATAATGCCCAGCTGTAAAGTGTACAGTCTCCCCCTCCCTTTGGCCACCTGGATGGACATAGGGCTTCTTCCCTTTACCCATTTACTAGTCAGTGGTTACTGCATTATCAGGTAGTAATTCTGCTGTGTGTCTGCATCAGCTGTGATTTGATCATTCAGCTGTTCCCAATGCAGAGATGCAGCAGTCTCATAGGAGACTGTTGTTTCTCTGCATGAATCACTGGCCAAGGTTTCCAAACATGAAGCACAGTCAGAAGAATGACAGGGAACAGGGTCCTCAGTGGAAAGACACTTGTTCCTTATACATTTGTAGAAGTAAACTGATTTGGATGTAAGAAAGAAGTGTGCTTCCGGCATTCATTGTGTTAAAGTGTTACGTGGTTATTGGAAGTTTATGACATGCTGCTGTGCCTGTGAGGTGTATGTGTGTGTTTAAGCAGATTTTTTATCCTAAGGAAGGTAGCCAGGTGTGGGCAATATAACTTGTTTTTAATGTGAACAAGCTGTGCATGTGTACTAGATTGCAATGGGACTTACTATATGCCAAGGTTCTGGAGCTTATTCCATCAGGAATTGCTGGTTTGGTTTACAGCCAGAGCTTTCCTCGTAGCTTGGTGAGTCGTCCTGCCTACAGGAATCGCTGCCACGTTGTGCCAATAAGTTGAGGAAAGTACTGGAAATGTTTCTCCACCAGTTTTGCAATATCCCAGTTTACAAATCCTTGAGCAGGAATAGGAAGCTATGCTACTGCCTTCTTTGCTGTAACACGGTTGGCCTGGGGAAAACATAAGCTGAGGTTGTCAGTAGCTTAGAAAAAAACACTTCAACAAATTTCACCAACTGCAGATATCAGTCTTCTCAATTTTTAATTGAGCCATTAGATTCTGCTATATGCTCAAGATTACACAACAATGCTACATAATGGCTTGGAGTAGTTTAGCATAACCTTCCCTAACCCTCCATATGCTTTGGACTAAAACTCCCAGCAGCCCCATCCAGCATTACCAGTGGTCAGGAATTATAGGTTTTGTAGTCCACAATATCTTGAGGGCACCACATTTACTACCCTGCTCTAGAGCAGCGATAGGGGACCTGAGACCTTCAATGTTTGCTAGACTACAAGTCCTTTTAATTCCTGATCATGGACCATGCTGGATGAGGCTGAGGAGCCCAACAAGATCTGGAACTCCCCAGGTTCCCTATCCCTGCTCTAAAACCATATGTATCACAAATGTCATTCTCGTCACTAGTACCTGTAGATGATGGAATCTCACCTTTTTAAATTTCAACCATGCAGATGTCAGCTGATGTTTCTTAATGGAAGTTTAGGCACTTTAGGAAGGAGATAAAGGTAAAGGTACCCCTGACCATTAGGTCCAGTTGCGGACGACTCTGGGGTTGCGACGCTCATCTTGCTCTATAGGCTGAGGGAGCCAGCGTTTGTCCACAGACAGCTTCCGGGTTATGTGGCCAGCATAACTAAGCCGCTTCTGGCGAACCAGAGCAGCTCACAGAAATGCCGTTTACCTTCCCACTGGAGTGGTACCTATTTATCTACTTGCACTTGACGTGCTTTCGAACTACTAGGTGGGCAGGAGCTGGGACCAAACAACGGGAGCTCACCCCATTGCAGGGATTCAAACCACCGACCTTCCAATCGGCAAGCCCTAGGCTCTGTGGTTTAGACCACAGCACCACCCACATCCCTGGAAGGAGATAACAATAGCTAAATAAAGGAGGGGGTTTCAAGGTGCACCCAATGTAACATTTCTTAATTATTATTATTTTGCAACTTTCTAGGCCAAATGCCTGTGGGGGTCAGTGCTGCTCAGGGTGGACAACAGCTCCTGGGACCAATCGGTGTATTAAACGTGAGTACTGTATAAATAATTAAATCATCTTCTCTGGGATTATTATAATAGGAATTCCTGTATTATATACTGTAGTGTCAGTTCCCATAGTAAGGGGCACAGGTCACCTAAGCCCTGTTCAGGCATTTAAGAAGTGTGGTCAACAAGCTTTGGGGTGGGGATGATGGTCATAGAAACATACTGTATCTCTCCCGTTCACTTCTGGAATGAACTAGCTGAATAGAAAATGACCATTTGGGCCTGAAGGGAGCCCACACACAAATAGATGTGTTCAGGCATTCAAATGAACATGTGTGTTGACTAAAGTTTTCTTGGGGTGCATTAAACACAGGTTTAATGCAAAAGGATGGATTTGTAGGATGAGAGAGGTGTGTCACCACATAAGGTATTGTGGGAGGGATTCCTACCTAGACCTACTTCAGTTATTGATAGTGATTTAAGAGGGTAGCCATTTCTGCTCCAACCTCTTTTTGTCATAATCAGTGATGCAGTTCCATTTCTGCCAAATGCTATGTTACTTGTCTTGCTGTCCTCTATTTAACACAAGTTTTGAAACTATAAAACTTACATAGCTTACATTCAGTTCAATGTAAAGGAAATGCCAAAACAATGTAAAAAGAAATCTTTAATTACGTATCGCTTGCGATCTTAAAGAACAAAAAAAATGAAGGAATACCAATCCTATTGGGTTGATTGGTTCCTTTTCCTGTCTACAGACAACATACAGAAGTAGTCAAAAGTAGCTGACTGGGGGAATCATGGGGATAGTGCAGATGGTGCAGTCTACATAGAGGGAGAGACGATATGTAAGCCCACACATAAGGCATGTGGGCACTTGCTCCTGTGTTTCTGGTTTTGCCCTGCAATGTTGAACCACAATAATAGTAACTGGAAGCTATAAGGGAGTGAAGAAAGGCTCACAGACAAGTTTCTGGATGAGGTTACATGATTAGAAGAAGGACAACCTTTGCATGAAGTGATGGTTCTGACTGGTTCCAGAACATGAGAAAGTTTAACCACTTGCTCATTAAAAGTGGTTAAAAGGCTGCACTGGGAGGGACAGGGATGTGATAATCTGTCTTTCATGGGGCATGACTGCACTCAAGGGAGATAATAGGGAGAGATCATAGGTCTTTGTTTGGTTGCCAATCAGTTATGTACTTTCCTGAGAGCTGATCTATTAAAGAGGTCCGAGCAGAAGGGTTTAATCTGAAACTGGGTGACTCTGAAAATCCCTGCCTCTACTTTATAGCTTTCCTGAGACTATCCTAGTGGGAATCCCCACCCCCTGCCCCACCAGCTTAGGCTATTGCTTCAGCAATTCCTCTCTAAATTTAAACATGGGATCTTGTAAGCTGGGGCCTTCCACAGGGCTGTTTTACTTTCAGTATATTCATAGGTACAGGGACAGAGTGGAGTGATTTACAAGTAAAAAGGCTCATGGGGAGGCTATGATGACATCATTAACCATATGAGCTGGAAACTTGGGGAAGCAGTTAATTACATTGTAAATCAGGGCAGCCCATTGGTTACTGGTCCGTTATGCTAACCTTTGTATAAAGGCATGCTTTTAAACATCCAAACATGGCAATCCCCTAAAACCCCAGAAGAATGATAAAGAAGTACTTAATCTCATCCACATTCATATTTAGCACTCACTCCTTCCGATATCACAGTTCTCCACACAACAACCTGTCTGAACAATTTCAACATGCTGCCCAGAACAATACTTCAGAGTTTTTTTTAAAATAGGGATGGATCAATCTATTTCTAATCTGTCTCTGTTTTGTCCTACTCCTGCATTAATCTGCGAAGGTTTTTATATATATATATCCATGCTGTATTTAAATTTTTGTGTTATATGATTACTATTTACTTCATTTATGAATCGCTTCCCACGAGGCATCCTGAACCAATTTCCAATATAATAAGAACATATAGGAAAATAGTTAAAGCAGTTGCACATATAAAAAGAATTATATATGTTAAAGTAACAACAGGACTTCTCTGTATGCATGTCTAAGCATATTTTTATTTCAATGTATCCATGTCTAAGCATATTTTATCCTAAGATATTCATTTTAATGCATGTTTCTAAATTTTTTGAGCTGAGAAATGCAAAATCCAGATTTAAATTTCATTCAAATCTATGCATTAATCTGGAAGGTGTGAATTAAGTTGGTTCACTTTTAAACTGCAGACTAAATGGAGTTCTTCCCCATGCCAATTTTGAAATCATCACTTCATTCTTTACTTTCTGTGCCCAGCTTACTATGGAGGTCTGGGCTCTAAGACTGATTATTCAACAATGAATGCCCAGGAATGCCTTTTTTCATGTTACATTTTACATGTGACATTTTCACTGTTGGGGGAAATAATCATAGACCAGGACAGAACAACTCTTCTGTTTAATTCTGTAATTTGGTGGTGAGGAACTTGTGTTCTGTGAGACGTTTGGGGACTCCAACTCCCATCAGCTCCAACCAGCATGGCTAATGGTCAGAAATAGTGGGAATTGTGCCTCCAGATATCTGAAGAACGACAAGTTTCCCATCACTGCTGCAAATCAATCTTCTTTCATTAGAAATAATGAAGACTCATGGGAAATAATAAAGGCAATGTTGAAAAAGAAATTAATATCTCCTTGAGAAACATGTCATGGCTCTGGGCTAGCTTTGTAGTATCTGTTAGCATTTTGCTTTGCTAAACTTGGAGTGGGAATTCCTTATATTCTGTGAAGGGTGGTGCTCTTTGGATGAGGTATAGAAAAGCATGCAACACATTCTACATTTTTGCAAAATGGAAGTAGCATTAGCTCGGATTCAAAGCTCCAGGACCTTGCATTAGGGTCTAGGTTACTCTGAATACTCAAAATGCCAGTTTGTGTGGCTTTGTCTTGTACCATAATTGTTTCACCAAACACAAATGGAGAAAAATAAAGAGTGTGTGCTTGCAATTTTAGCAGTCAGAAAGCATCAAAGCACAGCTGGATCAGACTAAAGGCCTATTTAGTCTAGCATCCTGCTTCCCATGGTGGTCAGTCTATGGGAAGCCCAGAAGCAGGACAGGAACACAATAGCACTTCCCTGATCATGATTCCCAGCAACTAGTGTTCAGAGGCATAGTGCCTCTGAACCTTGAGGGTAGTATATAGTCAACTGGAATAGCTGCCATTGACAGCCTAATCCTTTGTGAATTTGTCCATCTAAGTAGAACACGGGGCTGAAGTTGCATGAACAAGTTTTTCTTAATGCAGAAGAAAGTGGATCAGCAGTACAGACAGTAATGTTAAGAGCAAGGGCAGAAGCAGGAGAAAGGCACTCTTTATTTTCTGCAGAGCGAGGGGAAAGTGTGACTAAGCCGAATTGAATAATGATGGCTATAATTTGTGGCATGGACTGTGAACAAAGCAGTAGCTAATGGCAGCAAAGTAGATGATGATCAGTCACAAAAATAATGGCCTGTATTCAGATGTAGAGTCGTTTTCAAGGCCATCCCCTTCCTTTGATTTAAAGTAAAGAAACAGGTGCTTTCAGCCTTTAAAAAATTGGCACCAAGCACGTATAGCAAGGGTGTGAAATCTGAAAGATCTGGCAGCTATTAGATGCCTGGCCAGTGAGGTTGGAGTTGTCTATCTGCCAATGTGCTGAATAGGACTTGTCATTGCATTACATCCTTCAGCACGCTGTCAGTTTGAACAACTTCCCTCATACACATCAACATGAGAAGACTCTTGGATGATAAAGATTCGGAGGGAGAGGCAAGTAAAAGTGAAAAGGTTGTACCAACAGAGAGAGATTAAATGGTACTTGTTTTTATAGTTGTTTCTTCTGTAATAGCAGAACCCTTTATTAGCTGCAGCCTGATTACTTACTCTTAAATTTTAATATTGACCACGTGATCTGTAAAATTGTGTTTTGGCTACCAGTGTTAATTGTGTTAAACATTTTAAAAAAACCTATATTAAAAATATTCAGCTGAGTCCCAATATGACTTCAATAATACTTCTTCGAACCATTGCGTATTGAGTAGGTGTGATTGGGAGCCATGTTTAAAAAGTTAGCATAACATTTTTACATAATGCTATACAGGCAGAATTCATAACAATCCCATTTAACTGAGAATGGCCAGATATAATGGCTAAAAGTGGAATAGCTAATATGAGACTTTCCAGATGTTGAATTCCATCTCTAGCATGGCAAGGGGGGGGGGGTGAGAATTACAATCCAACAAAATCTGGAGGGCCACAGGTCAGCAATCTCTGGGTTAAAATAACTCTTTATTTTAGGCTCTTTGCTTCAGCTTTCTTTTCCTGAATGCTTTCCTAGAAAGTTCCCTTGTTGCCTAGATGATCCCATATTGTTTCTTGCAGAAAACTTAAGTGTTTAATTTGGATGTGTGTGAGATGGGTGGGTGGGTGAAACAAAAAGAGAAAGAGAAATTATCCTGGCTGCTATACTAAATGCATGTTGTTGTTGTTTAGTCGTTTAGTCGTGTCCGACTCTTCGTGACCCCATGGACCATAGCACGCCAGGCACTCCTGTCTTGCACTGCCTCCCGTAGTTTGGTCAAACTCATGTTCGTAGCTTCGAGAACACTGTCCAACCATCTTGTCCTCTGTCGTCCCCTTCTCCTAGTGCCCTCAATCTTTCCCAACATCAGGGTCTTTTCCAAGGATTCTTCTCTTCTCATGAGGTGGCCAAAGTATTGGAGCCTCAGCTTCACGATCTGTCCTTCCAGGGAGCACTCAGGGCTGATTTCCTTAAGAATTGATAGGTTTGATCTTCTAGCAGTCCATGGGACTCTCAAGAGTCTCCTCCAGCACCATAATTCAAAAGCATCAATTCTTCGGCGATCAGCCTTCTTTATGGTCCAGCTCTCACTTCCATACATCACTACTGGGAAAACCATAGCTTTAACTATACGGACCTTCGTCGGCAAGGTGATGTCTCTGCTTTTTAAGATGCTGTCTAGGTTTGTCATTGCTTTTCTCCCAAGAAGCAGGCGTCTTTTAATTTCGTGACTGCTGTCACCATCTGCAGTGATCAAGGAGCCCAAGAAAGTAAAATCTCTCACTGCCTCCATTTCTTCCCCTTCTATTTGCCAGGAGGTGATGGGACCAGTGGCCATGATCTTGGTTTTTTTGATGTTGAGCTTCAGACCATATTTTGCGCTCTCCTCTTTCACCCTCATTAAAAGGTTCTTTAATTCCTCCTCACTTTCTGCCATCAAGGTTGTGTCATCTGCATATCTTGAGGTTGTTGATATTTCTTCCGGCAATCTTAATTCCTGCTTGGGATTCATCTAGTCCAGCCTTTCGCATGATGAATTCTGCATATAAGTTAAATAAGCAGGGAGACAATATACAACCTTGTCGTACTCCTTTCCCAATTTTGAACCAATCAGTTGTTCCATATCCAGTTCTAACTGTAGCTTCTTGTCCCACATAGAGATTTCTCAGGAGACAGATGAGGTGATCAGGCACTCCCATTTCTTTAAGAACTTGCCATAGTTTGCTGTGGTCGACACAGTCAAAGGCTTTTGCATAGTCAATGAAGCAGAAGTAGACGTTTTTCTGGAACTCTCTAGCTTTCTCCATAATCCAGCGCATGTTTGCTATTTGGTCTCTGGTTCCTCTGCCCTTTCGAAATCCAGCTTGCACTTCTGGGAGTTCTCGGTCCACATACTGCCTAAGCCTGCCTTGTAGAATTTTAAGCATAACCTTGCTAGCGTGTGAAATGAGCGCAATTGTGCGGTAGTTGGAGCATTCTTTGGCACTGCCCTTCTTTGGAATTGGGACGTAGACTGATCTTCTCCAATCCTCTGGCCATTGCTGAGTTTTCCAAACTTGCTGGCATATTGGGTGTAGCACCTTAACAGCATCATCTTTTAAAATTTTAAATAGTTCAGCTGGAATATCATCACTTCCACTGGCTTTGTTATTAGCAGTGCTTTCTAAGGCCCATTTGACTTCACTCTCCAAGATGTCTGGCTCAAGGTCAGCAAACACACTACCTGGGGTGTACGAGACCTCCATATGGTGGTTGACTAAGTAAACCACAGCAGTTGCCTGGTTCCTTCTGGAGCCTTTCACACATTGCAGCCATGATGTTTACTAATAGGATTTTCTCTTGATGACTCTGCCATTGTGCTAATGACACAAGGATATTGAAAACATATTTCTGAAGTTTTGAATAAAATGAGCATTGCGATTGCATTGCGTTTGAATGAGAACCTGGCAGGACAGATGCAATAATATGAACTGAATTACCACCCTCATAGTCTTGCTGTACTTAACGCTGTCATCATCCATCCTTTGATATTCCTGCTGTAGTCCTCTTGCCTTGTGCCTTTACCGCTGTTGGCCAGATTTTAAGAAGCATAAATGGGTAGCTGCCATCATGTGGCGACCTTTCTCATTATATATTATCACTATGGCTGCATTATGTTTGCATGAAATTTAGATACGTTTCCATTGAGCTCATCTGCATTCCTCGAAGTCAGACACTGCCACGCTGTTACTTGTCCATGCTAGGATGTCACACCAACTCCTTGCCTTGCTAGTTATCATTTGTGTGTGAAATGGATGATAAGACAGAAGGGGAACAAGACTTGAAGAAGGTGTTACAGATTCCCAAATCTCTGCGGCCAGGACTTCAGTAGGGTGAGCTAGGGATGAAGTCTGCCTTCTCCCAAAAGCCTGCAAGTGCTGAAACAGTAATTTACCAAGTGCTTCCCACGGATTTTCATATGTCCTGTGTTTCTAAGCAATTAATTCAGGTACACTCTGATCATATGCTGGACTGCTCATTAACTGTGTGTTGGACAATTTGTTTTGACAAAATGCAAAAGAGTGGATTGAGGTTGCTCATGCTCAGCCAAGAAAATTAAACCCTTTTCAGATCTCTCTCCCTGCCCCCAAAGATATCAGTACTTATCTCCTAGATTCTTCTGTTTTGTGGTTTGATTCCGCTTTCATGGGTTGTCAGACTGGAGTGCCTCTCCCCAAAAGTGCTGCATTTCTGCCATCTACTTACTATTTCTCCTCACCTGAAAGTAAGAAACTTCTGGGAAAAGCTTTCTGAACTACTTGACTGGGTGGTTGCAACTGAGCAGGGCCCTAGCAGTATCACGATAGTCAGATGGGAACAATGGCTCAACTGAAGCATTTTTCTCTGTGGAATTCTTAAGAAGAGGAGGAGGAGTTAGGATTTGATATCCTGCTTTTGTCTCAAAGCAGCTAACAATCTCCTTTCCCTTCCTCCGCCACAACAAACACTCTGTGAGGTGAGTGAGGCTGAGAGACTTCAGAGAAGTGTGACTACTAGCCCAAGGTCACCCAGCAGCTGCATGTGGAGGAGCAGGGACACGAGCTCGGTTCACCAGATTACGAGTCTCCCGCTCTTAACAACTACACCACACTGGCTCTTCAGTAGGCCTCTTGGGAGTTGCTTGTGTCCTTGATTCAGAAACAGCACAAGAATAGCCATAGGAACCCTTTGCAGAATGTCTGAAATAATAAGGGGCAAATGCTGCTAAGGCAACCAAGTTGTGGGATCTGGCCATGAGGAAATACATTTCAGTACAGCATGCATTATGTGTGCACAAGGTCCCAAATTCAACACCCTCACCACTGTAACTCTAACTAAAGGGTAGCAGGCTAGAAAAAATGGTTTTGGACTGAAATTTTGGAGAGATACTGCAAGTCAGAATAGATGGCACCAGAAAAATCTGACTTGGTATATGAGAGCTTTGTATATTACACAATGAGAAATTCATAGAGAATTTCCAGGCAGAAGACAATGCTGTGGAACTGTTACAAATAAGACTTAATTGGCTGACTCCAAGGGCTACAGTGTTACATGAGCACATGCTGTCCATCAGAATGTTGGGTCATGAACCTTCGCCACATGGTCACACACCACACATATCTGGAAGGATCTGAATGCTCATGTGCACACACTGAGTGTGGTGAGGGAGATCAACACACTGTCCCACTCTGGGTGGGTCCACAAATGCACCCACAGAAGGAAGGATTATTCCCGGTGAAATGAGCTTGCTTTCCAGAATTGCAGAGTATTCAGCCCTAGCATTCTAGTGTATTGTGGAAGTTGGTAGTTTTTGCCATAACCAGTGGCAAAAACTACATTAATAAACTACATTGGTGGTGGTGGTGTTGTCATCGGCCTTCTGTAGGAACACATTCAAAGTGGCATATAAAAGTGAACATAATATGGAAATACTAAATCTAAAATGGTACAATTAAAACGGTTAGAAATGAAATGCTAAAAGCAATTGGCCAGATTCTAATCGGATCTGCTAGCAGAAGCTTGTGCAAACTTCTCCCATTTCCTCCCCCTGCAAACCTCCACATTCCAGAACAGTACACAGGGAGAGGAGAGGAGAAATCCTTGTATAGTGGTACCTCGGGTTACAGGCGCTTCAGGTTACAGACGCTTCAGGTTACAGACTTCACTAACCCAGAAATAGTACCTCGGGTTAAGAACTTTGCTTCAGGATGAGAACAGAAATTGTGCTCTGGCGGCGCGGCGGCAGCGGGAGGTCCCATTAGCTAAAGTGGTGCTTCAGGTTAAGAACAGTTTCAGGTTAAGAACAGACCTCCGGAATGAATTAAGTTCTTAACCCGAGGTACCACTGTACTTACTGATGGATCTTCTTAGTGCTACAGTATGTTGAATTTCACCCAGTATATTATGGGTAGGATTCAACTAAGTTTGTGTTTGTGCAGAATGAGGTCCAGTCATACAACAGGACTTCTCCTTCCTCTTTACTCCCTGTGTACTCCCTGCAGTCCTGAAATGTGGTTGGGGGGGGGACCAGAGCCATAGCTGCGGGGGCACCAGAGGGGCATCATTGAGTCTCCCAGCATGTGTGTGTGTGTGTGTGTGTGTGTGTGCGCGCAAATACACATGAGGGGTGCCAAACTGGGTCTTTGACCTGGGTGAAATAAAGCCTAGTTTTGCCCCTGGCAGGAACTCCCATAATATGTTTGGGTGTGTGTGCGCAAGGGGAGGACAGGGAGGAAAAGTCCTGTTATGCAAGCAGACTTCATTCCCCATGTGGATGCCCCATATAACACTATGTTGAATTCCATCCTCTGTTTTCAGGGACATGTGGCCTGAAAACGTTATAACAGTATTCTATTAGTAGGTTAAAAGTGCGAAGTGGCACAAGCATTCGAACTGCTTAGATTTGTCTGAACAAAATGGAGCTCCTGGATCTGACAGTTCAAAACCATGCCCAGGACTGGATTCAGCGCCTACTTACACAGCTGGGAGTCTCCTACCACTTAAATCTCTTCCCTTTCTTCTTAGGGCAGTGTCATACTTTCTCCACCGGCCTTTTTATAACCTTATCTTTTGGGCTGTGTCACTTCCGAGCTCTTAGTTTTCAAAGCTGCTGGCTGATTAAAGCCTTCCACTCACTCAAGTGCTCCTGCTGTTAGTCTGAATGTGTCAAGGCTTGTGCTGGAGTGGAGATGGAGGCTGCATCTGCTTTGTCGAAATCCATTTGCATGATGTGGAAGTGCAGGATTCATCAGCATGCTGGGGGGGGGGGGGAGAGAGAGAGAGAGAGAGAGAGAGAGAGAGAGAGAGAGAGAGAGAGAGAGAGAGCATGCCCTACCAGGCAGCAACATTGCTCTGAAAGTGGGGGGGGGATTGGAGGCAAGTTAAAGTTAGCACAGGGAGGTGGTGAAACTGCAGGGAGAGGAGGAAACTTTACTGTTTGGTTATTCTTATGTATCAGTTTTGGCTTAAGGTTCTCCATAAGGACAGTGACTAATAGGAGAAATTGCAAGTAGAAAAGAGACCAATTGCCTCTCTGTCCCCAGCAGCCCTTTGGCAAAACTTTATGTAAAGCCAAAGGTTTGCCAAAGCCTTGGGGAACCAGCATAGAACCATAGAACTGTAGAGTTGAAAAGAACTCTAAGGGCCATCTAGTCCAACTCTCCTGCAATGCAGGAATTTCAGGTAAATCATCCCTGATGGATGGCCATCCCACCTCTGTTTTAAAACCTCCAAGGAAGGAGAGGCCACAACCTCCCAAGAGAGTCCATTCCATGGTTAAACAGCTCTTACTGCCAGAAAGTTCTTCCTGGTGTTTAGTCAAAATCTCCTTTCTTGCAACTTGAATCCATTGGTTTAAGTCCTACCCACCCCCCCAGAGCAGGAGAAAAAAAGCCTGCTCCATCTTCCCTGTGACAGCCCTCTAGATATTTGAAGGTGGCTATCCTATCTCTTCTCAGTCTCCTCTTTACCAGGCTAAACACATACAATGCCTTCAACCATTCCTTGTAAAGCTTGGTTTCCAGACCTTTGATCATCTTGGTTGCCCTCCTCTACACACGTTCTAGCTTGTCAACATCCTTCTTGGCCTAAGTGTAGAGCCTTATGTTTGTCCCCATAGAAATTCAGTTTTCCAACCTGTTAAGATCATCTTGAATGCTGAGCATCCATGCTTAGGGCTGAGTCCAGGAGCATTCCCAAACCATGAACATGTGTCTTCAGGGGGAGTGTTACCCCCTCCAACACAGGCTGGATCCTTATTCCTTGTCCTGCCTTCTGACTGATCAAGAGCCAAAAACTAGGCAGGATGTCTTACAGTGTGAATGTGACCTTTGAGCTCATCCAGACTTCTTTTGTGCCATGTTTCTAGGCACAGGACAAGACTTTAAACCTCTGTGACCGATAGTTGTTATTTGTCTTGACGCTTTACTGCTGAATTAGAGCAAATAGCAACCGGGTTTTCTGCAGATTGCCATTTGCTTTGATTCAGTGGTAAAATGTGGAAAAAGTGTTGGGACAGAAAACAACTCTCGGGCATGGAGCTTTAAAGTGCAGACCTGTGTCTGGAAAGCGCAGCACAAAAGCAAGTCTGGATGAGCCCTGTGTTGCAGTTACAGTAATTGCACATTTGGAGCTTTCCAAGGTGCTGTAGCCAACCACTGAACTGTCTTGTAGGTTCTTGCTATAGAGAAGTCTAAACATGGTGGTGCTGAGTTGTCTGGACTGAGTGTGAGGAACAGGGGCAAGAAGAAGAGCAAGAAGTGGTGGTTTGGTTCTGACAGAGTTGCTAAAACAGGGATAGCCAATGTGCCCTCTAGATGAAGTTGAGACTACAACTCCCATCAGTCCCAGCCAGTATCGGCAACAGTCAAGGATTATTGTTCTGATTTAGCAAAATCTAGAGGGTGCCACATTGGCTACCCCCTGTCCTAAGAGGCATGGGATGGAATGGAGATGGTTTTGTGGAGAGACGGTTGGATTTTTGTGAATCTAGCGCTGATTACTTAATCTGTATGTTTGTAAATAAAGAAGTTACTGTATTATGAAAACACATTGGGTCTTCAGCATGCTGTTGTTCCAAGTGAACTGACCTTGACAAAGACTGTTCAGAAAGTCCCACTGTTCAAGGGAAGGAAAATGAAAATGTTAAAACAGTATATTCCTCAGCTAGATGTATATTTAAAAATCACTAGGCATCTAATACATTATTAGAACCAACTTTGATATTTAATGTCAGCCAGTGATAGAAAGCGGAACTCAGTAGTAAGACTTAGATTGCAATCCTTATACTACTTATCTGGGAGTAAGCCCCAATGAATTAAATAGGACTTACTCATGAGTAAACATGGCTAGAATTGCACTGTACAAACTTTGAACCATAGTTCCTCATAGCTGGGACTCCCATAAGGTGTGATATTTTCTCTGCAAGCTAATTAGAAATGAGAAAGTGTATCAGAATCACCACACAGTGTTTTCCCCTCACCAGGTGGTGACCATCAGGTGTCCATCCAGTTAAGAAGGACAATTGCCCTTGAATAATAATAATAATAATAATAATAATAATAATAATAATAATACCCCAGCCACTCTGGATGTTTTCCAGGAAAAATACAGAGGGGAAGGAAGAAGAAGAAGAAACCATCAAACATTAAAAGCTTTCCGAAACAGGGCTGCCTTCAGATGTCTTAACTCTTTGACACCTGCTGGGAGGGTATTCTATAGGTGGGTGAGACTACCGAAAGGCCCTCTGCCTGGTTCCCTGTAATTTCACTTCTCGCAGTGAGGGAACCAAGGAAACAGCTTTCACCTTTGTCCCTAGCCCACTAGAGATCATTGACCAGCACGACAAAGGCCGTTTCTGTCCCATGATGGGGCCTGAATCCCAACTGGAAGGGATCCAAATAGTTTGCATCATCCAGACATGCCTAGAGTTGTTCAGCAACCACCCACTCAATCACCTTGCTGGAGAATGAAAGGTTTGAGACTGGGTGATAACTGGCCTAGGATGTTCCAGAACATGTGATTGTTCCTCAGCAGTACTTTTATATTTGGTTATTTTGAGGCATGAAAAATAGCCACAACTATTGCACACCCTCAAATGGTGAGAAGGTTTAGGGGCAGTGCTACCAGGTTCAGTTTTCTTTGGATGAGAACACTGAAGACTTAGTATCTCAATATATAATTGCTTTATTTACATATGGTACTCCCCTCCATGCCCAGCACTTTCCCCAAATCTGTTCCAGAGGGTTGGAGGAAAGCCCTAAAACAAATTTAGGGGTGCACAGGAGGAGGAGAGAGGGGAAAGTTTGGTAGTGCAAACAGAAATCCTTTCACTGGTGGAACTACTTACTCAGCACTAAGTATATTGATGGTGGTACGCTGGAAAACAGGTACCAGGAACTTCCAATATGTTCAGTGGCGACCAGGCTGTCTCAGCATGTTTACTGTAGGCCAGGTTCTACAGTTGTTAATGTGATTACTCCTGAGAAGCTGACTAACTCTGTGCTCTGGAATACGGGGCCAAGGATTGACTCACTGTCTCAGAAGCTGAACAGTAGAGAGCATGCTGAGCTGCCAGACAGTGTCTGAAAACATCCCGCCAGGCCGGGAATGGCAGCATCTTTCTCTCATTAAAGGTTTTTCTGGGAACGAAAGAAATGCTTTTTTCAGACCTGGGCTCTTGGCCATTGGGACTCCTGGTGACTTTTCAAGTGGTAGGCTGTTGTTTGCATGGATTAATTAAAAGGGTTGTGTCAAAAGACCCTTAAAAAAAACAACCCCTTTCCAGACAGGGGATGGTAAATTTCAGCTGGGCCTCAAGGTCAAGATATTCTGTCTTTCTTTCAAGCAAGAGGCTAATAATTTATGAGTGTAAATACTCTTTGGTTCCCCTAGCAGCACACCCCTCCCACTTTTTTTCTTAGGCCTTTTAGGTTGCAGGCAGCACAGTGACTGGAATCTTTGCAGCTACACAAGGGAGAAGCATGTTGTTTCACATGTCTAAATCTTATTCCTTTCAATATGAGCTGAATATCCAACCACTTCAAATGGCTTTGTGAATCCCACTCATAGAAGGCTCACTGTAGTTTAGCTAAAGTTGTTGCTTGGATCTAGGGACGACTTGAGAGTCTTTGAATGAAGCCACAACCCAAGCGAATTTGAGCTCAGGTTTTGAAGGACTCGGTATTAAGACAGGGGAAAGAGTTTAGCTCCAAAGCTGAATATGTGCCTCAAAAACTGCATTCCATGTTCTAATTTAATTTCTGTGTTCTGCTCTACATTTCTTTCTCTCTCACACCACCGGGGTTTTCCAGTGAGGGCTGGATCTCTCATTTCTGTTCTCGTGTGTGTGTGTGTGTGTGTGTGTGAATGCCACATCATGGGTAGAATTCTTTGGTCTTTTTATGAATTATTTGTAATGTGGGAACTGAAATACAATGACCAATAACTATTAGCCTGTTTCCTGAGGGTCAATATGCATATAGCAACATTTGAGTGTTAGTCAAAGCTATGGGCTCTAGCTTTACAAGATACATGGTATGTGCCCTAACTTCTGCTAAGCTCATTCCATGACACTAACACACATTAAATACACCAAAGTATATTTCAGGTTGAGATTTATTTTATTAAAAAGAATATTTTATTGATTTTTTGAGATGCATTCCTATCCAGAAAATGACATGAGCCAACAGTAACAAAGAAACTAAAACCAACAAACAATAAACAGGAAAGTTCCTGCTTCACATAATAAAAGTTACCTCAGGATATGGCTGGATGTTCCTTTCACAACCACCAATTTTAGTATGTCCTTCCAGGATGTCTGCTGGTTTGCTGGAGGTTTTCTGTCCACCTATTTACGTATTGAAAAACCAGAACTGACCTGCACAGCCACTTACAGACAAACTGTTAAGACCACATTCATGGAAGACATTCTTACTTGGCTATGAGTGATCACCAAAGAAGAATTGAAAAACCAGGAACCGTGTCTCCATAAAATCATTTTTTAAAAAATCATTTTTATTAAATTTTATAAAAAGAAAAGAATAACATCCATATAATTGTACATTATTATAACATCCATATTAGGTAAAGGTAAAGGGACCCCTGACCATTAGGTCCAGTCGTGACCGACTCTGGGGTTGCGTGCTCATCTCGCATTATTGGCCGAGGGAGCCGGCGTATAGCTTCCAGGTCATGTGGCCAGCATGACAAAGCCGCTCCTGGCAAACCAGAGCAGCACATGGAAACACCGTTTACCTTCCCGCTGTAGCGGTTCCTATTTATCTACTTGCATTTTGACGTGCTTTCGAACTGCTAGGTTGGCAGGAGCTGGGACCAAGCAACGGGAGCTCACCCCGTCACAGGGATTTGAACCGCCGACCTTCTGATCAGCAAGCCCTAGGCTCAGTGGTTTAACCACAGCACCACCTGGGTCCCAACATCCATATTAAAAAAGACAAAAATGAAAAAGAAAAAGACAAAAATTTAAAAAACTACAACAACATATAGGTTCCATTTTCTTCTCATTTTAGTAGGGGACTTCCCCGAGTCCACCTTCTAGCGGTTCATTGCATAACATTCTTGGCATGTTCTATTTCTCAAATTTTACAACTCATTATCATATGCTAGCCTTTTTTCCATTATATCTCACTTATTTTCTTAACCTGCAACTTCACAATCGCTTATAATTCTACTCATACATCAATTCTACAATATTTTTTATAATAAATTCTAAATTTCTTCCATTCCTCTTCCACCTTCTCCTCTCCCCGGTCGCGTAGTCTTCCGGTCAGATCAGCAAGTTCCATATAGTCCAGCATCTTTATTTGCCATTCTTCCACTGTAGGTATCTTCTGTGTCTTCCAATACTTTGCTAATAGTATCCTGGCTGCAGTTGTGGCATATAAAAACAAATTGACATCTTTCATAGGCAATTCTTTTCCTACTATGCCCAATAGAAAGGATTCTGGTTTCTTAATAAAAGTGTTTTTCAACACTTTTTTCAGTTCATTATAAATCTTTTCCCAGAAATCTTTAACTAATGGGCAAGTCCACCACATGTGATAGAATGTTCCTTCCACCTTTTTACATTTCCAACACTTATTGTCTTGATTATGGTAAATCTTAGCAAGTTTTACTGGTGTTAAATACCATCTATACGTCATTTTCATCATATTTTCTCTTAAAACAGTACATGCAGTAAATTTCATGTTCTTCTTCCATAACCTTTCCCAATCCTCCATCATAATATTATGTCCCACATCCTTTGCCCAATCTATCATAACCTTTTTTGTCTGTTCATCTTTCGGGTGCCACTGCAGCAATAAACTATACATTCTGGAGAGATTTTTTGTCTTTGGCTCTAATAATTCCATCTCCAACTTGGACTTTTCTAATGGAAAACCATTTTTCTTATCCGTCTTATACAATTCATTTATCTGATGGTATTGGAGCCAGTCATCCAAGTTAGTTTTTAACTGTTCATATGTCTTTAGTTTAAACTGGTCTCCTTCTTCCACCAGAATATCTCTATATTTTGGCCATCTGGTCTCCATATTTAACTTCTTTTGAGCCTTTGCTTCTAACGGTGAAATCCAAAGGGGTGTTTTCCTTTCTAATAAATCTTTATACTTAATCCAAACATTGAACAAAGATTTTCTAATTACATGCTTTTTAAATCCTTTATGATTTTTGACCTTGTCATACCATAAATATGCGTGCCATCCAAATACATTGTCATACCCTTCCAAATCCAACGCATCTGTATTTTGTATAAAAACACCATTCTTTTAACCAACAAAAGGTAGCTGCTTCATAGTAAATCCTTAAATCTGTCTCCATAAAATCATTATGCATGGACGCTCCCCTTTCTTGTCTGCAGTGTTGTTTTAATTGTTCCCTCAACACTTTTTCATACCTTCTTTATCCACCTGTGGACAGGGAAACCTGATTGCAGCTTCCAGTTTCTGCATGTGTGTTTATTGTGCGATCCTCATGCATGCAAGTTAATCTCAGTGCCCACACAGTGTCATTGGCATCAAAACGCCAGCCTGTATTTCTCCCAATTTAATCCACTTTACCCTTTCTGTGGAAAATCTGATAGGTAAAAATCAAACAAACACAGTTATTGCCTGTGTATATATGATCAAATATCTTGTTTCTTCCCATATACTTTGGGGGTGGGGTTTCTAAGCTGTCCTATCCAATGAGGGGGATTCTTGTGCTCCTTACACCAGCTAATTCGGAAGTCACCACACTCAAATTCTTCAGCAATTATTGGAAGCCACAGTTCATTAACTTTGCACCCAAAATCCACCCACGGTCTATGTATGTTACTAATTACAGTACATCAACTTCAGCAGGAAATTCTGAGGAGGAAAAGCAGTGCACCGCTAATTATTACACACTGGGGACCCCGTGCTTCTTAAACTATCAGGAGCCAATTTTGTTTTATAATCCAGTCAGGAAACAGCACAAAAGTCAGCTTTTTTTTAGAGGGGAGCGAGCTAATTGTTCTCTGCTCAGAAGCAGCCTCACAGGTGTCCTGGATCAGTGGTGGAGGAGTGTCAGGTGGACTTGTAGCTTGTTGGTCTGCGGCAGTGCCTTGGGGGGGTTGCAGAGTGTGCCTAGGAGCCACAGGATCCCCACCTAGGACACTGGTGTGGAACCTTTTGCCATCCAGGTGTTGTTGGACTACTGGGAATGATGGGAATTGGGCTCCAACAACATCTGGAGGGCCCTGCCCTAGGACCTGGTTATTGCTTAATCTCTGCCTGTGCAAGTTTGCAGGTCTTGCGATCCACTGCTACTCCCTTGCTTGTCAACAGGGATACTGTATTCATGGCCTCCTGAATAAGGAAGTACAGTACAGAAGTTTTAAAAACTTGTGGCACCTTTAAGGACTAACAAATTGACAAAGTGTTGCCGATTCAGATGCTACATTTGAGGAAACAATTTAACCAAGAAGCAATATAACCTCTTACTTGAGAGTCACTAAATGTCAAACAAAGCTTTGCTAGCATTTTGAAGCATTTGGTGACTATGTCTACCTGTATATTATTTGAGCCACTCATTCCATTCTTGGGCTACTCACCACATTTGGTTCAAACAATTTTCTTTACAGGGTTAAACTTAGAAAAAAAATAGCCTTGTGGATTTGCAGCACTAGTCAGTTGTGCACAGTACCAATTGGTTGATGTTATCACATCAATTGGTGTTGTTATAAACCCACGTTCATAATTCTGTCACCCCTGATGCAGTTTTACTGATGTGATTATCCTTTGAAAGAATAATAATGCAACAAATGATATTTAAATGAGAAACTTATATTTGGCAATTTGAAAAAATCAGAAGTTGGAGAGCCTACCTGAAAGTACGGTAGGGGGAAAGGGATGAGATTGAACCAGCATTTGATTTTTTCGCAGTGGTACCTCGTGTTACAGATGCTTCAGGTTACAGACGCTTCAGGTTACAGACTCCGCTAACCCAGAAATAGTACCTCGGGTTAAGAACAGGATAGGAACAGAAATCGCACGATGGGGGTGCAGCGGCAGTGGGAGGCCCCATTAGCTAAAGTGGTACCTCAGGTTAAGAACAGTTTCAAGTTAAGAATGGACCTCCGGAACGAATTAAGTTCTTAACCAGAGGTACTACTGTATTGAAAAGGCAGGAACCAGCAAATTTCACCCTGAAAGAGAAAGTCTGTTACCTGTCTCCATGGGTGCAGTGAGACAGGGTAAGAGGTTCTTCTGGGGAACACATAGTTTATTGCAAGCTAGGATTGCCTCCATCTGTTAATTTTCTTCTTTGTTGCTTCAGCTGTATGTGACCCTCCATGCCAGAACAAAGGATCCTGCAGCCGCCCCCAGCTTTGTATTTGCCGTTCAGGCTTCAGAGGCTCTCGATGTGAAGAGGTGGTTCCAGAACAAGAGTATCATCCTCCTGGCCCTGTGGCTGCCTTCCAGCCCCCAGGACGCTCCCCTCTCAAAAGAATGGGCAATGCAGAGAGAGATAGCCCACTAAGAGGAAGACAGATACCTACCATGCAGAAGCTACCAGCTGGGTAAGTTTTAAGCACCAGAGCTACTGCTCCCCTTGTAAATTAAAGGTAAGAAGTGTGGAAGAGGCTAAAGATATGAGTCACTTCCAGATGACCTGTTTATTTCACATGCATCCTGGTTTGTTTGCACAATGTTTGCAGGGAAGATGCGTCAAACCAAACAGTGGTTATCCCACACTTTCCAGCACATTTCTGTCCCTTTCCTTACCACTAAAAGTTTGATTTGGAGGAGTGAGAAGCAGAGCGGGCCTATTGCACAAAAACGTCAAATCCACTTTAATTGTGCAACCTGACTTTGCCAGTATGCAATTGAATCTCACAAGCGTAATGGTGACAGGCCATGGCTTGTTTTCATGGCCACAAATCTGGGACGGCAGGGCATAAAGGTACTGTACTCAGATATCTTAATGTGACTGACATTAATTCTTAGGCAGCTAGATGGAGAGAAAGAACATACATTCAAATATTGAATACTCTGTGCAGGCAGGCAGACATAGTGATTAGTAGCGAGCCTTGGGATTTGGGACTGCCCCAGCTGCTCTTCTCCGCTTAAGACTTGCTGGCTCTGTCCCAAGGAAATGTAACTCCACTAAGAAGGGATTCTTTATTTTTAAATTTCAATATAAAAGGCTCAAAATATCCTATTACCCAGGCACACCCCTGTCACCTTAATGTTAGCATTTGACACTTCCCTTAATTTATTTTTTTCTGAATGCAGCTTTCATAAAAATTTGAAATTATATTTTTGGCAAATTTATGACTTAAAACTACAATCGATTCCTCACAGCATTATACTTTTCATTTTAAAATGTTCCGTCGGTGATTTTTTTGGGGTTTTTGTTGTTGTTGATGTTGTTGGTTGTGGTTCTGCTTACAGTTTGAAATACAAAGTGAAATTTGACCATTTTATCAAGTCACTGGTTTTAATTTAGGCTGGTATTCAACTATACTTCTTCTACCACCCAACTGCAAAAATTTGGCTTTCATGATGTGTTTTGCTGCTTTTATTTTTCTGCATTATCTGCTCTCTATTTGTGTAGAAAATAGAAACTATGTACTGCTGCTATGTTTTGTAACATTGATTATGTTTTCTTTTTTGTTTGTATTTATGGTTTTATGTTAATAAAAATACCCCCCCTTTAAAGAAGCTATACATATGAAGTAGCTGGTGTTTCCCCAGGGTGTAGAAGCCCTGAATTTATTTTAGGGACTTCAGCACAGATGTAAGAAGACACTGTTTGCTGCCTGTTGTAACGTAGATTATGGAGATGCAATTTTAAAATTTCTTGCCCATCCAAGAAGCTTAGATTGGTATATGTGGTTCTCCCCTCTACCCCATTTATTCATTACAACAGCCCTGTGAGGTAGGTTTGAAATAGTGAGTGGCCCAAAGTTGTCCAGTGAGCTTCATAGATGACTTTGGATTTGAACCTAGGTCTCCTCAGTTCTTGTTTGACACCATAACCATTACCCCACCTTCTGGTTCTAAATGGAGCTACATTGGAACCTAGGTTGTCAAATGCCTCTGTAGTTGTACATTTTGGCTTTCAAACACCAAAAGCCTGGAAGTAACTGCTCTGGTTTTTGAATGATTTTTGGAAGCTGAACGTGCTACTTGGCTTCCGTTTTGAGTTTCCCTATTGTTTTAAGGCTTCCACTGTACCTTGTAATCCTAAAGAAAGAGAAGCAGGGAAGACAACTACAGACCCTCCAAGTGTCCCTATTTTCCAGTTTCTGATTTGATCCCGGAATGTCCCACTTTTCCTCAGAATGTCCCAATTTTCATCAAAGAAATATTGGAGGGTATAGAGGCATGCAACCTACAAGCCAAGGAGACAAGGAACTATACAACCTTTAGAAGACATCTGAAAGCAGCCGTGTATAGGGAAGGTTTTTTTTGTTGTTTAGTCGTTTAGTTGTGTCCGACTTTTCGTGACCCCATGGACCATAGCACCCCATGGACCATAGCACCATCTTGCACTGCCTCCCGCAGTTTGGTCAAGGGAAGGTTTTTATAAATGTTTAATGTTTTATTATGTTTTTATACATCTTGTAAGTCGCCCAGAGTGGCTGGGGCAACCCAGTCAGATAGGCGGAATAATAATAATAATAATAATAATAATAATAATAATAATAATGGAATAGGGCATCCCTATTTTCATTGGAGAAATGTTGGAAGGTATGCAATTAAATAATAATAATATTTATACCCCGCCCATCTATGGTAGCTGGGTTTCCCCAGCCACTCTGGGGGGCTTACTGCATATAAAAAACATAGTAAAACATCAAGCAACTGTGCATTGCTTAATGCAGTGCTGTTGCCAGGTTTGGGGCAGCCCTTGGGGAAGATCCTCTGAGTGCGCTCATCACCACATCTTCCTCCTTGTCACTGCTGTTACTACTGCAGGTTTGCTTGCCTCTTCCTCTAGGCCAGGGATGGGAACCTTTTCAGCCTGAGGGCCACCATCCCACATGGGCAACCTTGGCTATGTTCTAGCTGAGCAAAAGGCAGACATTTCTATAGGACCCCCCCCCCCACATCAATACATCCAGGCAAATAAAAAATGTTATCACAGTTCAATGACACATTCCAACCTGGCAAAAGAAATCAAGGAGAGTGCAGAGCAGGACCATTGTGGCCTATGGATGAGGGGCATGACCTGCAAAGGAGTGTGGCCTAGGAAGACCCCCATGGGGCCAGATAGAGAAGCCAAGGGAGGCAGTCGCCCCACAGGCCTGACACTCCCTTCCCCTGCTTGAGACATAGTTGGTGCCACTTCCTACAGAGAGAGAGAGAGAGAGAGAGAGAGAGAGAGAGAGAGAGAGAAGAGAAAACACGTGTGTGGAGGTAACTGTATTTTAGCCTTGCTTCTCTCAGTTCTGCTTACAGTACTTGCTTGGAAAGGGCAGGTGAACAGGCAGCGAGAGCAAAAAGAATGAACTGGTCGGGAGGCTCTAAGTATTGGCAGTGGGCCTCCTGCGAGGATGTTGGCCTTCCCAGGTTCTGGGTGCTGCTGATCATGTTGATTGTGCTCATGCTCTCCTATACACTGAGGCTTTGTACACACCATACATTTAACCCCCCCCCCCCCCGAAAAGAACCCTGGAAGCAGGAAAGTACCTTTCATGAATGTGTGGACTATTTTTAAATTGTTTTAATTGCTTATTAGTATCAGGGGACTCATTCAGGGTCTACAGCTTTTTTCTTTGCTTTGGTTTGCGCTTAGCACACATGCGCGCGCGCACACACACACACACACGGGTGGTCTTTACCACAGCCATCTATCCTGTTAAATAATGGTGGAAATGAATTTGGCTTCTGTGGTTTTGGAGAACATTTCAAAGAGACACAGTATAGTCTTAGGCTGCCTCTCAGGCTATCCAAACTTTGAAATACCCTCTGTTCCCCAGGGAGACTGAAGTAGGTTTATGCTTGCTTTCCTAACCACTTACTGCCTTAACTGGCCAGGATTGAGGTGAGATCTTAAACAAGGTGCTACATTGGTGGCCTTCACTGTAGGTCTCCGCAAAAAAAGTACTTTTTCCTCCTTCAAATATGATATATCAACAAATGACGAGGCTTCCTGAAATATACTCGGAGTCAAGAGTGAATTTCATGCTCTTTATTCAGCTCATAGTCATCAAGGAGGAGAAGAGAAGACGAATGGCTCTTTTCCCAAAACCATCTGCTTATATACATTATTTACACAATGGGCCTTGCGTGATTGGCTACTTCAGGGCTACACCTGTGGGCCAATTATATTGTGGATTGACTTCTGCCTGCAGCCTGATTGGCTGCTCCTACAGGCCAATCAGGTAGCAGATTCACTTCTGCCAGCCGCCTGATTGGCTGCTCCAGCAGGCCAATCAGGTTGCGGATTCACTTCCACCTGGAGTTGGATTGGGTAGCTCCCGCTGATTCTGAATCCTATTGTTCTAGGATTCAGCTCAGTACATAACACCCCTCCCCTCTAAGTTCCAGTCCTGCCCGGGAAGTTGCATTCGTAGTCCCCAAGGTCTGCTGGCCGCCTCCGTGTGCGTTGTGGCCTGGGGTGTTCCTTGGTCAGGGGTTCTGGTTCTGGCTCGTGTTCCGAGGCTGCTGGCTGTGCCGGGGCTGTCTGGTCTGGCGCCACTGAACCACTAGGTTGTAGCTCTGGTTCCGGTGTCCTTCCAGCCTCGGGGCGCCCCTCTGTGCCTACTGCTTCTGCTTCCTCTGCCCACCCCTCTCGCTCTACAGGCCTCACTGCCCTGCTGTCCCCTTGGGACCCCTCTGTCCCGCTCTCCTCCCGGGTTCCTCCTGGGAATCGTCGCCGTAGCTGGTCGCAGTGGCGGCGCCAACATTGCCCCCCTTCCGTTAGTACCTCGTACGACACGGGACCGGTCACCTTGGTGACTGTGGCGGGTACCCATGCTGGGCCTGCCCCAAAATTCTTTGCATACACTGGGTCCTGGGCCACAAATGTCCGGGGGTTCCTGCCTTTCCCCACCACTACCTCATCCTGAGCTCTGTCGGGGTGAAGTCGGTCCAGTCTAGTTGCAAGGCGCCGGCCCATTAGTAATTCAGCTGGGCTCCGGCCCGTCGTTGTGCTTGGGGTGCTGTGCTGTGCTAGAAGAAATGCGGCAAGGCGGTATTCCCAGTCCCCTTGTGTCATGCGGCGGAGGCTGTCCTTGGTGGTCCGCACCATGCGCTCCGCTTGGCCATTGGTGGCAGGGTGGAATGGTGCTGAGCGGATGTGGCGGATGGCGTTCTGCGCTGTGAAGGTCTGGAACTCCTCTGACGTGAATGCGGTTCCATTGTCCGAGACGAGGGTGTCAGGGAGCCCGTGGGTCGCAAACAGCTTACGTAGTACCCGGATGGCTGCCGCCGTAGAAGTGGATGGTACCAGTGCGACCTCCAGCCATTTGGTGTAGGAATCCACCACTATGAAGAATGTTTTTCCCTGGAAGGGGCCAGCGAAGTCCACGTGCAAGCGTGACCATGGATGTCGGGTGGACTCCCAGGGCTGGACTGGGGCCCTTGGGGGATCCGGGCGGGATTCTTGGCAGGTCTGGCAGTGTTGGACCCAGGCCTCTATCTCTCTGTCAATCCCCGGCCACCACACATAACTCCTGGCAAGGGCCTTCATCCTCACTACCCCTGGGTGTGTCTCGTGTAGGGCTGTGAGGACCCTTTTGCGGAGGGGCTGGGGAACAACAACCCTGCTTCCCCATAACAGGCACCCCTTGTGGGCCGACAGTTCATGTTTGCGGTTTGTGTAGCCAGCGAATTCTGGCCCGGGGCTGCTGCTGGGCCATCCTCGCCACACCCAGTCCAGGACCCGGGAGATGACCCTATCTTTTGTGGAATGGTGCGCAACTTCTTGTGCCTGAATGGGTCGGTCGGGAAGCAGCTCCAGGGTCATAACCTCTTGCGCAGGCGCTGGGTCGGGGCCTGTTTCTGGTAGTGGTAGCCTGCTGAGGGCGTCTGCGTGGCCCATCGCCTTCCCAGGGCGGTGGATTAGTGCATACTGGTAGCCGGCAAGGAAAATTGACCACCTGAGGACACGTGGAGACAACACTTGGGGGGTCTGCTTCTCAGGGGCAAACAGGCCAAGCAACGGCTTGTGGTCAGTCACTATGGTAAAGGGCCGCCCGTACAAGAAATCATGGAATTTTTTTACGCCCTTCACGATTGCCAGACCCTCCTTGTCAATCTGTGAGTAGTTTCGTTCGGCTGCAGCAAGCGTCTGGGAGAAGTATGCCACCGGCACCTCTCTTCCATCCGGGAGTTGGTGTCCCAGGACAGCGCCGATGCCATAGGGAGAGGCGTCGCATGCCAGCACCACTGGCAGCCTCTCGTCGAAGTGTGCCAAGACCGAGTTCGAGACGAGCAAGTCCTTGACTGCCTGGAATGCGGCCCTTTGTCGCTGGCCCCACACCCAAGGGGCCCTTTTATCTAGGAGTCTGTGTAGGGGCTCCGCTACCGCTGCCTTATGGGGAAGGAAGGCATGGTAAAAGTTCAATAGTCCCAAGAATGACTGAAGTTCGGGCTTGCTCTTGGGCGCTGGGGCCTCACAAATGGCCCGTACCTTGTCACCGGTTGGATGGACCCCTTCTGCGTCCACCTTAAATCCCAGAAAGTCCACCTGCGGCACTCCCAGTAAACACTTTTCCCGCTTCACCTTGAGGCCCGCCGTCTGGAAACGGTGCAGGACGGAGCGGAGGCGGTCCTCAAATTCCTCTGGTGTGGGCCCGGCGATCAGTACATCATCAAAGAAGGGGGTGACACCAGGAATCCCTTTAAGGAGAGAGTCCATTAGATTCTGGAATATGCCTGGTGCCACGCTAACGCCAAATTGCAGCCGCTTTACTCTGAATGCCCCTCTGTGCGTCACAATCGTCTGAGCCTCTGCTGTGGCTTCGTCCACAGGCAACTGTTGATACGCTTGGGCCAAGTCCAGTTTGCCAAAGATTTTTGACCCAGCCAGGGTGGCGAGGACATGGCTGACCACTGGCACTGGGTATGCATGGGCCGTGAGAGCCTTGTTTATGGTGCATTTGTAGTCTGCACAGATGCGGACCGAACCGTTAGGCTTGACGGGTGTGACAATTGGAGTTTCCCAGGGGGCGTTGGGCACCGGCTCCAGCACTCCTTGCTCCACGAGCCGGTCCAATTCCTCGTCTATGCGGGGTTTCAGGGCAAACGGGACCCAGCGGGCCTTGTGCCTGATGGGTCGTACAGCGGGGTCTAGCTGTAGGGCAATGGGGGGTCCTGTATATCGTCCCAATGCCCCATCGAAAACCCCTGGAAACTCTTTGCATATGGCGTCCACGTCCACTTGTAAGCTAGTGCGGTTCACCCCGGTAACGGCTAGCCCCAGAGGTCCAAACCATGCCAGTCCCAGTAAGCTAACGTAGGGGCCCTTAACTACCAGCAAGTCCAATTGTTGCTTTCGCCCTCGATATTGCACCCTGAAGGTCCCCACCCCCATAGTAGGGACCTTACGTTTCTGGAAGTCCCGGAGGGTGAATGGGGCCGGCCTTAGTTTGGGACCCCCATTAGGGCACAGTTCCCTTAATGTTCGGGCCGAGATTATGGATAGAGTTGAACCCGTGTCCAGCTCCATGCGGCATGGGGCTCCCTCTATCTGTACCTCTATATAAATTTTCTCTGTGCTGGGATGGGGCAACTGGAATACCTGGTAGTCCGTGATCTCCGTCGAGTTGCCTTGGTGCATGGTGCCGTGTGACCTGGGGCTCCTGGGTCGGTCATCTGATGCTTGTCGACGGGTGAGTCGAGCCCGACACACCCGGGCGATGTGTCCCAATTTTCTGCACTGCCTGCACTCTGCGTTGCGGAAACGACAGGTCCTCCTCTCGTGGTTCTCCCCGCAGCTTGCACAGTTCCCTCCTTCTCGTCGAGGCTGCTGTGGTGTGTGTGCTGCTTGAGTGCGCCGCTGTACTCGGTGTACTTCCTCCCTGTCAGATTCTGATTCGTCGGTGAGGTCTTCGTGGTAGACCCTCGGTTGGGATGGCGGGGCCGGTCGTGCCTCTTGCGTTGACCTCTCGGCGGCTTCGGTTGCCAGGGCTTCCTCCAGAGCAATCTGGAACGTGAGGTCTTTTTTGGTGTAGAGGCGTCGTTGCAACATCTCGTCCCTCAGGCCACCGACGAGGCGGTCACGAAGCATGTTCTCCAATTCTGAGAAGTTGCATAACCGGGCGGCTTGGCGGAGGGAGGTCACAAACCCAGTTATGGTTTCCCCCGGGGCTTGCCGCTTTGCGTAGAAGGCATTTCGGCAAGCTACCACCGAGGGCTGTGGTGAGAAGTGCTCCTTCAGCCGTTCCATTATTGTTTTGTAAGAGACGGTAGCGACATCTCTAGGTGCAAGGAGAGCCCGGGCGATTTCAAACGTCTCCTCTCCACAGACGCTGAAGAATGTCGCCCTCTTCATGGCATCGTTGGTGACTTCTTTCGCTTGCAGGAGGAAGTTGAAACGGGCGGCGTACCCTTCCCAGTCTCCTGATGCTGGTTTGAATGGCGAGAAGCTGCTGTCGGTTGCCATTCTGGGTTCCTTGGGTCCTGGAGCTGAAGCCTGGATGCACGGTGCGATGCAGCGGTGCACCAGGTGGCGGTGCTGCGGTGCAGTGCGTGGTGGCGGTCAGCTCAGCAGGATCCCACCTTCGTCGCCAGTGAAATATACTCGGAGTCAAGAGTGAATTTCATGCTCTTTATTCAGCTCATAGTCATCAAGGAGGAGAAGAGAAGACGAATGGCTCTTTTCCCAAAACCATCTGCTTATATACATTATTTACACAATGGGCCTTGCGTGATTGGCTACTTCAGGGCTACACCTGTGGGCCAATTATATTGTGGATTGACTTCTGCCTGCAGCCTGATTGGCTGCTCCTACAGGCCAATCAGGTAGCAGATTCACTTCTGCCAGCCGCCTGATTGGCTGCTCCAGCAGGCCAATCAGGTTGCGGATTCACTTCCACCTGGAGTTGGATTGGGTAGCTCCCGCTGATTCTGAATCCTATTGTTCTAGGATTCAGCTCAGTACATAACACTTCCCAAGTGTATCTCTCCAATATGTTGCAGAAGCTTTTGCTTTCATCTTTATGCTGAGTTTTTGGTCCTATTGTGGCCTCTGGAAAGATCTTCTTCATCTGTTCCAGAGAGGTTTTCAACTGAACATCCTGGCATCTAAGAAGCAGTGAGTGCCCATTTGCTGTCTCTCTGCTTTGTTGGAAAACTTCACCTGTTAGCTTAAGCAACTCACATGTTTAAGAGAGAAACTTCACTCATCAGAGTCCATGTAATTGGCACTCCCAAAATCTTGCACTGGTGCTACTAGGTTTGTCTGTTGGTTATTCCTTCTGATGCGATGAACCCTTAACTGTGCTTCTGTTGATAACTGGCACCAGCTGGAGAATAGAACCCCTTTGCAAATGCCAAGGAGAGATGGCAGCTAACTTTCTGTTGAGCATTTTTGAGAAAGTTGGGACCCAACCAGTTTCTAATGCTGCAGCTGATAGATTAACTTCATTTTCACACTGTGCCTTGCTTTTAAAAGTCTTTGGTAGGTAGTTTTAATAACCCAATAATACATGATTTGCTGCTGCTATGAACATTTGCATTGCCTCTCCACTGTAAATGTATCCTGGTGCCCTGTAAATTTAAAGTGACAATGTCTGTAGTTAAATAAAAAAAATTCCTTCAGTAGCACCTTAAAGACCAACTAAGTTTTTATTTTGGTATGAGCTTTCGTGTGCATGCACACTTCTTCAGATACATTATCATTATTACATTATCTTAAACTTTAGGTTTTAAACAACCACCACCACCACAACAACAACCACTAAAATGAGCCCTTCATATGTTTATGAAGATTTCACACCAAATAACTAATGCTATTGACAATCAAAAGAGATTTCCTTAGTTTTGGAGCTTACTGGGAATACCGATATGAATGGAAACCAAATTTGCATTGGTGCACACTAATGTTTTTCCCAGAAGCAACTGTTCAGTCAACATGATTATGCCCATGCATGTTTTCTTTCTGATATAGAATAGTGTTCATTATCCACTTTCTTGCCTCTTATTTCAGCAATACACAATTTTGATAAAGCAGCCAAGACGTTCTTTGGTCCTCACAACCATCAGAGAGTGGATATCGTATGATACTCTCTGTTGTTGTTTTTCCTTTTTCCTTTCCTTTTTCTAAAGTGAGCAAAAAACAAACAAAACAACAACAACACTAATGCCAGTCAAAGTTAAATTATATAAATAGCAGTTCTACTTAGAACAATGAGAAACTCCTAACTCTCAGTCCATCTTTTGACAGAGTTTCAAATACCTTTGGCAAGCACTTCTGGAAACTTAAAATACGAGAACTCTCCAAGAAAAGTGTTAATGTCTTTTGTTCCCGCATGAAAATACTATTTCTAAATCACAGTGCACGCAGCATCAGTACTGTATTTTGAAAGAGTTGTTCTGGATACTATTCTTAAACATAATTCTTTTTGAAAAGTTTACTTAGTGGGGAGAGGGATTTGTATGCGCTTCACAAATCATCTCCTGGGGGAGAAGGAACAGATTTTGTGTCAGTAAGACAAACTGATATTTTATACCTTTCCTTAAACACAAATGTTAGAAAGTGTGTGCCTGGTAGGATGTAGATACAGCTTATATATGGTATGAGAGAATATATATCAAATCCATGTTTCAGCCTGGAAACTTCTTGTTTTGGAACAGCCATATGATTTCTGGGGCAACCAAATTCAAGGTCTCAGCTTTGTTTGCAGCCAAATGTTATCTTACACAATAGTGATTTTTCCAATGTAATATGCAACATTTGTTTCTAATAGAATGACTGCTGTCAATCATTCTGTTCAGCCTTCCCCAATGCTGATGTTTTAGGACCTCGTTCCCCATAATCCCTAGCCGGCATGGGCACTGTTAAGGGATTATGGGAGATGTAGTCCGACAACCTCTGAAGGAAGGTTCAGAGGTATGGTATGAGATAGGAATGGTATGATAAGAGTCTTTGTAGGTAAGAGTCAACAGCACTGGTTAAATTAAACTGGTTGCCCAGCTACTGTTCTATTGCACAATATGTAAAAGAAAATGCTATCCATAATAAACCATATTCATACATTTTAAAAGAAATGGATTTTGCTGTTGCACATGTATACATTATCAGTCTTATTTTATTGGAAGCAAAGGGCAGGGAAAGAAGAGATGAAGAATGGAAGTAATTTCCCAAGCAAAGAAGTGATCCTGACCTTGATCCACCCTGCTACTAAGCATTGAAGATGGAGGCTGAAGTGATGAGAGTGAAGAGAGAGTTCTTCTTCCATCCTTCTCCATCCATCACTGAGGCCACTGCCATGGGCAGAGCATGGAGTGGGACCAGGTCTGCTTTTTTCCAAATGTTCCTGACCCAGCCATGGCCTTTAAGCCATGAGAAAGAGATCAACACTACTTCACCACCTCCTTCAAAGTTAAAAAATGGCACCAGACAATTGCCTGCTGAATTTGGTTCCTGGTGGCGCTGTGGGTTAAACCACAGAGCCTGGGACTTGCAGATCAGAAGGTCGGCGGTTCAAATCCCCACGATGGGGTGAGTTCCTGTTGCTCAGTCCCAGCTCCTGCCTACCTAGCAGTTCGAAAGCACGTCAAAGTGCAAGTAGATAAATAGGTACCGCTACAGTGGGAAGGTAAACAGCGTTTCCGTGTGCTGCTTTGGTTTGCCAGAAGCGGCTTTGTCATGCTGGCCACATGACCCGGAAGCTGTACGCCGGCTCCCTCGGCCAATAACGTGAGATGAGCACTGCAATCCCAGAGTCGGTCACGACTGGACCTAATGGTCAGGGGTCCCTTTACCTTTACCTTATTAAAACCTTATGCATTCTCCAGAGTGACCATGCTATGTGAATACAGGAAGGGGCTCAAAAATGCTTTTCAGACTCCCCCGTAAAAATGGCCTATAAAGTGAACAAGGACAGAGATGAGATACTGCTCAGACATTGTCTCTAATCCCTTTGCTAATGAGCAACTGGGAGGATGTAGTTGGGCAGAAGCACCAGGAGGCTTACTCCCTGTATTCTTGCAATGCCAAAGGTTTGTGGAGAGAACACAATGTAACTTAGCAGAACAGCCCTAATGGGTTCACAAAGCAGGAAAGGGGTCAATAGCACATTAGAGGAAATAAGGGGGAACCTAATTAGAGTAGAACATATCCAAAGGCCACCCCCACTTTAAGAAATTCTCCCCTGGTGATTGTCATTTTAAATTAGCATGCTTGCAGTTGCTCTAATGCCATAGAATGTTTCGGATTCTCTGGAGAATTACCAGTGTTCTTGTCTTTCACATGCAAAAAAGTTCCTTCCCGGTTATGCCAAGGATCAAAATCTGTTTTCTGTTTTGTTTTGTTTTGTTATTTTGTTATTCAGGGAAGCCTCCCTTGTGCTCTTTCTATTGTTAAAAGAGGAAAGAAGGTTACTTTTCTGACTAGCTATATATGTATGTATGAATGCATAAAAATAGTTGAGTTTCAGTTTTGGCACACTGCAGTAGGCCCAAAACTTATTTACTTACATGATCGCCACTCGCGTACTTTATTGAAAAATAAATAAATACTGCAAGCAAGCAAGCGAACAAACAAACAAATAGAAAGAAGGTAAGAGAGCGGGAGAAACAAAAAGAAGGGGCCATGTGAGATTTCACGAGAGTCTCCAGAGCCCAGAAAGCAAGGTACAGTATAGAGTTTTAAAAGCTCTTTTGTGCTGGGTTTTGGGTTTTGTATTATTATTATTATTATTATTATTATTATTATTAAATTTTCCATACCACCCTTCAGCTGAGGGTCACAGTGTGGTTTGAAATATAAAAAACATGAAAATACATAGCATAGTAACAAACAATATCCCCCACCCCCGTTTAAAAGGCCAGATATTGTTTAATTAGCCAAAAGCCTGAGAGAAGAGGAATGTTTTTGCCTGGCATGTTATGTGGTCACATAACTCTTTTCTGCCATAGAAATAGTTTTAAAGCCCTCCACCTTGCTTACGGGGCTCTGGGAAAGCTGTGGAGTGTCCCAGGGCCCTCACATGACTTTCCCAGAACATTATTATTATTATTATTATTATTATTATTATTATTATTATTATTATTTTATTTATACCCCACCCATCTGGCTGGGTTTCCCACACTACTCTGGGCAGCTTCCAACAAGTAACAAAATATATTAAAATATCACAGATTAAAAACTTCCCTAAACACGGCTGCCTTTAGGTGTTTTCTAAATGTCAGATAGTTTTTTATCTCCTTGACCTCCGATGGAAGGGCGTTCCACAGGGCGGGCGCCACTACTAAGAAGGCCCTCTCCCTGGTTCCCTGTAGCTTTGCTTCTTGCAGTGAGGGAACCACCAGAAGGCCCTCGGCGCTGGATCTCAGTGTCCGGGCTGAACAATGGGGGTGGAGACGCTCCTTCAGGTATACCGGACCGAGGCCATTTAGGGCTTTAAAGGTCAGCACCAACACTTTGAATTGGAAATGTACTGGGAGCCAATGTAGGTCTCTTAGGACCAGTGTTATGTGGTCTCAGCGGCCGCTCCCAGTCACCAGTCTAGCTGCTGCATTCTGGATTAATTGCAGTTTCCGGGTCACCTTCAAAGGTAGCCCCACGTAGAGCGCATTGCAGTAGTCCAAGCGGGAGATAACTAGAGCATGCACCACTCTGGCGAGACAGTCTGCGGGCAGGTAGGGTCTCAGCCTGCGTACCAGATGGAGCTGGTAGACAGCCGCGCTGGACACAGAATTAACCTGTGCCTCCATGGACAGCTGTGAGTCCAAAATGACTCCCAGGCTGCGCACCTGGTCCTTCAAGGGCACAGTTATCCCATTCAGGACCAGGGAGTCCCTCACACCCACCCGCCCCCTGTCCCCCCAAAACAGTACTTCTGTCTTGTCAGGATTCAACCTCAGTCTGTTAGCCGCCATCCATCCAACATGGTAAGCAATGCAGAGGGCTTAAAATCTATTTCAGTTGCAGGAAAACCTAGCACGGAAAGAGCTTTTTAAGCCCTTTACCTTGTTTACTAACTTGTAGGAAGGTTGCATGAGTCTCAGGAGTCCCAGGAAGGCCCTATGAGACTCCAAAGGTTTTCCTTGTTTAATGTGCAGCTTTGGACAGGTAGGGATTGTCACATGGGTGTGGGGCGGTTCGGGGTGTGTGTGTCTTCCTGACTTTACACAATTTTGCCTTTGTGCACAGACCACCAGAATGTAACCCCCACATAAGTTTTGGGCCTACTGTATAAAGGTTGGACCTGAATGGAATCAAACTGTAGTTTGCTGCTATGTTGAAAATGCAACTACAGTATAGGGACCTGGGCTGGATCTAGACAAGTCCAAACAGCGTTTCAGGAAACCCGTTGTAAACTTTATTATGGGAAATCACGTTGGTGAAAGATGGGACGCTACAGTGCCATATGGTGTCACAGTGTTCTAACGCATATAAACTGGTTTTTCTTTACTAATGTATGATAGCTGAGCCCCTGGTGTTGTGCTATTCAAAATCTCAACATCTGTAGCCTAGCTGAAAATACTTTGCCAATCTAAGCTTCTTAGGCACACAAGTAGCCAGCACTAACTTGAGATATCATTTGCTAGCCTCTTTATTGGATGAATTCCAGGGGCGTAGCCCGGATGAAAATCAGGGGGGGGCAAGGGGCGGGGAGCAAGGGGCGGGGCCAAGGGGCGGGGGCGGGGCCACATCGGAGCAGCCCGAAATCGGGCTGCTCTGACTCCCTCCTCCCCCTCCGCGATCGGAAGGGACGAGGGGGAGCCAGGATCAGCCCGAAATCGGGCTGCTCCGACTCCCTCCTCCCCCTCCACGATCGGAAGGGATGAGGGGGAGCCAGGATCAGCCCGAAATCGGGCTGCTCCGACTCCCTCCTCTCCCTCCGCGATAGGAAGGGACGAGGGGGAGCCAGGATCAGCCCGAAATCGGGCTGCTCCGACTCCCTCCTCCCCCTCCGCGATAGGAAGGGACGAGGGGGAGCCAGGATCAGCCCGAAATCGGGCTGCTCCGACTCCCTCCTCCCCCTCCACGATCAGAAGGGACGAGGGGGAGCCAGGATCAGCCCGAAATCGGGCTGCTCCGACTCCCTCCTCCCCCTCCGCGATAGGAAGGGACGAGGGGGAGCCAGGATCAGCCCGAAATCGGGCTGCTCCGACTCCCTCCTCCCCCTCCACGATCGGAAGGGACGAGGGGGAGCCAGGATCAGCCCGAAATCGGGCTGCTCCGATCCCCTCCTCCCCCTCTGCAATCGCTGGGGCAGGTGGAGGGAAAGCCCCAGAGCCGCGCAAAGCGGTTGCCTGGCTTTCCCTCCGCCCGCCCCACAGCCAGCCGGCTAGAAGGGACGTCTCCCTGCTCCCTTGCTGGCTGTGGGGCGGAGGGAGGGAAAGCCAGCCAAACGCTTTGCGCGGCTCTGGTGCTTTCCCGCCGCCCGCCCCACAGCCAGCCAGGGAGAAGGGAGACGGCACCGGGCGGGCAGTGGGGCAGGCTGGCCAGTGGCCCTGCTTCTGGGGGGGGGCAATTGCCCCCTCCTGCCCCCCCTGCCTACGCCCATGATGAATTCTCTGGAAAGATCAGCATGTAATCCATAGACAGTATATATGGTTTTGCACCATCTTTGGCTGCATTATGCATGCATATTAAAAACGTATTTTCTGTATCCAGAGCCTACAGGCCAAAGACAAATTAATATATTTCACTGAATATACTCCAGTTGTTCAGGTACTGACTCAGAACACTGCGTCCATACTGCCTCATTCACACACATGTGGTGTGTGTGCATCTAACTTACACACCATCCATTCATGATCTTCCAATGTTTTCCCAGTATCTCGTCCATCTTTTTTTACAACTAAAGAAAATCTGACTCTTTTAAACAGCTGGAAGAGAAGGGCAACCAAACATTGATTGGAGAACTGCATCACAAATTTCGGATATGGTTTACATATTGTTTGGGAAAGTGCAGGTTTGATAGATTTGGCTTTTTGTCTGTACTGAACTGCATTTCTCTTTCATCTGTACTTACAGGTGTTCCTTACATACTATGGCAGCTGCCTGCCTGCCATCTGAGGGGTCAACACTTTGGTCTATTAATTCCACAGCCATCCAGTTAGCATAACAACAAAAAATCATATAGGCATAGTATGATTACCATTTACTCTGGCTTCAGTGTGCTCCCACTGCTGATGTTTGAAGCTGAGCCACAGTTCATACCCATCTTCTTGAGATATGCTGTTGTTTGATGGACTTTCCCTCAAACTACCTTCCATACAATCTGAAAACATAAGCCACATTCACTACAGAGTTAAGCTGAGGTGTGTACATTTGAGACAGCCATTACACATGTGCGGATGACAGCTTCGTGAAGAAGCGTTCAGGAGGGTTGCTGGTGTGGGGAAACAACACATAATGCACGCCAAGTGAGGACATCTTTGCTCCCTTATGGTGGTGTACAGCAATGTGGAAATGGACTTGAAACACAATGGGGAAAAGCAACCTTGATGATTTTTAAACTGCTAATGTGTGCAAAGACTAAGGATCTCAACAAATACACAGGGCAACTGGTGGCTCTTGGGTGTGTGTGTGTGAGTTTTGTGCGGTGCTGTTGCTGGGGACCCAATCCTCCCTGTGGAGTACATTTGAAAGAGCTCTAGATACTGATGAAATTTGTATAGCTAGTTGCTAAATGCTAAGTTATTTGGCACCTCCCAAGTAGATAAAAATACAGGAAACCATCCCTATCTCTTATCCCCGTTTTTAAGCCTACAAAAAAACCCTGAATGTATTAAGCACGGAGGGAATTACTGGCAGAAAGCTAAATCATGCAGATGATATCTGCTTTTAATTCTGTGCTCATTTCTATTTTTGTAGAAGCAAATTCCATGGTTGAAAATCCAGCTTCCATGAAAGTGCCATCATCTATATTTCATAGTGTCCACTGACATTTTGAGTCAGAGCCATTTTCTTCATTATGCAGGATGAGATCGTAGATTGAAGTGGTACAATCCAGAATTCTAGCACTGCAGATCTGTTTTTGTTTCCCTGCATGTTGTAGATGATCCTATGAAAAGTTTAGTATAACCCTTTCCCTGGTGTGCTAGTTTACTACATCAGTGAAGACTAGAAAATGTTAATGTGGTAATATGGTCTCCCACAGTTTTAAGTGGCGCAGCTGAGATTAGAATTCTGCCACCTTATTCTGTGTAATGCGAAGAATGGTTCTAGAATACTGCTACGATACGAGGTTGCATTTTCTCTTGTTGAATTTTCTACAAAGTGGTGGGTTTTGCACATTTTCCCATTCTGAGGTGGATCTAGTGATTGTGAATGCATGGATGCTGGTGTCCAAGCCTGCGTGAGCTGGGGAACCTGTGGCCTTCTAGATGTGGTTGGACCGCAAATCCCATCACCTGTGACCATTGGCCATGCTGCCTGGAAGGGATTAGAGTCCAACAACATACAGGGGACGACATCCCTGCTGTACTGTGAATGAAGTTGGCTGCTATCACATGCTCAGTCACAACAGAGTGCTGTGTGCAGAATGCTTAATTTGGGATCTTCCAGTGTTAACTACTTATTTCTGCTCCATATCGTCATAGCAGTAACCACAGTAAAGCCTTAGAGAAACAAATCTACAAAAAAGACAATAATCTGATGGCAGATACTTTGTGGGCAGGCAGTGATGTTTTCTTTGAAGCACTTTCCCCTTCTATCTTCCCTTTGTTTAATTTGAGAAGGAATATAAAAACTCTGAGAGACAAGCCCATCCATATGTTTAAGGTAACAAAGCTGAAAATTAGTTATGGAGTACTGCTGCTTTGAATTATGTTGCTTCATCCATTTCACCTAATAAATTCTTTTTTGGAGTTAATCGCTTTAAGAGACTAGTAAGTAGAATGTTAGTTTTGCTCTATGGCAGGCAGAGGAGGAGGATGGGCTGGAAAGCTCATGAAAGAATGGATGGGAGGCAGAAGAGCTGTGTTTTTTCTTTTCTTTTTTTGCTGCTATGGAAGTTTTTAAAGGGATTTGTATGATACTCAGGCTGGCACAGTTGACAATTCTAGAAAAAAAGGTCTGAATAATTCCAAGACATTGCCATTGATTTCTATACTACTTTTGATGGTTGAATGGGAGTATTTATTAACTTATACAACTGAGTATCATTGTTACGACATGAAATTGGATGCCTTTCCAAAGTCAAACAAATATTATTTATAAAAGAGGTCAGCTACCAAGGAAAGTAGGTATTTTTGGCTATCCCACTCCTGTCTGAGAGGGAGAGTGATGAGAGAAGTGTCTGGTGCACTAGAAACAGTTCCCAGCTACTATTATTGCAAGTGAGAAGAGAAGGGGGAACATTGGGTTTGTGTAGCAGAGGAGTTGAATGTGTTAAGAGGCCTCTTCTGTTGGGAAGCCTTCTAGACTTGTGTGTTGTGGTTACTGGCTTGCCCTCTCTGAGTAGCGAAGTGAGACAAATTCACGTTGGTCGTCTTGTGTAATGTAGAGAGATAAGCCGTTTTCTACATTGTCCCACGTTCCAAATTAAATCTTAACAGCTACCTTGTATTTCACATTGTTTGTGAGCTGTGTGATTTGAGAAACCCCAGTGCTGCTATTGAAAGCACATGCACTATGACACAAAGAATGACCCATCCACATTCTGCCTAGACATTTCATGATTGAAGAGGGAAAGCTGCTAGGTTGTGGCTAGTTTGGGACTTCCCAAGCCTAGCTACTTATTTTTGTCCCTGTAGGCTTGGTTGTCTGTGTGGTGTCCATTCTTCTCTAGTGATTCAGTGGAAAATTACATAAGAGGAGGAAGTGAATCACTGACTTATGGTTTAAATGGCTTTAAACAAGGAGGGCTGCTGGCCAATAGGGAAGGTGGGTGGATGGGGCAGAAACTGAAAAGGGATTTTTAAGATGAAACAAAATGGGCTGGTTATTAGGATATAACCGTGATTTAGTTCTTCATTTGGAAGTTGCTCACACACCCATTAGACTAACAATGTCTGAATGGAATTGCCAGCACTTTAATAGTGTACATTTGTGAAAAAGCAATTCCTTGTAGCCCTTGACTTTGATGGTCAACAGTACCTCGAAAAGCTGAGGTAATAAGTTGTGGAAGACTTTGTGGAAAGCATGAGGTAGCAACTTAATAACATTTCAGCACCCACTAGTTGAAGACCATGACAAAACCCTACAATCAATAAAAAATATGTAACAAATTCTCTGCTTAAACCAACAGAACCATGCAGTGAGAGAATTGGGGAGCCACCAGAACCATATACAGCATATTTCAAATTATACCTCCAAACATTCCTTAAAAATTTACTGCTATTCCTTTTTCATAGTCTTTCTTGCTGCCAGCTCAAAAAGGGTCGCTTTATGAGTCACTGAGGCATTTGAGTCACTCAGCAGCCACAAAACCCTCCTAAGCAAGGAGAGACTGTTTCTTGAACAAACAGGATTTAGAAAGTGTCTCCTAGATTATGTGTATAATGGGCAATGTAACGAATAATAAAAAAGTCTTCTTGCCGTTGTCCCCATATACAGATTATCTGTGTATGGAATCTTGTTATTATGCCCATCCAGCACAACTAAGGGCATTGCTCGGAAATGCATCTCAATAAAGGCAGATCTTAATGGAACAGGCAAGAGTTTAGACAAATAACTGGCTCTAAAATGCTCCATTTGTAAGAGTGGAAACCAATAAGAAAATATGGAAGATTGTAGGTCCCTTCCGGATTCTATCCAGTAGGGCTCCGTTTGTGAGGTGCCCAGTATATCCATGTTTCAATTTTATCTGGGGCAGAGGGAACTTCAATACTGCCATTGTTTTTGGGTGGGATCCAATTACATAACAACAAATTCAGGTTGTGCAGCACCCCCCCCCCCAAACTGGACTCTTTGAGATGAGGAAAGGGAAAGTGTGGGATAGCATTAACTTGATGTGCTGTTGTCTATCATCCCTGCCACCAAATTAGAATGAATGCTCAGTACAGTAGCTGGAGGAGGGTAGCCTGTTGAGTCAAGTCTCAAACCACTGGTATCTTCATATGTATAGACATATGGGAATTAGACACTGGGAGCTCCTTTTCTTCAGCAGTTATGTTTATTGAAAAGGGAAGGAACCCTAAACAGCTGTAAGGGTATCCCAGTAATTCATAATTTTTCAGTAAAATAATCAATGAGCTCCTGCTGTAGCCTCCTTTTGTTTTAACAGAACTCTAACATTCTCCACTGCAAATGTTCCTCAGGTCCCTCTACTGGGATTACAGTACTTTCAATATACTGTTGCACGCTACCCCAGTCTCCTAGTGCAAGATTCCAGAGGTTTCAGGCACTTGTGTTTCCTTTGGAATGATATATGGTTAATTTACACATATTTTCAACCTGAGCCTAGAGTGGAGGAGTTCCCAGCATTACACCTGAAGAGGGCCTTGCTTCCTCCATAGCTGCAGCCTGGATTCAAACAGAAATCAAACATCAGTCAGACTGTCTGGCTTCTTAGCCTCTCACTTTTCTTTTTGCTTCTAGCTCACATCACTTTGTTCTTCTAACTGCCTGCAAATTGAGGAAGAGGTCCCTGCCCATTTACCATCTCACACAAAGCCCCTTCCTTTGTTCCCTTTAATGGCCCGTCATGGATCAATGCCTTGTCGTAACCCCTTCATGGATCAATGCTTTGTCGTGGCGAAGGGGCTTGAATAACTCAGAGAAGCTATGAGCTATGCCATGCAGGGCCACCCAAGATGGACAGGTCATAGTGGAGAGTTTTGACTAAACGTGATCCACCTGGAGAAGGAACTGGCAAGCCACTCCAGTATCCCTGCCAAGAAAACTCCATGGACAAAGACAACAGGCATATAAAAGTTATGACGCTGGAAGATGAGCCCCTCAGGTCGGAAGGCATCCAACATGCTACTGAGGAAGAGCGGAGGACAAGTACAAGTAGATTCAGAGCTGATGAAGCGGCTGGGCCAAAGCCGAAAGGACACTCAGTTGCGGATATGCCTGGAAGCGAAAGGAAAGTCCGATGCTGTAAAGAAAAATATTGCATAGGAACCTGGAATGTAAGAACCATGAGTGGAGGTAAGCTGGATGTGGTCAAAAATGAGATGACAAGAATAAATATCGACATCCTGGGCATCAGTGAACTAAAATGGAAGGGAATGGGCGAATTCAGTTCGGGTGACTATCATATCTACTACTGTGGGCAAGAATCCTGTAGCAGAAATGGAGTGGCCCTCATAGTCAACAAAAGAGTGGCAAAAGCTGTAATGGGATGCAATCTCAAAAATGACAGAATGATCTCGATACGAATCCAAGGCAGACCTTTTAACATCACAGTAATCCAAGTTTATGCACCAACTACCGGTGCTGAAGAAAGTGAAATTGACCAATTCTATGAAGACCTACAACAACTTCTAGAAATGACACCAAAGAAGGATGTTCTTCTCATTACAGGGGATTGGAATGCTAAAGTAGGGAATCAAGAGATAAAAGGAACAACTGGCAAGTTTGGCCTTGGAGTTCAAAATGAAGCAGGGCAAAGGCTAATAGAGTTCTGTCAAGAGAACAAGCTGGTCATCACAAACACTCTCTTCCAACAACACAAGAGACGACTCTACACATGGATATCACCAAATGGGCAGCATCGAAATCAGATTGATTATATTCTCTGCAGCCAAAGATGGAGAAGCTCTATACAGTCAGCAAAAACAAGACCTGGAGCTGACTGTAACTCAGATCATCGGCTTCTTATAGCAAAATTCCAGCTTAAACTGAAGAAAGTAGGAAAAACCACTGGGCCAGTAAGATACAATCTGAATCAAATCCCTTATGAATACACAGTGGAAGTGAGGAACAGGTTTAAGGATTTAGATTTGGTGGACAGAGTGCCTGAAGAACTATGGATGGAGGCTCGTAACATTATACAGGAGGCAGCAACGAAAACCATCCCAAGGAAAAGGAAATGCAAGAAAGCAAAATGGCTATCCAACGAGGCCTTACAAATAGCGGAGGAGAGGAGGCAAGCAAAATGCAAGGGAGATAGGGAAAGATACAGGAAACTGAATGCAGATTTCCAAAAAACAGCAAGGAGAGACAAGAGGGTCTTCTTAAATGAGCAATGCAAAGAAATAGAGGAAAACAATAGAATGGGGAAAACCAGAGATCTGTTCAAGAAAATTGGAGATATGAAAGGAACATTTCGTACAAAGATTACCATAATCAAGGACAAAAGTGGTAAGGACCTAACAGAAGCAGAAGACATCAAGAAGAGGTGGCAAGAATACACAGAGGAATTATACCAGAAAGATATGGAGGTCTCATACACCCCAGGTAGTGTGGTTGCTGACCTTGAGCCAGACATCTTGGAGAGTGAAGTCAAATGGGCCTTAGAAAGCATTGCTAATAACAAGGCCAGTGGAAGTGATGATATTCCAGCTGAACTATTTAAAATTTTAAAAGATGATGCTGTTAAGGTGCTACACCCAATATGCCAGCAAGTTTGGAAAACTCAGCAATGGCCAGAGGATTGGAGAAGATCAGTCTACATCCCAATTCCAAAGAAGGGCAGTGCCAAAGAATGCTCCAACTACCGCACAATTGCGCTCATTTCACACGCTAGCAAGGTTATGCTTAAAATTCTACAAGGCAGGCTTAGGCAGTATGTGGACCGAGAACTCCCAGAAGTGCAAGCTGGATTTCGAAAGGGCAGAGGAACCAGAGACCAAATAGCAAACATGCGCTGGATTATGGAGAAAGCTAGAGAGTTCCAGAAAAACGTCTACTTCTGCTTCATTGACTATGCAAAAGCCTTTGACTGTGTCGACCACAGCAAACTATGGCAAGTTCTTAAAGAAATGGGTGTGCCTGATCACCTCATCTGTCTCCTGAGAAATCTCTATGTGGGACAAGAAGCTACAGTTAGAACTGGATATGGAACAACTGATTGGTTCAAAATTGGGAAAGGAGTACGACAAGGTTGTATATTGTCTCCCTGCTTATTTAACTTATATGCAGAATTCATCATGCGAAAGGCTGGACTAGATGAATCCCAAGCCGGAATTAAGATTGCCGGAAGAAATATCAACAACCTCAGATATGCAGATGACACAACCTTGATGGCAGAAAGCGAGGAGGAATTAAAGAACCTTTTAATGAGGGTGAAAGAGGAGAGCGCAAAATATGGTCTGAAGCTCAACATCAAAAAAACCAAGATCATGGCCACTGGTCCCATCACCTCCTGGCAAATAGAAGGGGAAGAAATGGAGGCAGTGAGAGATTTTACTTTCTTGGGCTCCTTGATCACTGCAGATGGTGACAGCAGTCACGAAATTAAAAGACGCCTGCTTCTTGGGAGAAAAGCAATGACAAACCTAGACAGCATCTTAAAAAGCAGAGACATCACTTTGCCGACAAAGGTCCGTATAGTTAAAGCTATGGTTTTCCCAGTAGTGATGTATGGAAGTGAGAGCTGGACCATAAAGAAGGCTGATCGCCGAAGAATTGATGCTTTTGAATTATGGTGCTGGAGGAGACTCTTGAGAGTCCCATGGACTGCAAGAAGATCAAACCTATCCATTCTTAAGGAAATCAGCCCTGAGTGCTCCCTGGAAGGACAGATCGTGAAGCTGAGGCTCCAATACTTTGGCCACCTCATGAGAAGAGAAGAATCCTTGGAAAAGACCCTGATGTTGGGAAAGATTGAGGGCACTAGGAGAAGGGGACGACAGAGGACAAGATGGTTGGACAGTGTTCTCGAAGCTACGAACATGAGTTTGACCAAACTGCGGGAGGCAGTGCAAGACAGGAGTGCCTGGCGTGCTATGATCCATGGGGTCCGAAGAGTCGGACACGACTAAACGACTAAACAACAACAACAATGGCCCGTCACCTAGGCTATCACTTCACCAGAAAGCTAGTGTGGCAATTCCAAGAATTAGAAAGGAGCCTAGGCATTCAGCCTACCTCCACCCTAAAACTCACAACAATACTTTCAGTACCTAGCTAGGGGGAAGCAATGAAAAATGGCTTTGGGGGGGGGGGCATTTCCGGGGGAGCCCCTCTTGCTTCCACCTGCCAATCCATCACCGCAAGTACACCCCTGGCCCCCTGACAGAAACATGGGAAACAAAGTTTTCTTTGCAGCATCTAGGTCTACTCTGAATGGATGGTTGTGCAGAAATGTTTGTCAACACAGGTCATCTATTGCTTTCAGACTTTGCATATTTCAGCCTTCTTTTAAACACAACCCTGAATTTTTTTTAAAAAAAATCTTTTCTAAAGTGTGCTAAAATTGTTTTCTTTGGTATTTACTGGCCTCTAAGAATGGAAGGGGCTGAAATGTGCATGCATGAGCAGCAGCTGAAGCAGTAACCTCGAGAAATAAGAATGTATTGACTGCCAAAATATGCCCCATGGTTATCATAAGAACCAATTAAAATCATGCAAGTAAAAAGTGCCAGATTGTTCAGCCATATAACCCAACACTGTTCACTTATGAGTGGTTCTCCAGGGTCTCAAGAAAATTTCTCCTTAGTCCTGTTCCATGATATACTTTTAGTGGAAGATGCCAAAGATTAGATCTGGAACCTTTTGCAGACAGAGCATGCTCTTTAGTGTTAAATTATGGCTCCTTGATTCTTGAAACCTGGCAGGTGAATTCAGGTCTTCATTGCACCCCATCCCTTCCCATTCCACCCATGACCTCTCATAAGTCTACTTAAAAACTATTCAGACCTGTTACCAAAGCATACCATTTTACTTGTAAGGATTTTTGCAGGACTGTATGAAAATCATCACATTTTGTATTATTTCCTGTGCACAGTGGACGCTCCTGGAGTTCGTGCTCCATTTGGCACACAGCAGCACTTTCAGGGGCTAATGATAGGGAGCAGATGTAATAAGACCTCCAGTCACTTGTTGTAAGTGAGGCTTCCAAAGAGTCTTGCTCACAGTTCTGTGGCCTCCACCTTTGACATCAGCTTGTTTTACTAGAAACATATGAACTAGTTTCAAGGCACTGGTGGAGTAATGGAGAAGTAGAATGGAGGGCGTGGCAGAGATACTATGATGATGAGGTGTTGGGTGACCTTGGAAAGGATGAGTTCACTAGATGGGATGCCATCATTTTGTTGCTGCCTACACAATGTCTGAGTCCTTCAGACAAGTTCATTCTGATTCCTTTTGGAGGGCAGTGGCGGGTGGTACAATGAACTCTAGGAAAGAATGAAAGGGTTAGAAGAATGTGGAAAATGGATATTTGTGTTCAGTGTATAAAGTAAAAACAAACAGCTGGAGGAGATATTCCAAGAACAGTTTGTGCTTTGTAGGCCAGGACAGTCGTTTCTCAATATAACTTTGGCCTGTGTGTGAGCTTCTGGATAATGTTAACCACTGGAAAGTTACTTTGGCTAGGAAGCTTTTTGAGATCCTGATAAAGTTAATGAAAATATTTCCTTTCTTCTGCTGTGCTGATCTTGCTTTGATTCTAGGAGAGGTTCTGGATGTAATTCTCGTTATCCCTATGATGTTTTATGCTTCGTAAAATGACCATTGACCTTATCAAAAGTGCTGGGTAGTAAAAGTACACCAGTTTATCTCATGTATGGTCTGCATTGCAGCACCATCCATTGCCTAAGCATTATGGGGTAGGGAAAGACCTTACCTGGATCCAAAGGGCCTCATTCTGAGCTCCAAGTCAGTTATCATCGGGTGGGGGGGGGGGAAATTGAGCCTCATGCTGGAGGATATTTGTGCAAAGTTAGTTCTTTACATTATATCTGTGTGCCTGTATGGAATGTCCAGGTCTTGTGAGAATTGCAGAAGCCACTCAGGAGCAGCATTAGAGAACAGAACAATCAACATTCTAAACAGTGAGCTGCTGGTCAAGGACTTCCTCTGGAAAAAGACAGAGCAAGCAAGTGAGCAGTTGGGTACAACTCCAGGTCCAGGGCCTGTGCATTTGAAATCCCTTGTGGGAAAGCTGTCCCAAGAACTACCAGTATGTCCAAGACTTCTCCCTGGCATTTTCTAAATTCAGAAGAAGCCATGGGGTGGGAGAGATAAACACCATCAGGGCTATTGAGATCCCAAGAAAAGCAAGATCCAGTACAGCTGATAGGATTTACTGACTCTGGGTAAATATGCTGAGCCTCTGGTCTATAGAGTGCATAGGAAGAACTGCCACAAATGCTTTCAGCAATTCCTCACAGGAAAGGTGCTGTAATCCTCTGACTACTATGTTTCTTGTTTCTTTTTGCACCTTTTCCTATTGTATAATATCTTTGTGAGGATGGAGCAACAAGAACTGCACAGGGTTTTCCAAAAGGGATTCCAGCATAGATTTGTATAGTGATGTTAAAATAACAGCTGTTTCATTTTCAATCCCTTTCCAAATAGTACCTAGCATAGAATTGCCACTGCACAATAAATTTACATACCACCCCAAGATCTTTCCCCTGATTTATCACTTCTTCAGTCTCATTGGTGTATAGGTGGAGGTAGGATTTTTTTCCTCCAGAATTTGCAGTGCTTTACACTTATTTACACTGAGCCTCATTTGCCGCTGTTTATCCAGTTTAGAATGTGCCTTTTTAAAGGTGCTTTTAGTTACTAGGTTATTCATCTTGCTCAGTGGTAAGGCCTAGGGCAGCCTTATGCCCTCCAGATGTTTTGTACTTCAAGTCTCACCATCGCTGATCATTGGTTGTGCTGCCTGTGGCTGATGGGAGTTGTCTGAAAATCCTCATGGCACATGGTGTTGCCAGAACTGTGTTTTCTTCGAATACCCAAATATTGTGTGTGTGTGTGTGTGTGTGTGTGTGTGTGTGTGTGTGTGTGTAACTTCTTCCACTAAATACGCTGCCAGTGAGAAAACTCATATGTTTAGTAGTTCAGCCATTCCATTCTTACATGCCTATAGAGCTCTAGGGTGAACTCCATGAAATCTTAGAACATGTTTCTCTACTGTAACAATTCACTCCTGTTGTTTTGGACAGCTCAGTTCCTGGTGATGCATCCCTTTTATTGCCTTTTTACTAGTGTAAGTTTTTGTTTTTTAAAAAAGTGATTCCTGTGGTTACCACAGGAATGTTAAACAACCATCAATGAGGGATGAAGAAAGGCTGCGTGCAGCTGAATGGAAAGTGTGTGGATGAAACAGAAGCTGAAAAATTCTGAATGAAATGCTAATAGAACAGCCACTAGAATGTTCCTGCCTGGTGTTCAGAGATGGAGATAATTCTTGTACTCATAACAGTTTTATGAGAACTCCCATTTGTACCTGCCTGGGTATCAGAATGTTCATCTCAGTGACCTTATCAAACTTATCTTCATGTCGATCAGATATGTGATGATGAAGCTAATATGCTCAAAGCATCTTGGGCTTCACCAGCATTCCCATGAAGCAAAGGCAGCTGAGAAATTCTGGAGAACCCATAGTGCCATGGCTCATTTGGAGAAAAGATTGTCCTTTGTTGGGCTCAGAGCTGTGGCTGTGGCAATGCAGTTCTTCAGCTGCATGTAAAGGTAAAGGTACTCCTGACCATTAGGTCCAGTCGCAGATGACTATGGGGTTGCACACACATCTAGCTCTATATGCCGAGGGAGGCGGTGTTTGTCCGCAGACAGCTTTCAGATCACGTGGCCAGCATGACTAAGCCGCTTCTGGCGAACCAGAGCAGCGCACAGAAATGCTGTTTACCTTCCCGCCAGAGCGGTACCTATTTATCTACTTGCACTTTGACATGCTTTCGAACTCCTAGGTTGGCAGGAGCAGGGACCGAACAATGGGAGCTCACCCCGTCGTGGGGATTCGAACCACCAACCTTCTGATCGGCAAGCCCTGAACCACAGCACCACCTGTGTCCCTTTCACCTGCATGTACAAACCCATATATCAGGAGACAGTGTGCATTAAAAGATATATATTAGTGAAAATAACTTACAAAAATATGTTATGTTAAGGGAATTGCTTGTAAAGTGTGTGTATCAGGAAGAATGCTCACTAAAATGCTAGTGAATTTTCATGACGATGTTTAATTTTTTAAAAAAATGGAGGCTGGTGTGGAAATTTGGCAAACTGAACTTAAGATTGGGAAAATGAGAAAAGAAAAGAAACTGAGAATTGTAGCTCTGTGTCTCCCTAGTGGAGGCTCAAAAACCCTCCTGAACAGTGAAGGCTGCAGTAAAGAGGGCTGAAGTGGGAAGAGAGAATCGCTCTGAATCAGAAGCAGCTTTGTGTGAATGGAGCTCTGTTTTGCACCAGGTGCCTGCATCTGACTTAGGGCAATTCTCTTCCTTCTCCAAAAACTCCCTGTGCACTACCCACACTGTTCAAGATGATCCCAACTCTCCAGAGAGTCTTTCTTGGGTGGGGGGAATATGAGGATGAGATAGTCCCCCTCTGTGAACCGTCTTCAATTAGCAACTCTCAGGATCGAATCCATTGTCCTTTGTTTCAATATGTACACAAGATTCATGTTGCAAGATAAGGACCAGATTCCAAATAATAGTTAATGACTGAGCCACCAAAGTTAACATAGTGGGAATTCTTTCCAAAGCTCCCAGTATAAGAAAGAGCTGGCTCATGCTGCTCAAACCAATAGTTTGATATATTGTTGTAAATTTTAAGGTTATAGCCATCTCATTCACAAGAAGACTCCTCCGAACAAAAGATAGTGATCAACTTTTAGGAAACTGTTAATTTCTCTTTGTGTTTAGGAATTCTCACCTGGGAGGGGTGAGAGGAGGACTAGGAGAGGTGTCAAAGGTGCTCAGATTCTACCTGAGGTATTGATACCTGAGGTATTGATTACTTAGCGGTGATGTAGGAATGATGTATTTTGGGGTTGTTTCTTGGGGATGAGAAAACTGATAAAAGTGGAGGTTCTCTTTTGTTCTGGGTTCCTTGATCTCTTGTGTGAGGGGAAGGACCCTGTTGCAACAGCAAAAATAAAGGCTTTGCTTCTCAAAATTCTCTGGTTGGCCTCTGTTATATTCTCCGACCGATGGAGAACCCAATAAGGGCTCTTGTGTACCCCATAAGGGAATAAGAGCAGATTTTTGCTTATAACAATAGTTAACCCCAAATTTAGCAACAAACCTTGAATCCAAATCTTCAGGGTTTCAGGTAGGGCTTCCCCTCCCCCTCCAGCCCTGCTTCTTGGAGGTTCTTTAAGCTCTGCATCGAAACGGGGATCTCATGCATCTATGTCTGTATTGTGCAAATGCACATTGTGTATATGCTGTGGAAGTAGGAACGTGCAGGGAATCTGATACAACTTGCGGGGTTTATGTGTCTCACATAAGACCTATTTAATCTCACTGACTCACTTTAGGCTTCTTTGGAGATCTCAGTACTGACTCTGTCCTGGCTCATTTAGGATGCTGAAAAATACAGGGTGGGTCAGGGTACTTACAAACAAAGCTGTCTGGAAAGCTTGGCATTGATCCCCTGAAAGGAAAATGGGAGCCAACAGGGTGGAATGGGTTGAAAAGCCTAGGAAAGAAAGAGGTTTAGAATCTGCTGAGTTAAAACAAGCTTTGCTCTGTTGGGGTGACAACCAGCATGTGTTAAGTGGGCACTGAAGAGTGGCCTTGGGAACTGGGAGTGTATGCGTATTGTTTGTTTGACTGCTGCAAAATGCCAGGCCCCATAAATAAAATTACCCAGGGGTGGCGGTGGGGGATGCCAATTCACTCATGGGTGTTCATTCCCTGTAAAAGTTTCTTTCATGACTTTTATGGGTTGCGTGTTCTGTTTATTTTCTTGGCCAGGCTTCTTTTCTGGCTACATCTCTTTCCTTGTCAATGCCAGAGGCAGGAATGGGAATGCACTTCAGCCCTTGCAGAAGATGAGTAGGCTTTTGTGAGATCACTCACGGCTGGAGGAAGATGAGAGGCTTAGGACAACAACAGCACTTTCCTCATAAATACATTACCATCTTGCCCAGTCACAGCAGTGATAGCCCTTTGCTCAGGGCCAATTCATTTAGCATGCTGCTTGCATGACTTCTGGGGTGGGGTTTTTTTTTGAGCCCAGATAGGTTTGAGCTATGGGAAAGTTTCTTGAAGTGGTTTTGAACTGGGGATGTGCCAAAATGGTTCTGCACAGCTCAAGAGGACCCAACAGATATATATTATTGCCACACCACAAGCTTTTTGTATTCTTGTGAATGGTGGCTAGATTCAGGGCTGTTTTCCAGCCGGAACTTGCCGGAACTCAGTTCCCGCACCTGTCAGATAGGCACCATGGTCATTCTAAGAGAACAAGGGATGTGTTCATGGTGAGTTCCGGCATCTCAGTTTCTAGAAAAATAGCACTGGCTAAATTCATTCACAATGGGCTGAATTCTCTGGAGGCAGCTGTAAAAAAGTAGTCTGGAATGATCCTGGAAGCCATTTAAGCTGGTTGCTTCCACGTGTCTCAGAAAAGGTGAGAGGCTAGGCAGCTTACAATTTTGAATGATGGCTTAAAACCAAAAGATACAAGTCAAAAGAATGGTGGGGGTGAATATGAAGAAAAGAGGGAAATATGCATGTCCAGATCCTTCCTAAGTTACATAATAAAGTTGTGTAATGGCGGTGGAGGAGACAGTTCTGAGAGAACCAAATAGCAGCTGGTCCAAATGGAGCTGATGAAGAGGAGCCTCCAGGTTCATCTCTCCCTCTGATGCAGTCAGAAAAAATGCCTGGCAATGTCTAACATAGATAGAAGCTGGAGGTGTATTGCTGGAAATGCTGACATATGATATGGGCATGGCCAATGAGACTTCCTTTTTTGGACTGAAGTTGTTGTCCGTATCAGTTTTGTATTGGTGAAACCCTTGATATTTGCAGGTGTCCGTTTATTTTTTAATTATATTCCTGTAGTTTGGGGATTAATGAAAGGACAACAGAGGGGATTTCATGAACCTTTATGGTTGCCAAGAGACTTAGACTGTGTACACACTCCTGTTAACTCTACATCCAGTGCATTCCCACAGCTGGTTTGGGAAGCGGCATGCACACAATGTTTGTCAAAATCCATATCTATCCTGTCATTTCCTATTGATATGTTTTCCCCAAAACCAGCTTCAATCCCAAATGAGAATAAGAACAATTTAGCTGCATTTTAAGCTGGTAATGTGTACACAGCCTTATATTACAAGCCTGGAAGGATAAACGTCCACCGTCTATATGCAATAGTGTGAGGACTGTACCACCCTAGCTACATTTGAGTGTGTTTCTTATCAATGTCATGCTGTTTCAACATTTGGACATCAATTTATATGTTTAACCTAAGATGGATGTATCAGTGGATATTGTATTTTAATGGGAACTGTGAGGGGCTTCTTCCTCCCTTTTTCTTTGTTTTTCTTCCTTCCTTTTATTTGTTTTTGTATCTCTTTCTTTGTTGAATTTGGTATGAAAATCAGTAAAAGAGAAAGAAAGATTTGTATCACTTTATCTAGCACAGATGTTAGCTCTGCTTTCTTTTCAACAGGTCTCAGAGCCAAAGTCGTTCTGTTGCTACCCCTCAGCTGCACACGGGGCCCTCTCGTACAGTCCGGCGCTATCCAGCCACTAATAACGATCAGCTCACATCCAATGCCTTGCCGAATGGGAATGGATTTGAACAGAGCAGTTCTGGGCCACATACGGCATTTCAAGAGCCATCTTCACCTCTCGGGGGTAAGGTCTGAAGAATGAGCCAGGCTTCTTCAACAAATATTTCTAAGCACAGGCTTCGTGTGTGTGTGTGTGTGTGTGTGTGTGTGTGTGTGTGTGTGTGTGTGGAGCCCATTAAGGTAGTGACATGGGTGGCGCTGTGGTCTAAACCACTGAACCTCTTGGGCTTGCTGATCAGAAGGTCAGCAGTTCAAATTCCAGCAATGGGGTGAGCTCCCGCTCTGCCCCAGCTCCTATGAACCTAGCAGTTCAAAAGCATCCCAGTGCAAGTACCGGTAGATAAATAGGTACCTCTGCAGCGGGATGGTAAACAGCGTTTCTGTGCGCTCTGGTTTCTGTCATGGTGTTCTGTTGCACCAGAAGTGGTTTAGTCATGCAGGTCACATGATCTGGAAATCTGTCTGTGGACAAACACCAGCTCCCTCAGCCTGAAAGTGAGATGAGTGCCGCTTCCCATAGTCGACTTTGACTGGACTTAACCTTCCAGGGGTCCTTTAATTTTTACCTTTACCACTAAGGTAGGGTATAGTAATTGAGAACGCCATAGTCATGTACATGTGCTAGCAACCTGTAGCAACACAGTGAGTAAGGTTTACACAAGCACTCATTTCCGTGGGCCTGATTAGGTGTATAATCCAAAGTACCAGCACAGAATTTAGCTAGCTACAGGCGGGGGTGAGAATGATGATGATGATTTAATTTGCATTTTCATAAGAAACTACCTAATTTACACTTTTCAAACTAATATGCGAGCTGAAACACTGTTATCCTTCAAAATTCACAGTTCTCCAAATTTTGCAATTCAGTTCTACACACAATCAAACAAAATGTACAAAAATGAATATATAAGGGGAGTATGCAAATTAAAAATCATTGGTGAAAATAACATACAAAAATGCATTATATTAGGAAAATCACTTGCAAAAATGTGTATATTGGTCAGAACTGCATACAAAGATGTATATATTCATAAAATTCTGAGGGGTTTTCATTGAGCGTCACATCTGACACCAGGGCATCATGCACAGTGTCGTGACATCATGCGCAGTGCCTGGATGCAACATCACTATGTCATGTCACCCCCCCCCATTTCCTACCCAAACTCGCCCTCCAGGTGGAGATGAAACATAACTATCATGTGTACTAGCTGTTGATAGCATTGTCTTTCATAAATTTGACTCATTGTCTTTTAAATCCATCCAAGTTTGGGGCCATCACTGCTTCTTGTGGGGGAACTATGTGCTGAGTGAAGAAGTACCGTCTTTTGTCTGCCCTGAGTCTTTCAACATTCAGCTTTGTTGGATGTTCCCCGAGTTCTAGTGTTATAAGAGAGGGAGGAAAACCTTTCTCTCACCCTTCACACCATGCCTAATTTTTTTACACATCTATCTTCGTCTCCTCTTACTTGCCTTTTCTCCAAACTAAAAAGCCCCAAATGTTGTTGTTTATTAATTTATATACTGCTTATATGCCCAAATGGCTTCTAAGTGGCTTACAACTATAAAATTGAAACAAAAAATTAAAAAAAATCCTTCCAGTAGCACCTTAGAGACCAACTAAGTTGGTCATAGGTATGAGCTTTCGTGTGCATGCACACTTCTTCAGATACACTGAAACAACAAATCCACTGGGGCATTAAAACATCCTTAATTAAAAAATACAATGAAACAAATGCTGTACTCATTCCTCATAGTTGCTCCATTGCCTCCATCCTTTTGGTTGCCCTTATCTGAACCCTTTCCAGCTCCCCGATATCCTTTTTGAGGCAAGGCATGAAGCTTTTTTCTCTCAACTTTGACATCTCTACCCTCTAACTGATCTACCCAACATTCCTCTACGTTCACTTCAACTAATTGGCCTGGCTCTCTCTCTCCCCCACCCCATCCCCCGCGTCTCAGCTGGAGCAGGACCGGAGTAGACTGGAACGCAGCCATGTGCTCTGTTCTGGTGGGAGGCATTAATATTGTAGATTATTATTATTATTATTACATCCAAGCATTTCCCTTCAGGGTAGTTTTCCTAGTCTCCTTTCCTTCCTTAAAAGAGGGCCGAGAAATAAAGGGGGAAAAATTTATTGTCATTCTGATAAAGAAATGCCTCGTGCTTCTTTCAGTCAATGCATTTTATCCCCTTCCCCTTGTTTTATCTGAGTAAATCCTTGAAATGTATTCTGTGGGTTTGCTACGTAATCCACTAAATCCTCCTGTTCACCGTTTAGTAGTCTGTACTTATTGCTTTCATAGAGTTTGTAATATCAGGGCTTGTAATATAGGCCTTACTGTTGCCCACTGTGAGAACAGGATGCTACGTTATATGGGCCATTGACCTGGTACAGCAGACTCTTCTTATGTTCTTCCATCCATGCCCTAAGCCACTACAAGTCCCATCATCCCTGGAACCATTGGCCATGCTGGCTGGGCTGATGGGAGTGAGAATCCAACATCTGGAGGACCACAAGTCCCTCACCCCTGTGCTAAACTAAGGTGCTCAGAGACATCTTTCTGCTCTGCGATGGTCATTTTTCTTTTCTTTGCAGGTGTCAACCTGACAGAAAAAATCAGGAAGATAAAGATTATTTTCACTCCCACAATCTGTAAACAGACTTGTCGACATGGCCGTTGCTACAACAGCTGTGAGAAAGGAGACACCACCACCCTGTACAGCCAGGCCGGGCATGGCCACGACCCTAAATCTGGCTTCCGTATCTGTGAGTCTTCCCATATGCCTGACCCCTTTCACAAGGTTTATCTATCTTCCTCTGTTGCTTTCATCCACAAGACTAGCAATTCACTGCAGAAGCAGAGTTCAGAGTAGGAGGAGGATGACAGCTCAATTGGCCTGAAAATGAGTCTTCCCTGAGACTGGTCCTGCCCTCTTTGAGACAAGAGGTCGAATACAGTTACCTTTTGTCCTCCTCTCAATACAGCAGTTCAGTCAGAGTCTCAGACAGGCATTGCTGCAATTTTTCTTGTCAGGGCCAATTTTCTGCTTTCATTGGCATTAGCTTTTGGGTCTGACTCCCAACACCTAATTTCTTCCTGTTCTCTCCTTTCGCTTGTGTGGAAACCAGGAGAGTTGGCTGAAGCTTTTATGCTGTTCCTAATTATTATGGCAGCTGAAGCCTTTCTTCTGATCTTGTTGAAACTGTAATTGCACAGGAAATTTCAGTGAACTGGACAGGTCAGTCCTCTAACCATTGCTCTGGAGCAACTTTCCCCAGCTGGTGCCATCCAGATGTTTTAGAGTGCAACTCCCACCAGCTCTAGATGACTAGAGCTACAAAACATCTAGAGGGCTCCAGGTTGGGGAAGGGTTGCTCTAGAGTTTGACCCTATCTAGTGGTTCTGTGGAATGGCCCTGCACAGGCTCTCATAGAAGAAGAGCCCAAATGCTTCCTCCCTGTGGTTGAATTTTAGGGTGTCTTCCCATTTGAGGATTCAGTCCATTTTGGCTTAACATGTTGAATTAGAAAATGAAACCTACCTTGGCCATATTGCACGTTCATCCGGCCCATGTTAGTAACATTCTTCCATGGCACAAATAGTAGGGCTGAGGATAGAAGTGCCTTCAAGCACCACATGTAGAAAGTTTCTTAGTTGTCTTTGGAAGCAGAGTTAGCTCACATGCTTGGTATACTTCATAACTGGGACAGCTTGACATCTGTCTGTGACAAAGACTTCTTGATAGGACAGGTATTGGTCTATTTGTTGACTAGGGTGAGCTTCTGGATTCCACCTCTGGCTTTCACTTACAGATTTCTTTTCTTTACAGATTTCTGCCAGATTCCCTGTCTAAATGGGGGACGCTGCGTGGGCAGGGATGAATGCTGGTGCCCATCTAACTCTACAGGGAAGTTTTGCCATCTACCAGCTTTGAAAGTGGAAAGGAAAAAACACGTGCCAAACAGCCTGGCGATCAACTCCATGAAACATTCAATGTACACACTTCCTCTGTCCAACCAACTTGGTAAGCAGCACTAGTCTCGTTGTTTCTTATAGGCTGCTGGTGTGTGGAGCTTATATTGGGCATGCCTTTGCCCCCCCCCCCCGGTCATGAAGTGGGAAAATAATTATCAGATGGCAAGTGCCTTATAGAAGAAGGGATGGTTCTCTACAGAAACATCCCTAACTCTGCTTAACTATTCACAATCTTAATTGTGTGTGCTTCAAGATAAATACAGGATGTTGGCTTAGGTGTGTACCTGTGCTTACGACTCCTTTTACTGCAATGCAGGTATCTGCTTTGTATTCTAATTAATTATTAGATATGGTTGAGATATATAGATACACACCCACACCCACACACCCAGAGGACCTAAGTAGAAGTTTCTGAATTTCTTAATTAAAATCCCCATAAAGAAATAGCCCTTCACATAGGTAAAACCCCTGGTCTAGAATTCATCATAAGCCACCCATGTAGGCCATAATCTACACATAGCCTAGAAAGAAGCTAATGGATGATGCTAATACTGTATTCTTGTCCATATTCTGATACTCACAGGTTTTGTTGTTTTCTCGGGCCTTCATGGCAAGTCAAAAGTTATTTCCCTCATTTGTACATTTTGGGCCATGACTGAGCGGTGATGGCTGCTTTCTAATCTAGTGTTTGTACTGAGAACCAGTGTGGTCCTGCAGATGGAGCAAATGTCAGAGTATATCCACTAACCCCTCTAGAAATTTGTAGGTTGCTGCAGAGCAAGAAGCAAAGTCACATTTCCATTGAAAAACTTTCTTTCCAGCTTCCAGAAACCCTTCCCTTGTGAACGTACATATCAACCACCCTCCGGAAGCTGCTGTGCAGATCCATCAGGTAGCTCGAGTGAAAAGTGGCGCAGACCAGTCAGAAGAGAACAGTGTTGAAGCTGTGTTGATATCTCAGTTTCCATTGGGTTCCCACCAATACAGTGATAACGCCACCATCACCATCAACAACAACATTGTCACAGAGAGACATCAGCAGCAGAGGCCTCAGGGACTAGTGGGAAAGTGTTACATGGAGTCAGTGCATGGAAAGGTCAGAGCTATTATGTCTTAACTCAAATTTGTTCGCACGTTTGGGGTGTAGGTTATGGAATGTGAGATTAATGGATGCAATGTGTGTGAACCCTGAGCATGCGCAAGAAATGTCATTTTTTATTATTTGGTTTTATTTATTGAAAACATTTGTATCCCACCTTCTCTTGAAAAATCCAAGGTAACGTCATAAGGTAATGTTGAATGCAATAAAAAATAATAAAATGCAAAAATAATCATCAAGAAAAAGAAGCACCGGCAGAAAACTAATGGATAAAAGCAGGTAAAAACGGTGAAATAGAGGCAGCTACAAACATTTAAAAGATCAAGGAACAAGGAAAATGATTCAGACATTTTGGTCCACCAGGGAGAATGTACAATTATTTTTAAAATTACCTTAGCCTACAAATGCTTTAGAACAGGCATAGGCAACCTTGGCTCTCCAGATGTTTTGGAACTACAACTCCCATGATCCCTGACCACTGCCCCTGTTAGCTAGGAATCATGGGAGTTGTAGTTCCAAAACATCTGGAGAGCCAAGGTTGCCTATGCCTGCTCTAGAAAGTCAAACAAAAAATGGCAGGCATGGTTCATTCAATTCTGTAGGTAGTGCTTTTTCCTTCCCCCAGAAACCCTTCCTCACAAAGCAGGCAGCTGAGCCTGTGGTCTGAAGCACTTTGCACATCGTCAAAGAGCACATCTAGTCCTGTGAGTCAATAGAAGTGCAGATCAGCTGATTTACTGATGCTACCTTGACCATACAGTGTTCTGAGACTTTTTGTTCCAGCCTTTTTACTGTCTGTTTTTCCTCACACACATACACTCAAACAATTTGGGTCCAAAGGACACACTTTTTATAGCTAGTTATGATTTTAGTAGGGTGTGTGTGTGTGTGTGTGTGTGTGTGTGTGTGTATTCATTTAGTAGGAAATGAATATATATAAACTCTTCTCACAATAAACAGATGCTTGGTATTGATTAAAAATTCATTTCCCTTGAAGCTTCCTAGGGAAAGAAAATTCACATGAGTGGTGCAATCCAGCCCTACTCTTTTCCTTCCTTCCCTCCCTCCTTCCTTCCCCCCTCCCCTCCCCTCCTCTTCCCTTCCCTTCCCTTCCCTCTTTCTTGTTTCATCTATGGAATTATACAGGAGTTCAGAATAATGCTTGTGTGTACTTTTTAGATTGCTACATTGCATTTTTAACCCAGATTTTCAGGGGACATTCTATGTCATTTGGGATCCATGCCCAAGGCAATCAATTTTGACATTTGTCAGACTCGGCTCCATCCTGATTCCTAGTACTAAGTATTCTCAGCCAAGCGATTCTACATGGATTCATTCTGAAAATTTGGTATGAAACATTTTGCCTATAATAATAGGGTTGGAAAATCCCAATTCCACTTTATGAGAGTAAATGATCCATGCAGTCGCTGTTTTTCTTAAGTACTGTACTTGTTTTCCCCCCAAGTGATGACTGGCGGATTTAGTGAAAGGTGGAGACACATTTAGGCCTTACTTCATCTCAGGTAGGGTTCTATAGGTAACTTCAGGGGGTGGGGGTGGGGAAAGCAGCTACCTTTTTCTTCTCTTGTTTCGTTCCACTGGATCGGGGTCCGCAGCTGATCAGACTAGGTGGTGGCTAGGAGCCTGGGCAGGAAGCATTTGTCTCTTCCGTTTCAGTCTGAAGCCATACTTATTGGAATGTGAGTGCTGGGCACATGGCCATTTTGGCGATGGATGAGTGCCAGATTGGGCCTGTGGACTACGACAATTCAGCTCTAATGGGGGAGACTGTAATCCAGAGGGCCTTGTTAGGAGGGGGGGGGGAATACTCATTAAGTAAATGAAAACGCCTCACCACAAATGTCCCCACAAGGTCTGGAATTGTCTACCCATCCCACGAGTTAATAGATGCACGTCTGTGAAAAGGCATTTGTTTTATCCAAAGGCTTTGCTTGGTGATATTATCTCTGGGTCATGCTCTGCTGCTCAAACATAACAGTAATACCTTGTATCTAACACTAATACCCTGGCTTTCCAAGAGCCAAAGATACAGGCAGGCTCTCGTTTTCCTGTCTGCGAGACTGTTTACTATCTTAAAATATACCTCTGGCCCTGCAGGGAGCATGGGTGCCTGTAATAACGCCTAAGAATAATGCAAGCACCATTGTTAGGGATAGAGGAGAAGTTTGTTTGGCTTGCATTTCACTGCGAAACTCCTTAACACAAAGCGAAGGAACAGCAATCCTTCAACATTTACACTGCTCTGAATTTTGCAATGTAGTTCTCTAACCCAAAAATGTCTGTGTTGGGGGAAAGGGCACACATAAACTGTCATATTAGTGAAAATAACATGCAGAATGCTCAGCATGAGGGAAAAATGTGTACATTAAACAAAAATGCATTTGTTAGGAGAAATTTTCTGGGAAATGCATATAATTTTAATGTGGTCTTTTTTTTTTTTTAAGCCCATTAAGTGATGTGGAACGGAACTTAAAGAATGGAAAAAGCAGAAAGTGAGAGAAACCAACATTGACAGATTTATCCACCCCTAACCCCTAGTCTTCCACAGAAAGGCAGGCCTGTACTTCTCCTTCCCATCACTTGGCATCTTGGCACCTTTAGCTGTGGTCTACAGTGTGCTGCCCTTGAAAGAATGGAATGAAAGATTGGGCATAGGGCTTAACATAGCCTTCCTTCCAAAGTACAAATAGCACAGGATTCTGATGTTATCTCTCTCCCCCCCCCCCCATTTCTCTTTCTAGTGTGCTGACCCACTGCCTGGTCTGGCCAACTATGAGGATTGTTGTGGCAGTGTGGGGGCCTTTTGGGGGGTCAGCAGATGCATTCCATGCCCATCGAAACCAGGTAAGTGCTATCTAAGGGGGATATCATTAGCACTGCCATCTACAAGTCTTGTAGGGCCAATGCAGTGCATGGGGCTGACCACAAACTGGGTTGTTACTGATCCATTTGGACTGACCCATTTGGAACTGGGAATTAGCACAAGGCATGGCCACTTGTTTCAGAGACACTGTTTCTTCCTGGACATGACCCTGGACGCACTTGGGCAGGAGAAAGCATGTAATATGGTATTCTCAGGGATGATTACTTGGCTGCAGTGTCAGTTTAGGTGCCAGCAGGAATTGGTTTGACGCGGTTGCTGGCTCAGAACTTTGTGGTCTCCTTATATACCAGATCTGTAAAACCCAAGGGGCAGTCTGATGTTTGTTCCATGTCAGAGAAATTAGGCAGGAGAAAACTGGAAAACAGGGCCCGTCATTTTAGGAGGTATGCCTGCATATTGGCTGGTGAGGTTGCATACTTACAGGCCTGCTTTAGATGAAGGCTTGGCAGGGGCTCTGGAAATAACACTACATCAAACAATTGGCAGGATTGAATCTAGAGTCCATTCCAGGGGCATACAAATCCAGTTCTGCATTTTCTGTTCCCAGTACCCAAAGAGATTGATGCAGAACAAATGTAGAGGTTATTCTGAAAGGAGCATGGCACTTCCATTGGCTTATTTATTGGTGTGCACTGGAAAGACCTAGTGAATGAAGAGGGAGACCGACTGAGAGTTCTTCCAGAGTGGTGGCTGCTAGGTCTACCCATTCATTGCACTTCTCAAGGAATCTGCATGCTGAATTGCCCACACTATCGGGTATGCCAGGGCTGTGTAGGTAGGGTAGGGGCAAAGTTTAGTGCCTGGTTTAAAATATTTTTTTTCTTAACAGTTTTTAAAATAAATACTTGAATTTGTGACAAGCTCCCCTTTAATTAGAAACTGTGGCACGATTACTTTCATCAGGTTCCCCTGCCCCTACCTCGTGAGTAGCATGTGCCGAGAAGTACCGTAATTGACAATTAGCTCTTGTTCTGCTTTGTATTTATATACTTAAACCTATATTGCTTTTATTTATTTTTAGTAATATTGGATTTCTTCTATGTTTGTTAAATTGTTTATTTTGCCATTTTTAAATTTATTGACATGCTCTCTATTTCATATATTTGTATTATGATGTTTTGAATGTTTGTTGTAAGCCACTTTGGGCACAGCTGATGGTGGAAAAGTGGCATATAAGTAGTCTTAATCAATCAAGTAAGAGAAGGGTCAAACTGCTATGGTGAAAGTGAAGATGGCATTGTCTTGATCTATGTGTGTCAGGCTTGAGGCTATAGCAGTTATATTACATAGCTGCCTTTAGATGTCTTTGGAAAGTTGTGTGGTTGTTTATCTGTTTGACATCTGATGGGAGGGTTTTCCACAGGGCAGGCGCCACTAACCGAGAAGGTCCTCTGCCTGGTTCCCTGTAACTTCACTTCTCGCAGTGAGGGAACCACCAGAAGGCCCTCAGAACTGGACCTCAGTGTCCAGGCTGAATGTTGTGGGGTGAAGATGCTCTTTCAATTATACAGGGCCAAGGCTGTTTAAGGCTTTAAAGGTCAGCATCAACACTTTGAACTGTGCTCGTACTGGGAGCCAATGTAGATTTTTAGGACCAGCTGTGTTATGTGGTCCTGGCAGCCGCTCCTATGTTTCTTTGCCACTTTCAAAGGTAGCCCATTAAGTATGTCACACAAAAATATCCAGGCATGCCAGTGACATTCACATAGACATATTCCACACAGCAGTCACAACAACAACAGCAGCAACAACAATTATTACAGTATATATTTATTTATATTTTACCCTTTTTTCCTGACAGGATTCAAGGTGGTTTAAAGAAGACCACTAAAAACATTGAAAAATCTATCATTAAAATAGAATTAATCATTGATAGAATTAAAGCTGTATACATACAAGTATATAAAATCTTTTAAATGAACAAACTATGTTAGGAAAGTATTCCATTTTCCCAGGTGCAAAATAAATAAAGTGAAAATAAAAACACTAGTACCAAAACAGGTGTGCAGTTTTGAGGTGGTGGTGGGGAACTTGACTGTGGGGAAGAAATTAGTAACAAACACATTTAGGGCTCCGTAACTGATTGTGCCGAAAGGCCCCAAAATGGCCCTTGCATTCCACAAGTCAAAATCAAGCTTCAGTCTGTTAATGAGCTGCTCCCTAGTGGGACATGTGAAAATCAGCCCACAGCCTCAAGGAGGGATTATTACTGTATATCAGAAAGGGCAATCTCATGTGATCAAAGAATAGTCGCTATAAGACTGGAAGTGGCCAACTTGTGTTTGCATCACAGATTCTTTTGATCTGGGACACATTTAGCTTGATTCGGTGCTTGTCAAAGGAACATGTCCAGGGTCTACTCTTGAGTTCATCTTTATCCTTTCTAAGACTTGCTGGATAAAGGAAATCCATATCTCCTTGCACAATGATCTCGATGCCAGCTTTAGGTTTGCAGGACTGTCAGAACCTTTTCACATAACCTTCACGCTCATGGCAGCCACGATTTCTGTTAGCCCAGCTGACTTTCACCTGTGCTGCCATGGACTGAACCAGCTGTGCAACAGCTGATGCAGTGTAACAAACTCAGCATGGACGGGCTTATGGCACTTGTGGCCATAGTCTTTTAACTGGTTGCATTGAGATGTAGTAAGCTGAACCATGCATTCAGCACTTAGGAATTGCATGGCTGGGTGGCTGCAAGTCATGGGCTGGAATAAATCATCTTTGCTTACAGATTTGTCAGATTGCAGTCCAGGTCTGGCTTCTTGGAGTGCTATAGAAGGGTTCAACTCTGCCCATTCATCTATTCTTGTGTGTGAGAGAGAGGGGGGGGGGAAGAGAATGAACTCAATGTCATGGACTGGCCGGATGCCAAGGAGTGGTGTGAGGCATCAGCTGGGGAACCCCCAAGGGAAGACAGCCCAGAACCCAGGGGATTGGTTGTGGGGCGATGATGAGTGGGCAGAGGGAACAGACTGGAAGGAGGGGGTGTCAGAAGCTGAAGAGGTAACAAGGTTTAGTGAGCAAGAAGAGATTGTGGCAGAGAGCAGTCCGGAAGCAGAGGCAGTAGCAGAGACTGGTGAGGAGGGGACCCGAGAGGCAGAGTGGAGGTAGGCTGCCAGGGAGTCTCTCCCTCCTGCTGTAATCAGGTTCCTTCCCATTAGTCTCCCAGAACACAGAGAGGAACGAAGAGGGCAGAGCAAAGAGAAACAAGGTGAAGGAGCCACAGGTTGCTGGGGAAGGACCCAGGGGAGGAGCCTTAGAGAGCAGTGGGAAGGCAGTGGCCTTCAGTTCTTGCAACTACCTCATTGGGGCAAGACATACTGGAAGAGTTGTGGAACTGACGTATAGGGAGAATTTCTGAAAGGTGGTGCTTTGTCCTGGATCGAAAAAAGGCTCAACATTTTTCGGGGTGTCCTGGGTTTTACTTTTTGAAATATAGCAACCCTATAATTATGCCTGCACTCTTTTGGTTTTTTTTAAACTATAGAGTTAACTTCACTGTTTTATTGCTGACCTACTCCTGACACTCATACACCTGTGCATTCCCCCAGCTCTGTACTTTCATTGCCTCAGTTCCTTCTAGAACTAGCAACTTACACATATCACATTTCTCACATTTTAAAAAAGCATTTTTTGTTGTTCTTGCTCTAATGAGAGAAAATGAGTGTTGGCAAGTTGCAATGGGCCGTGTTGAGTATGGTATTCAACGCATTCCCTCAATGGACCTCCCACTGAGTCAGCCAAGGGTTGGCAAATAGGTGGCAGATCGCCCAGATTAAGCCAGAGTCACTGAGAAATGCTGAATGATGTTACAAGCTGCACACCATTCCTTGAACTAGAATGGAAAAACATTGTTAAAACCAAATCCTTGCCCATCCTCACTGGGATAATGATAAAAAGATGACTCAGATAAAATATTGCAAACAGCTAATGAAGTCTATGAAAATAACTTTGCCAAGCAGAGTGGCTCCATAGCACCCCAGAGGCTGCTCAACTCCTGCTGAGTGTGCTGTGGGGCAATTTTTTAATGGAAAAAGGGAGTTGATTCCATGGAAATGGAATTTATGTAGTGCTTTTCATTAAGCATGCATTTCTGTGAGTCTTTTCATCCTGTGGAATTTCAGCATGAGTTACTCATCTCTCTCTCTGGAGCGATCCCCAAAGATTTAGAATAGAGACTCTGCTACTTGAAAAGGGCCAGTGCATTGTCTTTGTTGAATGCATACTTTTTGTTTCAACTTTCTGTTAGCTCACGACTCTTTGCTAGCGGAGTGCAGCTGGAAGTGCTCTGCTAATTGTTCTGCAGTGCATAGGAGGGTAACCAAGCAATTTTAATTGCTTAAATAGATTCAGTGGAATTGCTTGGATGGAAATCTATCCCAGACACCAAAGCTGTTGGAGGCTTTATTTTTTTAAGTGCCCTTGAATTTGTATGATCAGAAATCTATATCCCACAATAGAATCATATTGTCGAGAAAGACTAAAAGGACATCCACTCCAAGCCTCTCTTTCTTCAGACTTCCATGCAGTTTACCCTGTTTGAAGCCCCTGGGCATCCAAGCCATTTTAGACCTGCTGTGAATTTAAAGCTGCAGCTTATTAAGAAGGAATGCAGCTAGCTTGGGCTCAGCAGTCTCCACTTAGGTGTTCAGCTGGATGGCTAACTAACTGCCCAGGTGACTCTCCCTCCAAACTCCCTCCTCTCACAGCAAGCAAACTGAATTTGCAGTGCACATACTTGTGCTCACATACTACAATGAGCAGGAAATCCAGAAGCGGGTATTTTTTTACTTTTTTCTTTCTTTTTTTGGACGCTTTACTTAATTCTAACCCCTGGTTGAAGCAAATAGACTCAAAGCAATCTTGGCACTTTTTCAGGAAGCAATTTTAATGCTGCTCTTCTGATTACAGTTCCTAATAGTTTAATATTGCTGCTCCAGCAGCTAGGATTTTTCAGTGGCTGGTCTTTTTAATTGGCGTGTTGTTATTTTGCATATGTTGCCCTTGTTTCCTGTCTCTTCATGAGCTGCAGGAGGAGGCAGTGACAGCCACCTGCTTGGATGACTTTAAAAGAGGATTAGACAAACTCAGTGGCTACCATCCATGATGGCTATGCTCTGACTCTGCAGATGGAGGCAGCAATGCTTCTGAATACCAATTGCTGGAAACCACAGTAAGCGAAAGTGCTCTTATGCTCAGGTCCTGCTTCTGGTTTACCCCAGGCATCTGGTTGGCCACTGAGACAACAGGATGCTGGACCAGATGAACCATTGGCCTGATCCAACAGGCTCTTCTTATGGTCCTGCTTTATAGTGCTAGATTATCGTTGCAACCCAATATGTTAAAGAAGACAAACACAACCTCACTTAAGAAAAATGCATGCAAAGCAAGGATGTATATCCCTCAGCAATAAGGCTGCCTTACCCACTCCCATTACATTGGGATAGGAGTATTGTGCTAAGGTGTGTCACAGCCAAATGACACATCGTAGGAAAGGCATGCAGTCCAGGACTGGACCTAAGTTTGAGGGAGTCCTTGGCAAATGCTCCCTGCACTTGGTGGGACATGGTAGGCAGCAGCACTACCATTTTGTTTTCTCCCAGTGCCCCTGATGTAGCTGTCAGGAAATGGCCTACTTACGAGTAGGACCCTGGCAGAGACACGTGCCTGACTGGCATGTTCCCTGGGCGATCGTTCGGGAGCTTCTTAGCCTTCCTCAGCCCCCGGACATCATAGTGATTGATGTAGGAATACATCAACACCCTCTTAGCAACCACAGAGGTTTGCGTAACAGACCACAGCAACTCAGCATTTTTGCTAAGCTAGTTTATTCACATATAAACACACGGAGCTCTTCAACATGGCTCCCTCTCTCTCTAGCATCACACAGCAAAGAGAAAGAACAAAGAACAACAGTTCCACTTCAGGAACACAGTAAGACAAACATCCTGTCTACGTCACTTCCCACTCTGTGGAAGGAAAACACATACAGTCATATGAGAGACAACAAACCTATGACTGCACACGGGGAATGAATCTCCAACAGTAGCATCGCCCTGGGGCATTGTGGGAAATTAAATGGGAAATGGTATCCCCCCCCTACACACACTGGTGGCTCTCATTTGGCTTTGTCATATGGCCCTGGAGTGACACCAGCAGTATTGTGTGCAGTTCAAATGGCAGCTTGCTGGCCCAACCACCTGGCAAGCTACCCAAAATGCCATGTTCTGATGCTAGGCCTGCTTTGTTCACAGTTACACTTCTTCAGAGACACTCATGCTAACCTAAATTAAATTACACTAGGCCGAATGTTGAATACCGTCTATCTCAGAAGTCAGCATTTTACACTATCCCCTTCCTTTGTTCCTACGAATCATGAACGGCTTTCTTATCCGCCGCATTCCTCCTCACTGTTGCACAGTCTCATCGAACAGCTGAATTCCTTTGCATCATCTACTCCATGTGGTTATTCTCCAAGTAATAATATCTTTTATTCTTGTTGGAACCTGCCGTTGCTCCTGTCATATAGGCAGCTCACTGTTTTCTGGCTCGGTTCCATCAACCTTCCTGTCAGCAATGGCTCACAGCCCCCCAAGCAGCCATGCTGGGCCCCCTGCAGAGATTAACTGTGACTGTTAAAACCAATTTCTACGCAGCTACTTCGACATGCAGCTCAGCAAGTCAGCTTGGCGTTTTGTAGCTAATCATTCATAGCAATGACTCCATTCTGGCTTCTGTTAGCCCTCAGGCTGCCCTCTTTCATATGCAGCTGCTGCCTGCACCTGATGTAAGGCATGCTTGGAGCACTGGAGCAGACATGTAGCCTAGAAGTGAGAGCATCAAAGTGTGCGGCCAGCTTCAAGCATTATCTGCAAACAAGTTCCTCTAATTGAGAGCTTGGCACCCTGAGGGCTCCCGAGGAGTGGGATGTACACGTGCCACATTTTAAATACCTTGGAAGTTGGCTAGGGAGGATTCTTAGGCCCAGTTTAGAGTTTACACAGAAACTGTGATTACCCGCCCCTGGCCAAAGCTTTTTCTTGAACTGAAGGTGCTGCAAAGAAAGTCAACTGCATATTAGTCCATAGCCTGCCATGTACTCACAAGTGAATATCCCTTACTCTGGCGTGTATCCTAAAATAAGTTAATTTTAGGAAGTTCACAGGTGGAAAGTTTCCTGTCCACAATTCCTCCTCTCTGTACCCCCCCCCCCCTGAAAAAGCCCCCGTGGAAAGTCAGGAGTCCCTCCTGAACAATGCAGTGGGACACAGGAGTTGCCTGGGGAGGTGGGAATCCCCCAAATTTTGTCTAGCTTTGGGATAGTCTTCCTTTCCCTTTTACCTTCCCAAGCCCAAGAGAGCCAGTGTGGTGTAGTGGTTAAGAGCGGTAGACTCGTAATCTGGGGAACCGGGTTCGCGTCTCCGCTCCTCCACATGCAGTTGCTGGGTGGCCTTGGGCTAGTCACACTTCTCTGAAGTCTCTCAGCCCCACCCACCTCACAGGGTGTCTGTTGTGGGGGAGGAAGGGAAAGGAGATTGTTAGCTGCTTTGAGACTCCTTCGGGTAGTGATAAAGCGGGATATCAAATCCAAACTCTTCTTCTTCTTCTTCTATCCCCATGACCCTGTGGAGAGGCTTTTTGTGGAGCACAGGTTGGTTTGGGGGGCAGGTCAGGTAAAGGAGAGCATTGGAAACTTTTCCTGGGAACTTCTCTCTAAGTTGTCTTAGGATTCAAGCCTCTGCTATCAAAACAAATTAATATATTATTTTGTCCAACTTAGAAAGTCAGGTGGTCCAACGTGTAGAACACTGACTTTAAACTGAGAAGCCTGGTGGTTGCATAGACCTGCGACACTGTTTATAAGTTGAGATACTGTTCCTGCCTGTGCATTTTTTTTGCCATTTCTCTGTCGGGTTTCTTCATGCAGGAGTTACACAATGGGTCCCCGGTTTAGATGCAGAACCTTTAGTGCAGTTACTGCTACAAGGCAGAGAATAAGGATGAAAAAGTACATTATGACGGGATGATACAGTTTCATTAGTTATCTGAAATAATCAAGATGCCAGTTTTGTTCTTTTTGAAATAATAACAACAACACAACTCAAAGCAACCAAAGAGATGGAGAATTACTATCTGAAAGAAAAAGCCACAGGAAGCCTTTTGAGGGTACAAATTAATTCGAGACTGTAGGAGATGAGTTTATAGTGGATGCTCGGGTTGCGAACGTGATCCGTGCGGGAGGCATGTTCGCAACCCGCAGTGCCGCATCTGCGCATGTGCAGGTCGCAATTTGGCGCTTCTGCTCATACGCAAAGCACAATTTAGTGTTTCTGTGCATGCGCGAGCGCCAAAACCCAGAAGTAACCCATTCCAGGACTTCCGGGTTTGGCGCGGTGCACAACCCGAATATGTGCAAACTGAAGCGGCCGTAACCCGAGGTATGACTGTATTTGTTTATTGCTTATAAATTTATTATGTATTAAATTTGTATACTGCCCTTCATCCATAGATTTCAGGGCAGTTCACAACATAAATTTACAATATATATATATATAAAACACAAGATCTATATATATATATATATATATATATATATATATATATATATATATATATATATATATATATATATATATAAATGTAAAAAGGACATGTGGGTATGTTTCCACTTTTCACCAAAACCGCTTGACCGATTGAGGTGAAATTTTGACACAACATCACATGTGAATGTCTGAAGGAAATAGGAGAGTTTGCTAAGACAGATGTCACACCTCCGCCAGGAACCCACTCAGCCAAAAGTGCATGCTGGGAAAAGAACCAGGTTACAAACCAGCGCCCTCTAGTGGTGGTTACGCTGGTACTACACCTATAAAACCTTCCCTCTCAAGAGCACCTTGGCTCCCGTTTACATACTAGGCCGAAGCCTTTACAGACTAGGCCGAATGGATGTACTGACTCGCCTGGGTGGGGGTTGGGGGGAGGAGGAGACGGGATATGTCAGGACATGGTGGGACCAGTCACAGGGATGAGTCGGGGTGGGGGGAGAAGGGGGTGTGATATGTCATGGGTCAGGACAGAGGGGGGGGAACACAGGGATAAGCCGGGGGTGGGGAGGAGGGGGGATCACAGGGAAAAGCCGGGGTGGGGGGGGAGGGGCGGGATAGGTCATGGATCGGCACAGAGTGGGGGAAATCACAGGGATGAGCCACAGCAATGCGTGGCAGGGCCAGCTAGTACATAATAAAAATAAGGACAAAAAACAAACCAATAATTCCCCTCTCCCACAACACATTTAAAAGAGCATCTGATGTCAATCAGCCAAAGGCCTGGGTGAAGAGGAATGTTTTCACCTGGTACCTATAGGTGTATAATGAAGGCGCCTGCCAAACCTCCATTTGTATTTGTAAGCAATGGTGTTGTTATTTTGTTTATCTACGGATGCAGCATATGAAATATTTGGAAATGAAATCTTTTCCACAGCTTGAAAGCCAGCACAATGGACTACCTATCCAGTGAATTATCTTTTCTTCATTTTTGTTCATCTTTTATGAATGCCTTTGTGGAGCTCATGCGATGCGTTGCTATGACCACAGGAGTCTCAAGTTTAAGACTCTGAATGGTGTACTTTCCCCCGTGTTTCTAGGCTTCTAATTGTGTCTAATCTCCCAGTAAAATGACAAATCTTTCCCCTTCTCTCAGCTTGGGATCGTTGTTTGCTTGTAGACATAACAGAGACTGACATGGCACTGAATGGACACTAGGGAACTAGGTTACTGTCCCGGCAGTAGGTGGAGGCCCTGGCTTTAGCCACCTGCAGAGTGCTGGTGCTTAAAACAAAGCCTACTGTTTGCAGATCTGGCAGTAAAGTAAGGCTTACAGGTTACATCATTTTAACCTTCAGCCAAGTCTTCAGGCAGGGCTGATATCCCACTTTCCCCCAAGGAAGGATCTCTCCGATGCCTGTTAGTCTAAACCACATTTCCTCTTTCTGGAGAGAATTATAAACACACACACACACACAGTTGAGAAGCCCTAATCCTTTCTGGCTGCCTCTACAGATGCAGTCACTGGCTGTGCTTAGTCAGAATATCTGACCTGTTTGTTTGAAGTGACTTTGTTCTCCTTCCTTATATCACATCCAAGTCCAGGAATCCAGAGCAGCAGGATCAGACTATTTGGAATGAAGGGAATGAGAAGGTCGGCTGCAATTCTCCTTCAAACCTGGCTTTTGGTTTTAATGACTTCACTCTTTTTGGACCACTGTTGACTAAATGGTGACTTCATACATATGGAAGGAGATGCTTCAGTAGCTGAGGTTGTGTCTGAACGGTGGTCTAGATTATAGGTGTCTAATTTGTGGCATAGATCAGTGTCACAAATCGTGCAAGCAGCAGTGGTTTGTGGCACTTCTGGGTGGGAGTAGGAGAATCAGGCCTCTCTACCACTGTCTAGCACCTCGGGGTTGTTGGTTTTTACTAGAAGCAAAACCAATTCAAAGCATGGAGTGGCAAGCACACTGTGGTGAATATTACAGTGGCACCATCTCATACTATGAGCATGATTTGTAGCATGTTTGCATACCCTCCAACCTTTCTCCAATGAAAATAGGTGCATCCCTCTTAATGAGGGTGAAGAGCACAAAATATGGCCTGAAGCTCAACATCAAAAAATCTAAGATCATGGCCACTGGTCCCATCACCTCCTGCTAAATAGAAGGGGAAGAAATGGAGGCAGTGAGAGATTTTACTTTCTTGGGCTCCATGATCACTGCAGATGGTGACAGCAGTCATGAAATTAAAAGACGCCTGCTTCTTGGGAGAAAAGCAATGGCAGACATTGACAGCATCTTAAAAAGCAGAGACATCACCTTGCCGACAAAGGTCCATATAGTTAAAGCTATGGTTTTCCCAGTAGTGATGTATGGAAGTGAGAGCTGGACCATAAAGAAGGTTGATCGCCAAAGAATTGATGCTTTTGAATTATGGTGCTGGAGGAGACTCTTGAGAGTCCCATGGACTGCAAGAAGATCAAACCTATCCATTCTTAAGAAAATTATCCCTGAGTGCTCACTGGAAGGACAGATTGTAAAGCTGAGGCTCCAATACTTTGGCCACCTCATGAGAAGAGAAGACTCCCTGGAAAAGATCCTGACGTTGGGAAAGATTGAGGGCACAAGAAGAAGGGGACGACAGAGGACGAGATGGTTGGACAGTGTTCTCGAAGCTACCAACATGAGTTTGACTAAACTGCGGGAGGCAGTGGAAGACAGGAATGCCTGGTGTGCTCTGGTCCATGGGGTCACGAAGAGTTGGACACGACTAAACGACAACAACAATGAAAACTGGGACATTACGAGAATAAATCAGAAACTGGGATGACTTCTGTGGATCTGGGACTGTTCCTGGAAAACAGGGACACTTGGAGGGTCTGTGTTTGCAAAAAAAGAGAGAGAAAATTATTTGCTCAGTAACTTTGGGCAAAACTAAAAAAGTTCAACAACCTTTCTTTCCATATTTTCACTTTCCCTACCCCCTCCCCGCACTCAAATATTATTTTCAGGATGTACAGATCAAAACTCTACGCAGTGAGACTTGCTTCTCACTGAATAAGCAAGCATGATTGTGCTGTGCATTAATAATCTCACCTTTAGTCCTGCATCTGTCCTACATTTCCTTTTTTTAAAAAAAATCACTTCAGTTCACTTGAAAAACATGTTGCTGGAGTTTTTCTGGAATTTATTGGCTTACTTATACTTGCCTATAAAAAAAGGTTTTGAGAGGTTTAATTGTGCATGTTGCCAGCTATTTTTTTAAAATAAAAAACCCATAGACCTATTTTAAGCAACTATTTAAAATTGACTACGGTGAGTCAGGAAACCATGTGTAGCCAAGACTGTGAGAACCTTGTAAAAAAAGCAGGGGGAAGGTAATAAATGAGCCCTGGGCTGTTACTCCAGCACCTAATCAGGAGCCTGTGTCATTCCTTCCACTTTCATTTCCCTTATCACGTGCCACCAGGACGAAAAAAAATCCCACATAAGCAGAGTGCTTTGGAAAGGCAGTCACAGGTGCCGTTACTGCACAGTTTTGGCAACACCTGACATTAACAGTAGTTGGACTTTTGAAAATAACCATTTAAGCTGATGGACTCTTCCTGCAGGGCTTGGGCAAGTCTTAGGCTACATGCGCACTATATATTTAAAGCCCGCACACACTTCCTCTAAAATCCTGAAAACTGTTGCTTATCCTTCGCATAGCTACAATTCCAAGCAAGCTTAACAAGCCCCAGTTGCCACCGCGCAATTTCTGTTCTCATCCTGAAGCAAAGTTCTTAACCCGAGGTACTATTTCTGGGTTAGCAGAGTCTGTAACCTGAAGCATCTGTAACCCGAAGTACCACTGTATTACAAAGCTGAGTGATTCCTGCTCTCAGTGATTAGTTCAATAGACTTAAAACTTCACTGCAATATACATTAATAAAGGATGCCCTCTCCACCCTTACTAATATTTGGGCGGCGGCAGCAGGAGGCCCCATTAGCTAAAGTGGTACCTCAGGGGTATTTTTGGTCATTCAATTAAGTCAGCTTGCATATATGCTCATGATGTGGCAGGTGCCATTTCCCCCACTGCATGAAGTGCCTGTGTGTAGGAAGCGAGGGACATGCAAACCACAGTCACAGAATCATAGATTCTGTTGGAAAGGGGCCACGAAAGGGTTGGAAAGGGGCCACGAGGGTCATATTGTCCAACCACATGCAATCCAGGATTTTTTCACTCAACGTGGAGCTCGAACCCGCGATCCTGGGATTAAGAGTGTCATGCTCTACCAGTTGAGCTATCCAGCCTCATGGATATTATATCCTTTTGCATATTATCCAGCCATACAGCACCCAGAGACATATATATTTTTAGAATACTGGAGGCCTAATCCATGTTTATCATGGGAAAAGTAATAATCCTTTTCTAAAATCACTCATAACCCCAGAGCTTTTGAATTAATATTAAAACCATTTTCCATGGGAAATTGGGAGAAATTCAAATAATATTTCTTTACTTGACAATAAAAATCTTTATAACTTTAAAATAATATTTAATAAGGATTTAAAACCATATGAAAAGTCCACATTCACAGTCCTCAGAGTCAAATTGTTGAAGGTTCAGAGTTTGACCAGCAGTGAGCCAGGAAGTATAAGAAAGAATGGGAACTTGTCATAACCACCACCACCCCTGAAAATTATGCCTCCCGGGTTGGTGTCACATAGTCTCACTGTATCCTCTTGTCTGTGCTGCTATAGAGGAAAAGGATTGAGCTCTTTCTCGGAAGTCCCAAATTCTGGTCCCAGGGCAAACCTTATGTATACCACAGAATTAAATTGCTTTTAATAGCCATTTAATCTGTTAGTGGGAATGTGAGAGAGTTTAAAAGAGGTTATCTCCCCTCATCAAATTACAGTCCCCAACATTCTCTGGGAGCAGCCATGCTTGTTAAACTAGCATCAAACCAACATCTTCTGCTATATGTTTTGGAAAGTAATCTTTTCACTACGCATTTGGACACCTCTTAATAGTTCAGAACCATTTTTTTTAATGATTGCTCTTGAGATCTAGGAGCTGGTTTCAATCTGTTTGGATACAGTTAGATGCCATTTTGAATCAAGATACCAGACTGAACCTTTCAAAACTGTACTGATTTTAACCACTGATTTCAAAACTCCGCTGACTTTTCTGGTTTTTTTTAGAATTCCTGAGCAGCACTGGGTATGAGGCTGCTAGTAGGCTTGCTGTTTAAATAGTTGACTGACAATGGGACCTGGTCAATTAGGGCAAATGGATCAGTGCCCCCACCAACCTCAGGGCTCATCCACTCTTACCTTTTGCCAGGTGCGCCAAGACACCCTGTCCCCCTCAATATTTCTTGGAAGGCAGCTGGCCCCCTCAGTGTTGAAGGGCCTATCATGCATGACGTGTACATGATGTGCATTGCAGGTTCAGTGGCTGCCTCCTCCAGAGTGCTTGGTCTGTTCCAGACAATGTAGCATTGTGTGTGCATCCCGCACCGGAGGCCCCTGAGAGAGCCAGTGTGGTGTTAGTGGTTAAGAGCAGTAGACTTGTAATCTGGTGAACCGGGTTGCTGTCTCCGCACCTCCACATGTAGCTGCTGGGTGATCTTGGGCTAGTCACACTTATTTGAAGTCTCTCAGCCCCACTCACCTCACAGAGTGTTTGTTGCTCAGCCCCACTCACCTCACCGAGTGTTTGTTGTGGGGGAGGAAGGGAAAGGAGAATGTTAGCCGCTTTTGAGACTCCTTCGGGTAGTGATAAAGCAGGATATCAAATCCAAATTCTTCTTCTTCTTGGGGGCAACCTTTTGCCCCACATTTTCTAGGCACAGGTCTGAACATTAAAGCACCGTATCTGAGTGCTTTTCTTTTGCCCTAGCACTCCCCCAGGAAAACCTGCTCTTTAACACTGAATTGGAACAAACAAAAGTTCGGGTTTTCCGTGGATTGCTGTTTGCTCCAATTCAGCAGTAAAGAGCGGGTTTTCATGGGGAAAGTACTGGTGGGGTGGGAGAAATGCTCAGAAACTGAGCCTGTGCCTAGAAACGCAGCACAAAAGGAAGTCTCCATGAGGGCTCGACCTATCCTCAGCCAGCCTCCACATGCATCCTGTCCTACTTACAATCATTCAGGGAATAGCTCTGCCTCTCATTGACATTGACTCCACCTCTTGTTGGTCTCCCTGTCTTTTGTCCCACCAGTCCCAATGGGCACCAATCACCACTGCTGACTGATGAGGGCACTGAACAGGAGCACTCCACACTGCAACACATTGTTGCCGATCCTCCTCATGCTCTTCCATTTCAGCTCTTCTCAAAAATATGAATGGGAAACTGAAAACCAATCTTTCAACTTTAGGGATCCAGTACCTTTAAATGTTGCACAGATGAGGGAATTCTGGCAGGTGAAGCTTTTCCAATCCCTTCAGCACAGCAACCTGGCAAGCCGTACCTGCCAACATTCCCTCATCTATACAACTGTTAAAAGTACAGATGTACTAACGCTGAAATGTCAACCATTGCTGCTTTAATTAAGATATGGTTCATTTAAAAAATGTTTTACAGCCCTTTAAGCAGAGAACATATTTAAAAGAGCCAGCTGTCTCATATCCTCTAGACTAGTAATGTCAATCCTCTCCGTTTTCTTACATTATTAAATTCAGAAATAGAAACAATCGCAGTGAAATCTGTACAGTATTAGGGTCCATGGAACAAATGTGCTCTGGTCATCTGAGGGGCAAAGTAAAGTGTTCTGAACTATTCTTATTCATTATTTAGGCACAATTTAGGTCCTCTAATCTCAGCCACAAAATTACTTTCAGGTGAGTGAGAGTAATTTCTGTCACTGTTCTTAACAGATAATTCAGAGTTGATGTGGGTAGCAATAACCTTAAGGGGTTATTTGTTGCCACTTAACTAATCCCCTCACTAAGATTCTATTATTTCTAACCTCTGAAAACTGTGCTGTTACTTTTGCCTAATGCAGTTCAATAGTTGGAGCTATGCATAGCCTCTGGAAGCTGTACCTGATGTTCAAACTTATACAATTTATTTTTATTAAGAGCTGCTTCACAACCTGGCTACATTGGTGTGAAGGGGAGGCAAGTCTTCCAAAATGGCAGTGAACACACAACAGGAAGATGTAGCCAGTTATTACATCATGGGTGCTCCTAACGTATGCTTGGGTAGTAACAGAAGGGGACTGCTTAATCCTCAAAGAATAAGGATTATTTTACCTCATTTTTTTTGTTTAAACTTAATTATTTGAACATTTTTTCCATTGCAAAAGAGCAATTCTCAGGTTGTTTAAGCAGGAGCCGTGGAATTTTGTCACTTACCAGAAATGACATCACTTGTCACAAATGCTGTCACAGATGTGCACAGGCTCCAGCTAGCAAAACGTTTTGTTGTTTTTTAGTTGTTTAGTTGTGTCCGACTCTTCGTGACCCCATGGACCAGAGCACGCCAGGCACTTCTGTCTTCCACTGCCTCCCACAGTTTGGTCAGACTCATGTTGGTAGCTTCGAGAACACTGTCCAACCATCTCGTCCTCTGTCGTCCCCTTCTCCTTGTGCCCTCCATCTTTCCCAACATCAGGGTCATTAGCAAAACTTACTTAGTTGAATTCAGCCCTGTCCACACTTCTGGTTGTCCTGTGCCTAGAAAGCACAAGTCTGAGCAATTTTTGCCTTTGTCCAACCACTTCCCCCCCAAACCCCCAATCTTTAGTGCTAAATCAGAGCAAACCTCAATCCAGAGAAAATGATATTGACATTTGGTCTGATTCAGTGGTAAACAGTGGGTTTTCCCAGGGGGAGAGCAGCATGGCAAGCGGAAGAGTGCTGATCCCCTTGTTCCACTGCATATATCAGAGCATTCATCCTGCAAGATAAACATGCTCATGAGTGTTTGGCCATTGGTTGCAGTTGTTGGAATAGAATACCTGGTCTTTGCCAACAGAGGGCTTACCAGCATTTGGGAATGAGTGCCTTCTTTGTGTGGGGGAGAATCTGTTCCACACTGTTGGGGGGAAACAGTGTTAGAGCATTGCAGTTCAGACCAGACAGAACACAGTATTCACATTCTGCAAACCAAGGAAGACAAGGAAGGCAATCATAGCAATTGTGCTTTCACGTTGGGTGTTTGTGTTTGGAGTCTCTAGGCAGAATACTTTTTAGAGTTCTAGGAGGATAGGTTTTAGCAAAGTTCTCAAGTTGCTGAGTGTGTTCTGGAGAAGAGACGGTTTGTGCAAAGTGCTCCCTCTTCATGCAAAATGCCATTTCTCCCTGTTCCTTCTTGTGAGCTCTTAAGTAAGCACTACATGGAATGAGATCAGAGGAAGGGAGAGACTCATACTAGTTGTCCGATAATCTAAGTTGTGGTTCCCCTAGGTATGGTTTATATCCTGGGGATGATGTGGGGCAATTAGGTGCTGAGTTACATCACAATCTATGCTCTGCCGGTCCAATTTGAGCATGGTGGTCATCAATGCAGCTATTTTAAAATTCCTTCCCCTCCCATTGAAGTCAATAAGAGGGATATCATTTGTCTCAGGTCCAGGGCTAGTTTAAACCTGAGCTGTCAATAGGAGCATAAGGAGCATAGTATGCTCCTCCCCTATGGCACCCATTTCTTGCCTATGACTCTACCCTGTTTTGGTTGTTCCATCAATCTGTATGGCCAGGTTGCCTGGTGTAGCTCTTGTGGCAGAAGCATTGCCTGAGTTTTAGCAGTTTAGTGGGGCTTCCAGCCAAATCCTGTAGCCTTTCAGATTTGATACAACTTGAATATAGCCTTGTAAAATGGTGAAGGGACCCCTGACCATTAGGTACAGTCGTGGACGACTCTGGGGTTGCGGCGCTCGTCTCGCTTTACTGGCCAAGGGAGCCAGCGTACAGCTTCCAGGTCATGTGGCCAGCATGACTAAGCCGCTTCTGGCGAACCAGAGCAGCACACAGAAATGCCATTTACCTTCCCGCCAGAGTGGTACCTATTTATCTACTTGCACTTTGACATGCTTTCGAACTGCGAGGTTTGCAGGAGCAGGGACCGAACAACGGGAGCTCACCCCATCACAGGGATTCAAGCCGCCGACCTTCTGATCGGCACGCCCTACCGTAGACTCTGTGCTTAAGGTTTTCTTTTCTTTTCTCCTCTCCATCTAGCTCACCCAGTGTTTGAAAATGGGCAAGTTGAATGCCCACAGGGATATAAAAGGTTGAATCGGAGCCACTGCCAAGGTAAGTGTGAAAGTTTCTCTCATCCCCTTTCACAGGTACTGTATGAAGGTACTGGGTATTATTCAGCTACTGTGTCATGTCAGCACAAAGGTTTTTGCTTGCACAGCAGGATCCTAAGAGCATAAGAAGAGTCTGCTGAATTAGGCCAATGGCCCATCTAGTCCAGCATCCTATTTTCACAATGGCCAACCAGATACAACCCTAGGCAAGACATCAGCACAACAGCACTCTGCCCACCTGAGATTCCCAATAACTGGTATTCAGAGGCATAATGATATTAGAGGTAGGACATAGCCCCCCTGGCTAGTACCCCATGCCCCCTCCCAAATCTGTGCCAGAGGGTTGGGGGAATCTCTGGAACTGAGTTAGGGGATGCATGGAACAAGAGACTTAGTGCTGTGTTGGATCCCACTCATTATATGCAAAAATGATCTGTGCCATGGTTACTTGCTTAATTACAACCCAAAACCCTACAGCTCTACTTACAAAGAGCAGAAACATTTAGTCACATTATTATGTATTCTAATTGATATTTCACCCCTTGAATCTCATCTACATTCAATTACCAGCAGTGCCAATGCATGAACATTTGCCTTACTTCGTCCTGTGATAAGATAAACTCTGCCCTACAACAGATACAGAATCTTCCATTCTGTAGAGAAATGTTGTTGTTGTTTAGTCGTTTAGTCGTGTCCGACTCTTCGTGACCCCATGGACCATAGCACGCCAGGCACTCCTGTCTTGCACTGCCTCCCGCAGTTTGGTCAAACTCATGTTCGTAGCTTCGAGAACACTGTCCAACCATCTTGTCCTCTGTCGTCCCCTTCTCCTAGTGCCCTCAATCTTTCCCAACATCAGGGTCTTTTCCAAGGATTCTTCTCTTCTCATGAGGTGGCCAAAGTATTGGAGCCTCAGCTTCACGATCTGTCCTTCCAGGGAGCACTCAGGGCTGATTTCCTTAAGAATGGATAGGTTTGATCTTCTAGCAGTCCATGGGACTCTCAAGAGTCTCCTCCAGCACCATAATTCAAATGTAGAGAAATGTAGGCTGATACATATCTTTGCCTTTGATGAGTTTATAGTTAATATAACCTCACAACTGCAGGGTGTGTTCTAGGTAAATGTTTTCTGGTGGTTGTTTTTGAAAAGGGATTATGTTCCTTATGCCCTAAAGCAATCTTAGCTGTAGCAGTTTTATTTGTGTAGGAGGTGTTGAGAGGAAGGTTTAAAAGTGAAAGTGAACAGGTGTGGGGAAATCTGTTATTAATTTATTTTTTTTAATGTACATCCTGCCACATGCGTTGAAATGCCTTAGGGCAGTTAATGCAACAATTTAAAAACAATAACATCTTGTTAGTGCAATAAAATTAGTTAACAATAAGCAGGGTAAATAACAGTTATGAAACACTTATGCTTACAACAAGTCTGGAATAAAACTCATGTCTCTCCAAATGCCCACAAGAATATTAAGTAACTGATCTCCTAAAAATGAAAACTCTGCAGGCCTTCTGAATCTATGCAGGGAAGAAGTTGGGTGAGGAAAGTGTCCCCACAAAAGATGCTCCCGACACCAGATAATGCTGGTATGCTGAGCATCTGATTGCATAAGTGTATGAGATGGATCATACAATTTTATATCCATACCAATGGTTTATATATGGTTTCAAGAACTGGAATTTGCTCTGTAGAGTGATGGAGGATTAAGGATGGGGGAGAAATTCGATTTGTTTGCACTTTAATACGAAATGACCTAATTTGCAGTTCTCAAGCCAATATACAAACTGAAACACAGCTAACCTTCAAAATTTATACTTCTCTGGATTTTACGGTGTGGTTCTCCCACAAAACAATATGTTTAAAATGCATATAATTGCGGTAAATGTGCTTACAAATGCTTGCAAAAGTATGTACCGGTATGTGACCGGATGCACACTGGATGAATGCTGGTTGGTTCTGCTTCAAAGCCATAGCACAGACGGATTCTTGCTTTCAAAATTCCTTTTGCTTTAGGTCGAATGAGGGCTGTATACCTCTTACATTTTTGCTAATGCATCTTGAGATGAAGTTGGCATTGGACTGGGCCTCTCTGGGAATTTCTACTTGTTCTTAGTGCAAATTCCAGATGCTGTTCAAAGCATAAAGCCCAGTGTCTCCTCATAGTGGTGGCAGGAATGTCATCGTTGTTTCTCTATGATCTCCCCCTTACAATAAGCTGTGAGATTCTACTTGGATGGCGTAATGCAGAGTCTTAGCTTGGATTTGTGCAAGTCCATTGATGGATGTTCTCTTGACATGTTTCCTTTAGCATGGAATTCCTCTCATATTGAACTGATTAGCGAATCACCACAGTTCTGTTGGTCTCAATCTTTCTGACTCATAGCTGATTTGTAAACCATGATTGCTGATCGGTGATCTTCAGGCCTCACAAATATATATAGTGCAGGGCAGGTATAATGTATTTAGGTGTTGACACTTTCTGAGAGAGACTTTATAAATAGGTTGCACTCTGTGCCTGAGTGGCATGAAAAGTTGGCAAGCGCATACTCCCAAACCTGCTTATTGACACAATATGAATGTGGGATTGGAGTGGCTGTTTAACTCCATACTGGAACTGACCCTATGCAGCTTTCTTATCAGAGATGTATGGGGGACTACATTGCTTGATGGGTTGGTAATTCTGGGGGGGGGCATTCCCAGGGGAGTTGAAGGAGGCAGTAGTGTGCCCGCTCTTAAAGAAAACATTGTTAAATCCTTCAGATCTATCCAATTACCGCCCGGTTATGGACCTTTCGTACCTGGGTAATGTAATTTAGAGAGAGGCTGCCGAACAGCTTGGTAGGTTTCTGGATGAAACATCGACCTTGGATCCATTCCAGTCTGGCTTTCGCCCTGGACGTGGGACCGAGACGGCCCTAGTTGCCCTAACAGACAATCTCCGTAGGCAGCTGGACTGAGGTGGGTCTGGGCTGCTGATTCTTCTAGATCTGTCAGCAGCCTTTGACATGATTGACCATGAACTATTGGACCACCACCTTGCAGACGGGATTCAGGGCACAGTCTTACAATGGCTGCACTCTTTCCTGACAGGCTGGGGACAGAGGGTGGCACAAGGTGAGAAGTTGTCATCGCGGCACCCCTTGGCTTGTGGAGTGTCACAGGGCGCAATTCTCTACCTGATGCTCTTTAGCATCTTTATGCGCCCCCTTGCCCAGCTTGTTAGGAGTTTTGGGCTGGGTTGTCATCAATATGCTGATGACACCCAACTTCATTTGTTGATGGACAGCCATCCTGATTCGCCCCCAGATACACTGACCAGATATTTGGAAGCTGTGGTTGGATGGTTGCGTGGGAGCCGGTTGAAGCTAAATTCTTCAAAGACAGAGGTCCTCTGGTTGGGTCGAGACAACATGGGGTTGGGGGGCAAACTTCCATCCCTTGCTGGGGCACAATTAGTGCCAGCACCTTCTGTCAAGAGTCTGGGTGTAACCCTCGACACCTCCCTCTCTATGGAGGCGCAGGTTACAGCTACAGCAAAGGCGGCATTTTTCCACCTCTGCTGTGTTAAGCAGTTGGTTCCTTACTTTTCTCGCCCTGATCTAGCCACTGTGACCCATGCGATGGTCACCTCCAGGCTTGATTATTGTAATTCGCTCTATGCGGGGCTGCCCATGAAGCTGACCCAGAAACTCCAGCAGGTGCAGAATGCCGCGGCGAGCCTGCTTACAGGGTCCTCACCATGGGACCACATCCATCCCGTGCTACATCAGCTGCCCTGGCTCCTGGTGAAGTACAGGGTCAGGTTTAAGGTCCTAGTTCTAACCTTCAAAGCCCTATACGACCTGGGACCCTTGTACCTGTGGGACCGCCTCTCCTAGTATGCCCCGCGGAGGACCTAACAGTCCACAAACAATAACATCTTGGAGGTGCCCAGCCTCAATGAGGTTAGACTGGCCTTGACCAGAGCCAGGGTCTTTGCGGCCCTGGACCCAGCCTGGTGGAATGCTCTGCTGCAAGAGACCAGGGCCCTAAGGGGCTTTGACATCTTTCCACAGGGCCTGCAAGACGGAGCTGTTCCACAAGGTCTTTGGTCGGGGCCCAGTCTGACCCCTCTCTTCTTACAAAACACTGCATACAAGAGGCCTCTTTAACTTTTCTCACCGGCTCATGTAAATAGCTGAGCCTGGTGAGTACTTAAGGCTCCCAACCCCTATAGTTGTAATTTGTGGGTTGTCATCTGGTTTTATGTGATTTTAATCCGATTTTAAGCTGTATTTCACTTGATTGCTGAATTTTATGTTTTAATGTATTTATATTTTGATGTTAGCCGCCCTGAGCCCACTTCTTGCCAGGAAGGGCGGGGGTATAAATAAAAGTTATTATTATAATTATTATTAATGGAGAGGGAGATCCTAGCCTTCTTTAATCCAGCGCTCAAAAGCAACACTGCCTCCTCAATTCCCCTCTGCCTTGCATATAGCCTTCTATTTTTAGGAGCTCTTTGCTGTGTTTGCACTTGGTTCACCTTCTGGCAACTGTGGAGTGTGTGCCCAGCAGACCACATTTTGCCCAGAATCTGGATCTGAAGGCCTTGCCTAGGCACTCGGAGCCATTTGGCTCAATGAGCACTGGAATGAGACCACACAGGATGCCTGGGATCCTCCCCAAGTGGGGGAGAAGAGTAAACGAGATGCTTAAAGCTAATTTTTCAGGGTCTTTGGCTCTGCTTCTGTTGCCAAGCTGGAAAAGAGCCAACAAATGAATGGTTAACCAAGTTTTTTTTTCTTCTTCCATTCTTTTGCTAACACAGCCATATAAAGTGGTCTTATACTAAATCAGGTCATTTGTCAATCTGGATCAGTTTTGCCTACGCAGATTGACAAAGACTCTGTGGTTTTAGGCAGGATTCTTTCCCAATCCTACCTGGATATGCCAGAGATCTTTGGCTTTTTAGCATGCATTGTTTTTGCTCGGCCATTGAGTTATTGTCTCATCCACCATGTGCTAAGGAGAAAAAATGCCAGTTCCCTTCAGTAGTGGTAGAGTTCAGACATTACACTATGTGTGTATTCTCATGCTGACAAGGTTTAATTTGAGCCATGTGCAAGGAATACCTCATTCTGGAAAATGGGAAGTAAAACAGAAAGATTAGAGCTCCTCTGAGCATGTGCCATGCATCTTTTCTTCACTACTGATAACCCCCCACCCACCCACACAGTATTAGCAGGCAAATTTCAAATGTTGGGAGATAAAAATGCTCATAGATCCCATGTGATAATCCTTATGGAAAATGTGTGTCCTTTCACTGCTAAGAACATGGAATATTCAGAAGAAGAATGGGGAGATAAGTATTTCACAATCCACTGAATAAGATTTTATATACAGAAAACCCCCCTTTTTAGGTGTGACTGATAATGTGTGTGAATGCACACATGTGCATGGCACTGGACTTAGAAGTGACCCAGAAATGTCATAAAAGATATCACTAAAAGGGAAAAATGGAGGCGGGGTGGGGTGGGGTGGGGCAGAGCGGGGGCAGAACAAGGTGTTTCAATTGCACACAATTTCACGTAAGCACACAAAGACCTGGAATGGAACCCCTGCACAAATTGGGGGTTGCCTGTAATTGCCTTTGTTTTCAATGTAATTTTAAGTAGCACAGGTTTGAATGGCACAGACAGCACAGCTATCTATTCAACCAAGCATTCAGCAATGTTGGATGGGATTCACTTAACAAATCCCATCAGTGGAAGTCCTGTGCAAGGATTTCTGCTTGTGCAACATTGCTTCCCCCCAAAAAAATTGGCCCTAGGGGTGGGGAAGATCACCCAGAACAGTGCATGGGGAGGGGAGAGGGGGGACTGTTGTGTCTGTCAAGCTGAAATGCTTGCTGTTATGGAACAATCACCTTAACACAACATCAAATTCTACCCATTGTTCTGTGGTTACAATCCTTTCCATCTTGCAACTTGCATTGTCTTGACCAGTAAAGAATAATCTACTAATAACTACCTATTCTGTGTTTCTTGTTCCCTCTGGCCATCATGGAAAGAACTCTCCCCAAATCTTTGGAAACCTGGTTTTCTCAAAAACCTGACACAATTGAAAGGGCCCCTTTGTTTGTTGTGAGCATACCATGTATCTCAGCTGGGCTGTAAGCAAGTTATTTGGGCCCCTTCTTGGTGACGCTACTGAGTGATGGGGCCAGAAGAAGCTGTTACCTCTTCCCTCCTGGTGTGTTGTTGATCATAGTTCTTCGCAGGCACCTGCCACTTCTGGGAGCTTCGCCATGATTAGCAAACAACGTCTGACCCTTTCTAGTCCCTGGGGGGGGGGGTCAGAGGCCATAAAGCCCAATTGTGCTGCTGGCATGGCAAGTGGAAAGAACTTGCCAGAGGTCATGTGGTGGGTTGGTGCAGAGCAATTTAGCACATTCTGTTTCCCTGACAGCTCCTTGAGATCTGGAGCCCTCCCCACCAATCTGTGCTTCCAAATTCTCGTGCAAATCTTTCCCATTATTACAGGAAGATGTTTATTTAATCTAATGCTGTAGTGTGGGCATCCTGTCAATGGATCATGTGCAAATAGTGCCCCCACCTGCTCATGTAAAGGAATGATCACTTGTGACCCATTTGTGACATTTGCACACATGTGGCTGAGAGTGTTTTCATACGTCAAGCTTTGTGTTCATGTTTATCCGATGTTGATGCAGAAAAGGAGGTCTAGGAGAAGCATCCGCAAGGAGATTAGCATTATGGCTAGGATGTGCTTCACATTCACATTACAATCCAGAATCAAGCCAAGGCTGCTTTAGAGTTCCTTTTAAGTGATTCTTGTTTCAACTGGAATTGTAGTGTGAAAGTATAATGTACATAGGCCAGAAAACTCATTATCATTGCAGATGCATCTTCTCTTATTTTCTGTATGATGAGACATTCGCATAAATAGCTAAGAGCTCAAAAGTGATTTAAGCTTTGTGTGAAAATGCCTTTCAAGGTCTGGAGAAGTGCAAGAACATGACATGGCATATGGTTTTAAAACTATAATTATTAAGGTTATTTATGTATGCTACTACTGCGGCCCATGTTTTGTTAGCCCCCAAATGGAAAACAAGTGAGGTCCCAACTAAAGAAGAATGGCAACTTAAGTTGACAGAATATGCACAACTCGCAGACTTAACATATAGAATAAGAGAACAAGAAGAACATATGGGAATATATGGGAATTAATTGTGTACAGCTGAAACACTGGCAGCATTAAGATAAATTCAACAGTGTAAACAAGTTTTGATGGATGCAATAATGGGAATACTGAATGGTATAGTTTTTGTAAAATATGCAGGGATTTATGATATGTAAAATGAATCATGGAAAGAGAAGAAGGGAATATTTTAAATTGTAAAACAGAATATTCATCCATCTATCTATCATCTATCTATCTATCATCTATCTATCTATCTATCTATCTATCTACCTATCTACCATCTATCTATCTACGGTATCTATCTATCATCTATCTATCTATCTATCTATCTATCTATCTCCATCCTATAATTATATAGTTGCCCTAAACTGGAAATCCATACCACATCTTGTGTGACTGATTACTTTGGGAGGAAGAGAATTCAGAGTGTTCTGAGCCCCACAGTACAAGATAGAACCTCAAATTGGGCTAGGTAAAACTAATGGCCTGATTCTGTTTATCAGGAGTGGGGAACCTCAGGCCTGGGTTCTCTGCCCAGTCCTTGGGACTCTCCTCGGACTATGCCCCCTCTCTCCAAGCCACCTCCTTCACTGTACTGGTCCAACTTCATGCCTCCTCAAATGCTCTGAACTATGCCTCTTCCTTCCTTGAACACAACATTCATTTTTAAAAGAAACAATAAACAAGATAAAAGACAGGCTAAAGGAACAAAGAAGGCAGTTCCGTCTAAAATTCCATCTCTAATGCCTAAACCACAGGAGGAGAGAGTGCTCTTGTGCTCATGTTCCATTCTCTTATTTCCCACAGGCATCTGGTTGGCCACTGTGAGAACAGGATGCCGGACTAGATGGGCCAATGGTCTAATCCAGGCACCCCCCAAAACTTGGCCCTCCAGCTGTTTTGGTACTACAACTCCCATCATCCCTAGCTAACAGGACCAGCAGTCAGGGATGATGGGAATTGTAGTCCCAAAACAACTGGAGGGCCGAGTTTGGGGGTGCCTGGCCTAATCTATCAGGCTCTTCTCATGTTCTTTTGTCCTTAAGGTTTTAACATGGTGCCAAAAAGATTGCATTGCAGCATTGGACAGCACCAGAGGGCATTCCAAAGTTGGGCCAATCCCACAGAAAGAAGCTGTCTTCTTTGTGACTACATAATGTACCTTTGTTGAAGAGGGTACTTGAAGAAGGGCCTCTACAGAAGTCACAGGCAGGCTGGTAGGAGAAGATTTGTTCCCTCAGATAAATCCCCCAGGCCATTAAGCACTTGAGAACACCATCACCTTAAATTGGATTCTGAATAGGCTGTCAATGTAGTAATAAGAGCAACCCTGACTACACCAGACAAAATTCTGGTAGCCAGATTCTTCAGTAACTGAAGCTTCTAGGTTTTCTTTTAAGGACAACCCCATGTGACACATCACAGTAACCCAGCTGAGAGGCTACCAGAGTGGGAATCGCAGTGGCAAGCCTATTTCTGGAATCACCAGACTCAGTCTGAAGCTGGTAAAAGACATTTGGCTTCAAGGGGAAATGCTGGAACAAGGAGGTGCCCCCCTAATGGCTTGGCTGCTCTTTCAGGGAGAATGTAACCCCACCTAGAACTAACTGTACACCAGGTTCCAGGACACAAGAACTGTTTCATCTCAGTGCCTCCATCTTGTCAGGATTTAGCTTCACGTTACTGGCCCTCATCTATCTAGCCCATTACTGAATCCGACTCTTCGAAGTGCTTAATAGGTAGCTCTTACAAAGTCACCTGCCTCCCAACCTTTCCTTAACAGCTCTAACTTTTTATATCTGTTTATACTTGTGGCCCCCGCCTCCACCTGTGAGCCCCCGCCCCGCCCCCAGCATTCTCTTTTGCTTGGTGATCCCATCGCCTCTGCTCTGTCACATCAGGACTTGTTCCCTTTGCAGGCAGATCCTCCTTGCAGTGCCATTTGTGGGCAGCACCAGAATAGGTTGGCTAATCTTGTTCTCTCTGTTCACCTTTATAGATATCAACGAATGTCTAATATTTGGCATATGCAAAGATGCAGAATGTGTGAACACTCGCGGCAGCTTCCTCTGCACTTGTAAGCCTGGAACCATGCTGGACCCATCCCGCAGTCACTGTATTTGTAAGTGTCCCCAGATAGACCATAACAACTCCCCCCCCCCCAATCCATCTTTTTCCCATTAGCACAATAACTGTATGGGTTAGATCAGGCATAGGCAACTTTGGCTCTCCAGATGTTTTGGAACTACAACTCCCATGATCCCTAGCTAACAGGGGCAGTGGACAGGGATCGTGGGAGTTGTAGTTTCAAAACATCTGGAGAGCCAAGGTTGCCTATGCCTGGGTTAGATCATAAGGAGTTTGAAGGAGTGGGCAGTTACACCATGCACCCAGGCCCGTCCTAGCCATAGAGGCTAGTGGCGCGGAGAACCACGGTGCCAGGCGCTGGAGGGCGCTGGAAGGGCGCCAAGTGAGCGCAGGGTTCCGGCGATCTGGCCAGGACTGCGCTCCACAAGCTGAGAGGCTGCGCCGCGTCTCTCTCCTTCTCCGAGGACTCCGCGCTGCGTCTCCTTCTCGTTTCCCCAGCGCTGGGTTCCGCTCAGTCGAGCTTCGCCACCAGCGCGCGCACAGCGCCCAAGCAGCTCTTGCTGGTCCCACATTGCATGCGCTGGTGGCGAAGCTTGACTGAGCGGAACCCAGCGCTGGGGAAACGAGAAGGAGGCGCAGCGCGGAGTCCTCAGAGGTGCCCTCCCGCTGCTGCCGCGGTCCACTTGGCACTCCCGGGTCCTTGGAGAGGCTCTGGAGCCAAGTCTGGCCGCTCAGGAGCTGGTTTGGCCAGCAAGGCGGGAGGGGGCTGCCTGTAGCCCACCAGCTCATAGAAGGGCGACTGCCTCAGCATGATTGCTTTGGTGCTGCACTTTCAGAGGGGGGCGCTGGAGGCACCTTAGCGCCAGGGCGCTGCATGCACCAGAGAGTCTAAAACAAGAGGAAGATGCTTTCCCTTTTGCTTCTGCCCATAATGATGATGTCATCGTTATGAACCAAAAGAGACTTGCCAACTGTCCCGCTTTGGGCAAAAGACCCCCTAATTTTTAAAGCTGCTCTGCTTCTCTCTTTTAAAGTGAATTTCCCAGTTTTGCCTTTGTCCTGATCCATTTTGCCTTCGTTATAGTTTCCTATGACATGTTATAGTCGATTCAGGAAAATTTTCCCCAAGCTGACTCAAATTTGGTAAATCTAAGCACAAAAGCCACACTGCTCTGCTCCCCTCATTAAGAATTTAATTTGAAATCTTAACTGAAATGTGAAGTCTTGCATAGTCTTGTTGCAAAACCTTTGGCATGAGCTACCAAACTCTATGATTTGGCAAAGTTTCTTAACTGTTTGGTGGTGAATTTATTAGCTAGCAAGAGATGATACATAGATTCAAATCTCAAAGTAGAATAGTGTTTTAATCAACTCTTCATCTTAAAGCATGATGAAATTAAGCATCTGAAATGCTTCTTGACTTTGAATTCAATTCAATTAAATGTGTATTAAAATAGCTCCACTGTTTTTCTTGCCTTCATTTTCACTATTGGTGAAGGAGTGGACAAATGGGTCCACTTGGAGATGAACAAGAGGAGCTTAACAGTAGGATCCCTATACATGTTTGCTCAAAAGTAAATACCGCTGTGTTCAACTGGGCTTCTAGTAAGTGTCATAGGATAATTCCCTTTTACCGGGGAATAAATCCCATTGCACAGTAGGATTCACTACTGAGTAAACATTCATAGGATTGCACTGAAAATCTTTGCTTTTCAAAGCTGACTAATCAACCATTTGTGTTTCAGCGGATAAAGCAGTTTCCACAGAGCAGGGGCTGTGCTATCGCTCAACTGTCAGGGGAGTCTGTGCCCTGCCACTCAATCAGCACATCACCAAACAGATCTGCTGCTGTAGTCGTGTTGGCAAAGGGTGGGGAAGGAATTGTGAGACGTGTCCATTACCAGGATCTGGTAAAAACTCTGCTTGTTCTTTTGGACCTTTCCCCCTGCCCTTTCACTTTCTGCAGATTTTAAACTAGTGGCTACTTAGGGTATTCCGGCTCTTTATCAGAGCAGCAATACCATTTGCAATTCTCTGCCTGAAATGGGATTATAAAGCCTTTAACTTAGAGACATGTGATGAAGGCTTCTCCAGTGATATACTGTATTCCTTTTCATCTGATGTTGTTACTTGCCTCAATTCGGCAAAATCCATCATATCTGCAGATGTTTGTGTACTTTAAAATTATATCCCTGTAGTATTTTAGTTAACCGATGGACAACAGAAGTGGATTTTGCAAGCCCTTATGGTGGCTAAGAGACTTATACCTCCCTGTCTATTGCACAATCTGATCACCTCCCTGCCCCGACTGCATTCAAACATATTTCATATAGGCATTAGTGTCACACGGATACATACTTGAACATCTATAGGGCTTATATTAACTTATACGTTTTAATTAAGATTTGTGTACTGATGGTCACTGCATCCACAATGTAAGTTGATGGTGGTCTATTGTTATTATAATGGTTATTTTTGTATATTATTATTATTTTGTTTTTTCCTCTCTCCTTTAAAAATAAGAAAGAAAAAAAGAAAGAAACCAGATTAGTCCAGTGCCACTTGTTGACTATTTGTCATGAGGTAGTGTGAATGTATTTGTCATGAGGTAGTGTGAATGTATAGCATTAGATAGAAAATGAAGTATTAGATAGAAAATGATAGTATTAGATAGAAGTATTAGATAGAAGTATTAGATAGAAAATGAGGTATCTGAAGAAGTGTGCATGCACACGAAAGCTCATACCAAAATATAAACTTAGTTGGTCTTTAAGGTGCTACTGAAGGAATTTTTTTAGATAGAAAATGAATCATTGAGCACTCAAAAGACCATAAGCACAGCATAAGAAACTGAGAGGAATAGAGAATTATAAGTATGGCCTCTCAGCCCTCACACAACACTGCCTTACAATAAAACTTTGCCCCTTCCTGCACCTCCTTGTAGATACTCTGACAGGGGTAGCCAATGTGGTGCCATCCATATGTTGTTGAACTCCAGTTCCCAACAGCCCTAGCCAGCATGACAAATAGTTTGGGATTATGGGAGTTGCAGTCCAGTGACAACTGGAGGGCAGTGTATACTGGTTAGCCTGCACTATGAAGGCTTCTGCCTTTCTGTAGTTGCAGTCAGTGAGTGCTCAAGCTGCACCAGACATGAACCAGTTTAGCATTTCTCATTAAGTGCTGGAAAATGGACTCTCAATGTGCATTTACTTCTGAACATTGTGCCAGCCCAATACACTTTGCCACCTGAAGCAGATTTGAAACACCACCTACTGCCTTTGGGACCAACACTTAAAAAAAATCTTGCTGCACTATTCAGGCACCAGTTCCTGCCTTCATCTAGTCCCCCGCCCTTTGTGGTGTTGCCTGAAGCAGGCTGATTCACTCTGGATGCTTCCTGTTTTTTATGTGGTTCCAAGCAGCAACGATGTAAACAAAAAGGAAAAAATGTATCTTAAAGATGCTGGAAAGGATGGATATTTATTATTAAATTAGCTAATTTAATAATAAACATTCGTCCTTTCCAACTTCTTTAACATACATGGTTTCTTTTTTTGTTTACACCACTCTGCTGTGAAGCAGGGCAAGGCCTGTGTTGCCAAATGAACTTTGTGGATGGCCCTATCAGATATGCCCAAAATCTACAGTGATGAATTAAAAGGGGGTTTGGGGCTTGCAAAACTTTATGTCTGTTTATTTGACCTTTGTCTCTTATGCAGCCTTAACATGCAGTAGATCCCTTGGTCTTTTTGTTACACAGCTGCTTCTCTTTGACACACACACACACACACACACACACACACACACACGGGGGGGGTGTTTCCATGTGGTTATATTTTATTGTCAACTCTGACAGAAAGGGCAGCCAGTTTTGAGTATCGGTTAACAGTAGTTTGCATTTACTAACAACACACCCAGCCCTGCAAACATCTTTCTTTTTGCTGGCAACTTCCAGCCTTCAGTGCTGGTTCCAAGTGGGTGTAGTCTAAACATGTTTTACACATGTCAGAGAACTGTGTTTCGATTGTGGCAGATACCTTAAATAAAGAAGAGGAAACATGGCCCAGCATGTCTTAACGGGATAGCAGAAAAACAACAGTATCCTTACTAATGCATTAGATTGCGAGAGATGTCTTTGTGCTCTTGGCTATTACTTTTGTAGCTTTCCCTGTTCTCTGCTTCATCAGATTGTATATCATGTATATCTCTCCTTTCTTTGCAGAAGCCTTTAAGGAGATTTGCCCTGCAGGGCACGGCTACACTTACTCCAGTTCTGACATTCGAATGTCCATGAGAAAAGCAGAAGCAGACGAGCTCCCGCTCAGCTCAGAGGAGCAGAGCAAAAACAGTGGCCGGCTTCCCAGCTGGGCAGTAAGGCAACAACAGCTGCAGGAGGTCTTGCGTGGAGATGTCGTAGACACGCTCCCGGGGGCTGACACCTCCGCAGGAAAGGGTATAGTAATACTCGTGTAAATCCAACTGGTTTGAGTGAATTAAAGGCAGTTCACAAATTTCCAGTGTTGGAATGGTTTCAAGAGTCTTCTAAACTTGCACACGAAAGCACACCAGGACTGTGTTATCTCAAACTAGTTCATCAGGCCTCCTTCCATGATGAAACTTCAATAATACTAGGATGAAAACAAGTACGGCGGAAACAGATAACAAAACAGTAATATTTACCGTAATAAAACAAACAAGAACAAAACAAATAGCAGAGCAACAAAAAATAGTGGGGTAGGAGAGCTGAAATAAATTCATATCTGGCAACCAATGTGCTCCTTTGGTTTCAGATAGTACATGGGTAGACGAGTCTAAAAAGCCCAGGGCACAAATTTTCATGGCCCACTAGCGCAAACCGATGTACAGTATATTTTGCTGTAGGAGGCTTAGTTTGGTCAGAAGTGAGTATACACTTCCAGACGTAACCCTAAATACATCACTTCTGGTAAATGAGCCACCATAGCTGCTAGAAGGCCATGAAAATTCATGTCACAGGCTTTCGAGACTCGTCTACCCATGTACTTATCTGAAACCAAAGGGGTGCCTTGGTTGCCAGATGTGAAATATATTGGCATTGTTTTCAGCTCTCCTACCCCACTAAAATCCCTTTAAATGACTTAGACTGTGAAGACAAGCACCCTTCACACACTACACAGGTTGCAAATGGGGCAGCTGTGCTACACTGCTGGTCCCACTCCAAACACCCACACATTGCACTGTGGCATGTGGCAGCACTGCCCCTTTGGGTATGTGGACATGCATAGAACATAAAAAGGGCATACTTTTGCCCACCTACAAAAAGGAGAGGCAAACAAATTAATCATCCTGAGGGGAGGGTAATCCAAGGTTTGGGGACCACTATAGAAAAGTCCCTGGTTCGGGTAGAACAGGAGTTGCCAACATGGCACCCTTCAGATGTTTCAGGATGCCAATGCCCATCTTGCCTGACCATTTGCCTTGCCTTGTTGACTGTTCCTGAATCTCAGGAAGGTTCACTTCATATCCAAGTACTGTACCTTACATCTGGCTAATGGTCTCAGAAACGAATGCTGCCGTCATGGATATGCTAATAAAAATACTTACTTTTTGTATAGCATATCTAAGTGCTCAATCACTTCATGTGCATTATCCTATTAATTCTTGAAGTGCTGTTTTCAGCATTATAGAACTCCTTCCCTATGGGGTTCTAGCATCTAGTTTCATTAGACATCTTCTATTGTATGCTGAAGATGTACCTTTCTACCCTGGCCTCTTGATAATTAAGGCATTTTTGTGGGCTCAGCCTCTTCTTTGTTTTGTTTAATCTAGACCAGGCATCCCTAAACTCGGCCCTCCAGATGTTTTGGGACTACAACTCCCATCACCCCTAGCTAACAGGACCAGTGGTCAGGGATGATGGGAATCGTAGTCCCAAAACATCTGGAGGGCCGAGTTTGTGGATGCCTGATTTAGACTCTGCTGCTTTTTTCTAGAATTGGTTTACTTGCTTTTTTAACCATGTACAATTACTGTTATATAATTGTATGATTGTACTGATCCAAGCTGCCCTAGACCTTAAAAGTGAAGGGTGGGTAAGAAATATTATAAATAAATACATACATGGGAACAACATGTGTGCCGCCTTGGTTTCCATGGCAGAAGAAGGGCAGGGTATAAGGGTAAGAAAACGAATAAATAGAATTTCTGGGAGGTGGGGAGGACTGAAGCTAAGGAAGCAGAGGCTTGCCTGAAGCCACCAGGCAAGTTCAAGTCTTGAGCAGTGGCATTACTGAGTGACACCTCAGTGATAAAGTGTAAAGTAGCATTTGTGCAAAATCAAACAAGGAAATTTGAATTCCAAAATGAATTCTGACTGCACTTTCAAATTTATTTAATTAATGCACCTACAAGTAATTCTCTTCTGTCATTTTACAGGGGATTCTGAAGAAGATCAGGTGAGTAAAATTTCTGCTGCTAGCAACTTAGAGGCTTAAAATGCAGTGAAGTCATTTTTCCTTGCTGTGTTTCAAACCACATTTGCAGAGTGTTGTTCATGTCAGAGAGGGGGTAGGAGTACCTTTACATGACTTTTTGGGTTTCCCCATTCCCCTCTTGTTCGTGATGCTGTTATCTACACACGACTGTCTGAAATATTCACATTACTGTTTATTCCGCATCCAGTTTTCTAGTTGGATTGAAGCTGGTTTTGGGGTGTGTGTGTGTGTGCCTCAAACAGCAGTGTTTGTCAGGGAAACTACAGGATCAATATGAATTGCAGCTAATGCCATGTGAGTATGGCTTCAGAAATAGCAGTGGGAGTGTACGGAATACAAAGTAAGCACTAATGTGAGCATACCCTTAATGTTTGGGATGTACATCGCAAATGTGTAGTTAAAGAACTGAATGAATGAAGAATAAACCATTTTCAGTAAATACTTCCTGAAGTTTTAATAAAAAGTGATATGGAAGATCCACCTTAGGGTTAAAACAGGGGTCCTCAAACTTTTTCAGCAGGGGGCCGGTCCACTGTCCCTCAGACCTTGTGGGGGGCTGGACTATATTTTTTTTGGGGGGGGGAATGAACGAGGGACAATGAGCGGCTTGCGAAAGGGCTCTGGAGAGGGACTGGCACCAACATAGCCCAGCCCTCTTCCTCCTCTAGTCAGGGCAGGGAGAAGCCAGGAGGAGGGAGGGAGGAGGCGTCGCTGCTGTGTGAGGGAGAGGGAGGGAGAGGGAAAGAACACGTGCGCTGGCGATCCACGTGCTGGCAATTCGCGTGGTGATTCCCGGCCCATCCGCGGGCCGGATTTAGAAGGCAAGTGGGCCTGTCCCGGCCCACAGGCCTTAGTTTGCCGACTCATGGGTTAAAAGATAACCTTGTAAATTCATCCTTGTAATGTCCTCATTTAAAAATAATTAAATAAAGACTTGGAATATGTTTTTTGACGTGATATACCAGATCCTAAGGTGCAGAGCAGAGAACAATCAAGCCCTATTTTTAGTGGGCCATTTGAAAGACAGGAAGAAACAAAATGTATAATGGATACCTTAGCAGCTGCTAAAATTGCTTTAGGGACATCTTGGGAAAGGAAAGAATGCTTCTAAAATGTCTGCCACGTTGCGCAGTGAAATTAACTTCATTTTAGAGCAACCCTAACTGCAGGTTGAAGAGGGCTAGGAAGGAAGGAAAATGAAAGAAAGATTCAGAAACATCTGGCATATTGCATAGAGAAATTAACTTCACCATTCAGCAGTCATTGCTGCTGGTTAAAGGGGGTTGGGATGGAGCAAAGGTGCCTCTTTAGGGCTGGAGAAGAGTTTTGCTGGTGGAGGGACATGCCCTTTAAAGAGACCTCCACTGCGCTGGCAGATACCTCCACACCACAGGCATATATCTCTGTGGAGGGCAGTTAAAATGATAGACACTGAAACAAGCATTCCAGGAGCAGGGCATGGACAGGATGGCAGCAATTTGAACCCACTGTATCCAAGTCCCCTTCCTTCATTAGACACCAGAACCAGTGCCCCCCACCTCAGCCTGGAGCAGCCCCCCTTTCTCCACTGGAAACCATGTGTAATTAAATCACATGGGGGTGGGGAAGGACAATATATCCTCTGCACACAAACATGCACACCCCCAACATCTAACACCTTAATCAGCAAAAGGTGGCACAGCTTTTGAAGTGGCTGTTGATTCACCAGTTTCCCATCCCACTTAAGATTGTACCGTAAGAAGTCAAAATATAGACTTCTAATTCTTTAATAGCTGTTGGATGGAATTTGTGCTCTGTCAGAACTGAATTAATATCCAAGATAAGTCTCAGAGTATCTCTTTTCAATAGTATGAGCGCTCCATCGTTTCTTTTGTGTTTTATTGATACAATGGAAAAAGATGTGCAACAAAAGCCTGACTATTTAATCACTTTATGTTGTTGTTAAGATCACCTATCACCAAAAGTGTAATTACTGTCGTTAATTTGGAAGACTCTGTCAGCAGCAAATTTAGAGAAGTGTTAACTCTGTTATAGGCAGTGCAATAGAAGTTCAGGTGTTAGCAGGCAAAGGAGTTTGATTGCTTAGTTTTTAAAACACCTTATGCAATTCCATGTCTTAATGCATCAAAGACTCTTTCGCACTACTAACAACAAGCATTTCAGAGACCTCCCCAAAGGTTACTGAGAACCAGCGAAAGTCACATTCCATGTTATCCTTATCTGTCTGTCTTTGACAGAGGCTTCCTCTCTAACACGAAAAACAACCAAAATGAAAAAAGCACCACAGCAGCTGTATTTTGTTCTTTATTAAATCTTAAACCCCCAGCACCCTTTATTGCAGAAGCAATTTTGGACAGATGCTGCTGCTGCTGCTGCTGCTGCTGCTGCTGCTGCTGCTGCTGCTGCTGCTGCTGCTGCTGCTGCTGGTAGTGGTGCTGATGTTTTAAAGGCAAGTGGTCTTTGCAATGAAAGAAGGCTATTGGATCTGCTCACCTTCTCAGAAAACTTCATTGAAGTTGGTTGACTTTTGTCAGAAACCTAAGGTGCCTCCAGACTGTCAGTATTTTGTGGGAGGGATTCAAGTGTATACCAAGACTTTAGATCAATTAAACTTTGCTCAATTAAAGTGGATTAAAGGGCTCTGTTGACTTAGCACACTGTTTCCCAAACTTGGGTCTCCAGCTGTTTTTGAACTACAGCTCCCATTATCTCTAGCTGGCAGGACCAGCAGACAAGGATGATGGGGATTGTAGTCAGAAAGCAGCTGGAGACCCAAGTTTGGGAAACACTGACCTAGCACAACAAGTGCACTTTAAAATAACAACCAACCACCTACAGACTTCTTGCAATGGGGAAATACACTGAAAAGTGCGGAATGAACAAATGATTAACAAGAAGACATGTAAACACTCAGCAAGCAATTCTGGATGAATGCAGGATGAATGCTCATTGATAAATAATCACCCTGTAAACAAATCAGAATGAATGTTCAATTAAGAGCAGGCATAGTCTACCCACCATATAAGCTTTGTGCACTCGAATCAGGATGAATGCTAAATAAACAGGTTTTCTGGACAAAATAAAAAAAATTCCTTCAGTAGCACCTTAAAGACCAACTAAGTTTTTATTTTGGTATGAGCTTTCGTGTGCATGCACACTTCATCAGATACGTTTTCTGGAGGAAGTTTTCTGGCCGTCAGTACTAAGGCAAGTGAATCCAGCTGTTTTATTTGCAAAGACCACACCCCTTGAGATAAGATTTCTGTTGAAACACATTGAGAATAAAGGTTATTGTCTTCCTTTACAGCTGTTGGTTTTTCCCATTGAATTTTTTTGCAGCTGTTTGATCTCATGTTGCTGCTACTTTCTTTCCAGTGCCTATTTTGGCACCTGCTGAAAATGGATAATCAGTATGCATGTCTGGCTGCAATGTAGAATGAGATTAAGAGGGAAAAGCAGAGCATTTCAAGCATCTTGTTCCTGATCATGTACCACAGCCCTGTTTGTAGTTTGGAGGATGTGGAACTTGACTAATTAAACTAGTGTGTCAAAGAACTGGGAGTAAGATTATTATAGATGAATTTGAGCAAATTTAGGTACCTAGGGTGTGATTGCACTTCACTAAGGATGATATTTTCATCTTAATAAACTGTGGGTATTGTAAATTGGCAACAACACCTTTCTCCATTGATACAATACACTGAAGAGGGAATAAAGAAGAAAGCTCCTATAATGGGGAAATTGTTTCTTCCTGGTTAGGTGAATCCTGCCTGATTTCTGTACAGCCAATCATTGCATTTGTATTTTTTGTTCACAGGTTGCAGAGGATGTTATCGAAGAAACTGATATTAGCCCAGGTAAATTGCAAAGTAACTTGCTGAATCCAGTAACTAAGAATGGGGCCAAAAAAAAAAAAGGATGAAAAATCTCGGATGTGTACTGATAATTTTGGTGCCTGGGAAAAGGAAAATGTTTTTTTTTCAATGGGCTCTTCTAAATATGGTCTATAGTTTATTGCATGGTTATTTCTAGGCAGAAGAACTGGGCAGACACTGAGTCTGCTGCGTGGGAGGAGTCTGGGAAATATTGTATCTTTCACAAGATGCTCTGCGAAATGTATTTGTGTTTTAGTTTTAGCTTTACAGGCTGCTGCATAGGCTTTTTTTTTAAAAAAAAGGTTTTGTTTGATTTACAGTACAATCCTCTGTATGTTTACTCACAAGTCTGGCTGAGTTTAGTGAAACTTGCTCCCACGTTAAGTGTGCATAGGATGGCACTATTAGAAGAATTAATAATCAGCATGGGAAGCAATTCTCAGATGGTAATATTCAAAAAATGCATAGGGATCACTAAAAAGAAAGATATATAAATATTAATTAAAAGCACACGACTAATACAAAACTCAATACACATTATGAGGTTTAAGGATGCTGTATATCTGTCAAGTTTCATGGAATATTATGTTGCCTCTTTTAACAATTTTATTTTTACTATTGTGTTGTAAAAGCTTTTGACCTCCCCCAACTCCTTCCCTGCTGTTCCATCTGCAAGGTTTATACATTTTATGTACATTTATTCACAAGTTAGCTGCACTGAATTCATTGCATAGGATTGCATTGTCTAGTGCAGGCATGTCCAACTTCCAAGAGACTGCGATCTACTCACAGTATATATATATATAAAACTGGCAGTGATCTACCCATTGTCATTGGAAGATTGACCAGAGTTGTTGAGCTTTTTTCTTTTTTTGACTGGGGATCGACCAGGTACACCCTGCAACCTAACAGGCCTGGTCTAGTGGATCCCTGCTCATATTATCTAACATTACTGCAATGCATTGTATTGCATATAAGGCTGCCTCTGAAGACGGTTTGCAGCCTTCAGCTGGTGCTGAATTTGGCAGCCAGGTTGCTCACAGAGGCAAGACGGTTTGAGCATATGACACTGATCCTGGCCCGACTGCACTGGCTGCCAGTTAGCTTCCAGGCCCAATTCAAAGTGCTGGTTTTGATCTTAAAAGCCTTAAACAGCTCAGGACCGCAGTACCTCATGAATGGCCTCTCCCCCTATGAACTGACTCGGATCCTGCAACATGAGAATGGGCCCTTTCTGTGGTGGCTCCCCATTTGTGAAATGCTCTCCCCAGGGAGGCTCACCTCCTGCTGCCTTCATTACGTATCTTTAGGCGCCAGGCAAAAACGTGTCCCTATAGTCATGGCTGAGTAGCATTCTATGTCCTTTTAAATGTGTTGGGGGGGTGTTATTGGTTTGTTTTTGTTTTATTATGTATTTTGTATTCTCATTTTGTATTTTTATGTTGTGAAACCGCCCTGTGATCTTCGGGTGAAGGGCGACATACAAATTCAATAAATAAATAATGATAAAACTGGGTCATAGTTGTTTTCACTTCTCTTTATATCTTTTGCAGTGGATGTAGTAAAGATTTCTCCCCATTTTCCTGCCCAGCCACTACCAGGAGCTATAGGGCAGGATACTGCTCCAACAGAGGTAGCAACACTATTTACAGGTATGCCAGCAGTGCCCCAGTATTAATTATTATTATTATTATTATTATTATTATTATTATTTACATTTCTATACTGCCCTTCATAACAAGAATCATGGGAACTGTAATTTGTTAAGGGTGCTGGGAATTGTAGCTCTGTGAGGGGTAAACTACAGTTCCCATGATTCTTTTGGGTGGAGGTGTGCTTAAAATGTATGGCTAAGCCAAACTAAGCCTGCTGATGCACAGACCAAAATTTGTGGCTACTTTGTTCTTCCCTCATTGCCACCGCTGCTGCTTTCAGACTATTGAGAGCTAAGCTATGGTTTGGCTTAACATTACATGCAAACTTGGTCTTGGTGTTTTGTCTTAACTCCAAACAAGCCACAACTCATGGCTGAGGTTTGTTTTTGGCCAACCGCTCAGGGTTTGCCTGGGCAAGGGAAATAGAGATCAGATGAAGCACTTCGTGTGGCTCACACAAGAGACCAGGCTGCAGGAGAAAGATATGATTTACTGATCTTAAAAGGAGATGTAGCAATCTCTTTGTTTTAAGCACATTTTCAAACGTGGTAGTTCTTTTAATTTTTGCATTTCTTGACAATGAAAACTTACATTGGCCTGAATTTTAAAACTGAACATGCATTAATCTTCTTTCCTGCTTCTGCTCTTTGTACTGTATTAATAACACTTATAAATGATGCATCCCAGCCTAATAATAGCTCTTGAGCATTTCTTGTGAAAATAGCCTCCCTACACAGCTTTTTCAAATCACTGTTATACTTAGCATGTGGTGCTTTTTCAGTGTTCAAAGCAGTCTACGCAGACCTTATCTCAGCAATGTGTACAACAACCCTGTATTATTACTGTAGATTGAAAGGCTTGGGGCTCATCCACACTTGTGTTCGTCCCACCACTTTCCCTTGGGGAAAACCTGCTCTTTACCACTGAATTGGAGCAAACACCAGTCAGGTTTTCTGTGGATTGATGTTTGCTCTGATTTGGCAGTAAAGAGCAGGTTTTCCCTGGAAAAGTGGCAAGACAAACAGAGAACTGCTGAGGCCCATGCCTGGAGAGCATGGGACAAACAGAAAACCTCTTGAACCCGAGAGAAGGCTTGCCCAGAACAACCTAGTGGCACAGATGATGTTTGAACTGGGTGCTTCCTGGTTCACAGCTCAGCCTCTTAGCTTTTATGCTAGTTCAAAAAGAGGTTTCGCACTATCTAGCTTCACTCGGAAAGAACAGCTGGGCCAGGCTTCATATACTGTGTGTTTTAGTATTTGAAAGACACAGTGAATTTCCCTTTGATTCTTATGACATAGGTGACTAGGCTCCCAATTTGGCCCAGACAAGCATGGTCTTGCCAGATACTCATTTCCATGCTGCACACTGTCTGCAGGGAAAGTGCCTAGAAACCAAACAACATCAAATAGACTCTTCCTAGCAAACACAGAAGTAAAACCAGAGTCCCTTTTATATAAAAAAGGAGCACTTATGGACAATGGAATGGCAAAGATTAGAAGAGTTAGGACCTCCGCTGTTGAATAGGCAGGGTAGGAAAATGTGCAAAATGTCTCTTGTCCTTTACAGAGTTGAGTCATGGGGGTTTTCTAGTGGAGTGGGAAGTTCTGTGACCTCAAGAGACAATATGTTTACTGCTTAGATAATAGCAGCTGTGTTATTTTAGCATTGTCTAATGTCTGGTAGTTCTACCAACGTCCTTACACTTTGTAAAGTATTAAACTTTCTTGGAAAGAACCTCTCTCACAGTCTGGCTCTCAATAGCCTTTTTGTCTGAGTGGTTTGTTTTTAAGCTGGTTGGATGACAAGGTTGTTTTAAGGGCTCATCCCAACTTCCTTTTGTGTCACATTCTAGGTACAGGTCTGGGCTTTAAAGCTCTGTGTCTGAGTGTTGTTGGGGTTTTTTGTCCCAGCGTTTCCCCCAGGAAAACCTGTGTTTTTTTCACTGAATGGGAGAAATAGCAATTGGGTTTCTGTGCATTGCTATTGCTTCAATTCAGCAGTAAATGATGGGGTTTTTTGTGGGGAAAGCTCTGGGGCAACCGCCCCCCCCAGCCCAACTCTTGAAAACACAGACCTGTGCCTGGAAAAGCATGTTCCAAAAGGAAGTCTGGATGATCCCCAAGACCGTTTAGAGGTGTGTGGCTGCCATTCATGCTCTTGCTTCTACTGTTGCTGAGTTGAGTTCCACTGCCCTGATGAGCTTGACAATGAATTGATGCAATCCAAAGTGGAAACAACTGGAAGCAGAATTTTGTACACTGATCGTTCAGCACATGCCATGCTATCCCCTTTTGGCACTATTTAAACCAATGGCTATTGCCACATCTTGTGGCAGTCAATTATGTAAATCAATAAGAACATAGGAAGAGGTCTTCAGAATCACCTTGACAGTTTACAAGCCCTCCCAGGGCCTCGGACAATTCATGTGCTTTAAAAACCGAGAAACCACAGTGTTCACTGCTTGTCTCCTGACAGTATCCTTTCTTCATTCTCAGAAATGAGTGCCTGCTCCTCTTCACCCAACATCTGTGGTCCAGGCAGCTGTGTGAACTTGCCAGGAGGATATGCCTGTTTGTGTTACCCTGGTTACCGGCAGCATCCAAGTCACTCCTATTGCATTGGTATTTCATCGACACCTGGTTTTGTTTCTATGGGAGAATTGTATATTTGGGGCAGCAAGATACTATCCAAAGGACCACTTTAAAGTTCAGAGAATGCAGTTGGGAAGCGCCAGAGCACAGTCAGGATGATGAGGAAACGTCTTGCATGGCCTTTAGATTCCAATCTACAGTCTTACAGTCCTTGAGCTACCTCTAGAAAGGACAGAGGTGCATAGTAATGCCAGCTGACTTTGATTATCTCCTCTTGTTTCAGATGTTGACGAATGTGAGAGAAATCCATGCAGTGGGAAAGGCCATTGCCTCAACAACGAGGGCTCCTATTCTTGTCTCTGTTTCTCTGGGTACACCCTTTTCAGCTCACAGAACACACAAACGTGTCAGGGTGAGTTACGTTTTTGTGGCACCCACCAGTAGAAGATAAAGCAAGTTGCCTGACTGAGTTTCTCTGCATAGGAGAGAAGTGTGCTTTTGATCTGTCTTGTAGCTGGAACTTTTCCTCCTCTGCCTCCTGGGAGTGGGACAGCTCTGCTATCTTCTCTGTGTCCAAGAAAACTTCCTCTGGCAACTTTTCCTACCTCTTTCATTGGCGCTTATATATGGGAACGGAAACTGGACTAAGTGGTCTGAAAGTCGTCATCCTCCGTGTTCTTTTATGGCTTTGTCATTAGACTGGATCACTTTCAGATTTCCTAGGGGTAGGGGGAGTGAATAATGCATCAGCAAGGTGGTGATAAACAAATGGAAGAGCAACAGTAAGGACTCATCCACACTTTTGCTTGTCCCTTGCCTAGAAAGTGTGGGTCTGAGTGGTTTCTAGGCACAGGTTCAAGCAGTTTTCCCCCTTGCCCCACTCCCTTCCCAGGTAAAACCTGCTCTTTAGTGCTAAATCTGAGCAAATGCCTACCCGATTCAGCAGCTTTCGCCACGGGGAAGCAGCAGGACAAGAGGAAGTGTGGAAAGCCCTAATGCAGGCATACAAAAATGTTGTGTTTGCATTTGCTATAATGCTGGATCCTGCACTGAGGAGGGGTGCAAATTAATTAGTAGGCTGGGGTGGTAATGTATAGGTAATGGAGGAAGTGGAGGTGATGCTATCTAGCTGCTTGGCCCACAACTATGCCAGAGCTCTTTAGATCCAGTCCTTTTGCTGAAGGGACATATCTCTCTGTGTTAACAGATCTAAATGAGTGTGACCAGCCAGATGTTTGTCGAGGAGGGCAGTGTGTCAACACACCTGGCTCTTATCTCTGTGAGTGCAAAATAGGCTACACCATGAGTCATGGGGGACAGTGTGAAGGTGAGTGTGCAAAACCCCCATTTTATTGGTAACTTGACTATTCCAAAGCTACTTTGAAAGGTCTTGTATATTTGCATGCAAAAAATTATCCCCTTGAATATCCAGTTGGGCTTTACTCTCACTTCTTACTAACATAGCATATCTGCATCCTCAGCAAATGCTTATTTAGAAGGATGCTTCATCTCATTTACTACACCCATTGAGACTAGATTTAGCGTTGAGTTCTTACCTCTCTTGGCTACAAGGGGGCAGCAAACACAAACAAAAGCAGCAGAATATAGTACTGTATGTGCTGGACAGAGGCTGCCCTCTGCTGGGGAAAAGGAGGAAACGCAACATGCTGCTTCTCCTCTCCTTTTGCAACATGGCTTGGTTGCTGCACTGAAATATAGCCAGGTTGGTATAAGAGTGACATGCATATGCAGGGAGTTATCCAGAATTCCCTTTTAAGAAACAGTTTAAGAATATTAAAATGTGGTTCTTGGGTGTGTGTTTTTACAGGCAGGGAATGAAGCCTCCCGGTTTGGGGCTTTAGAAATATTTTATTGAAATACTAAAGCTTATCTACAGCAAACCTGATTGCTGTTTGTTCCGGTTCAGCGGTAAACAACAGGTTTTTCCTGGGGAATGCAGCGGGACAAACACATGGACACAGACACAAAACTGGAAAGACCCGTGCCGCAAAAGGAAATCTGGATGAGCCCTTATTCACAGTTATTCACATATGTTACATTGTTGTCATCCTTACCATTATCTTACAAGACAGACAAATATTGTTATTTTCACTGGCCATTTTGCCTATTCAAATCAGGGGTTGAGGATGAGAAGTGGTGGATTAAGAACATAGTCTCACCGGGTGTAAGGCAGCTTCCCATGTGTTCATCTATTGTCTGTTCTGCAACCTGGTCCTTTTATCTGATGGTATCAGGGATTGAATTGCATACACATCATATGTTCTGCTGCTGAATTTTGGTCCTTTCCCTGCTATTCTTAAAGGCACTGTGTGAGTTCGACAGTAGGCCACAGTTTCAAACCAAGGGCTTCCTGATTTGTAGCTAAGGGGTGGTTGTGTGTGTGTGTGTGTGTGTGTGTGTGTGTGTTAGCTAACTTAGTTTCCTCAATCCGGCAAGACTAAGTTGAAAATTCTACTTCCCTCCTCTTGCATCAGTGTGTGTTCCGTTTCTTCCTGATCCCCTCAAGATTCTCCTTTCTCTGCATGTTTCAGCAAGTCTGAAACTGTGCTGAAGATGGTGCTGTTTGTAGGTTCAGGAGCTGGTTCCTGAGGGAGCACTCTTAAGACCAGAGGTGTTTAACTGTCTCTGTGTGGTGCAGCAATTTCAGCAAAGCTCAATGCCTATTTACATCACTCGGGGTCTCGCAATCTCTTCTTTTGTCAAAATTTGTTGCGAAGATGAAGTGAAAGTGGCTACAGAGGCCTGGGAGGGACAGATTGAACTCCATTTGTCTTTTCTGGAATCTGAACAAATATGGATCCCTTTGCAGACATTGATAAGTGTGCTAATCCCAGCTCCTTTCCTAATATGCCAGGATGCTGCTGGTCACCAGTGAATAGCTAATGCTTATAGATCCTTATTATTTTGTTTTTGTCTAGGCATAAATCCAGTATGTAATTAGTTTATTTTGTTGTACATCTCCTGATTTTAGCACTGATGTACGACAGGCTGTGGTGGGTTTTTTAAAAATAAAGTACCGTAATAAATAGTGTGTAGGTAAAAGCCCTGAATGCAATCCCCTCACTCAGCTCCTGACTTACCTTGATTTATGATAGACATTCCTTGTTGAGGTATATGGATGGCCCACACCAGCCCTGTGATTTAAGCATAGTCAGGAACTAATACGGCCAGGGGCAAGCCCCACTCTCTGCCACCTCCTATTTCTTTGCTTAAACACCCCACTACTAGCAGCAGCAGCAGCAGCATGGGTTTGGTTGTTTGGTATATTGCAGATATGCAGCTTGTATATTTATTCTAGACCTGTACAGATTGTCTGTATATATTATCTGTATATTACTTTGGGTCTGTGAATAGGTCCACTCTGGGACGTGCTGCCTGGCTTTTGGCTTTGGCTGGTTAACATTCTACATCCTTTTAAATGTGTTTGCAGGGATTATTGCTTTGTTTTCGCACTTGTTTTTGTAATGTATTTTGTCTTCTCATTTTGTGTTTTTATGTTGCGAACTGCCCTGTGATCTTCGGATGAAAGGCGGTATACAAATTTAATGAATAGTAATAAATAAAAAAAACAAATTTAATAACAAATAATAACAATAGACTGCAAATCAAGATGCAGCTAGGGCATGGTAGGCTGGACAATTGCCAGATGACTGAACAGGAGGTGAAGCAGAACCAGGACTAGAATGCAGCTGAAGGACTTAGAAAAGTGTGAAGGGGGCAAGCATTGTACGTACAGTAATAGCAAGGCAGGAGAACAGGTGTCTGGATCCAGGGAAGCAAGAGCCAATAAGATTCAAGAAGAAAACTTTGCTTAAGCAAGAACAGCAGCTTTAATGAACAGAAAAGGGACACGTGTCTGATCTGAAAATAATAGGAAGAAGGCTTGCAGAAAAACTGACTACCTACTTGCATGGTGTTAGCTGTAATGCTACTGCATAGATAGAATGTTCATGAGCTTTCTATGACATCCTGCAGCTCAGTCAGTGGCTAGCAGGTTGCTGAAGCTGTGTCACATGCAGAATTCTAGCTGCTTCCACCCTCTGTCCTTGCAATCCTATTATCTCCTCATTGCATTGGGTGTCAGATTCTGCACTGAGTTTTGCACATGCTTCTGGACGCCTTCCTATGGTCCCTAATTTTGATTGCTGGCGTTATGTTTCAAGCTGGCTCAAAGGGCTCCCAGATGTTTTTTCCATATTGTGTGCCACGGTGTGCAGTGGGAAATGCTGCCAATGTAGCAAGCTATTGACTCTCGTAGGCTTCTGTGACCACCTTACTTTGCGTGCAATCATTTCGGTGCCTTTCAGTGCATAGAGTTCTTTGTCTTCTCTGACTGTTGATCTATAAGGCTCAGTGTCCATTGCTCATAGATCAAAACTTTGTTCCCTGTCTCTATAATTTGTTTGTTCTAGATATCGATGAGTGTGCAACCCATGACGCCTGCCCTGGAGGACTCTGTCTCAACTCCGAGGGTTCCTTCTCCTGTGTGGCTTGTGGCATTGGCTATATTGCGTCAAGGGATGGAAGAATGTGTGAAGGTATATTCTGTAGCCAGCTGTGGTGAGCAGGGAAGATTCCTCCTCAGGCCTGAAGCATGTAGCCACAACCTTATTGTGGTCATAGGTCAGGGATGGTCAGGGATGATGGGAGTTGTACTCTAGCAACATGAGGACCACAGTTTTCCTTTCCCAAGCTTAAAGGTAAAGGGACCCCTGACCATTAGGTCCAGTCGCGGACGACTCTGGGGTTGCGTGCTCATCTCACTCTATAGGCCAAGGGAGCTGGTGTTTGTCCGGGTCATGTGGCCAGCATGACTACGCCGCTTCTGGTGAACCAGAGCAGCGCATGGAAACACCATTTACACTACCTTCCTGCCGCAGTAGTACCTATTTGTCTATTTGCACTTTGATGTGCTTTCGAACTGCTAGGTTGGCAGGAGCAGGGACCAAGCAACGGGAGCTCACCCCGTTGGGATTCGAACCGCCGACCTTCCGCTCGGAAAGCCCTAGGCTCTGTGGTTTAGACCACAGCGCCACATGCCTCCCAGGCTTAGCTGATAACTATTGGCAATCTGCTTCATTGAAGAAAGTGGAATGTTTAGTCAGTGCTTCATATTCTGCACATCATATCAGCCATGCTAGCTAAACCTCTTTAGCCACTGACATGTGAGGTGCATATTTTTAGGAACACCACCCTATTTTATTTTAAATTGTTTGTCATGTATTTTGAATTGTTGTAACTTGCACTGGGAGCTCAGGGTGTAGGGCAGGTAATAAATTACAACAACAACAACAACAACAACAACAACAACAACAACAACAACAACAACAACAACTTCCCTGTACAGAGACAGTGTTTCTTAATACCTATTGCTAGTGATAAATAACTGGGGTTTTCCATCGCCTTCATATTCTTGCTAGGGAGATTTCAATGGCAACTGGTTGACTCCTGTTAGACTCCTGGACTTTGGTCCAATTTAACAAGGTTTTTCTATCTTCCTCATCAAGTCTGTTCTGCTGTCCTTCCAGATTGGCTCTAAAGTTTTTTCCCCCAGTGGGAACTGCTCTAGGACAACAACATTGAAGCTTTAGGCACATAGCTCCCCTCTGCAAGAATCCTGGGAAGTGTAATTTCTCAAGGGTGCTGAGAACTGTTGATCTGTGAGAGTCAAGCTACAATTCCCCAGATGCTTTGTGCTGCACACGTACGGTTTGTGTGCAGCTGGGACTTGCCTAGGAATCTACTTCTGCTCCCCACCCCGGGTTTGGTTCACCTTTATCACATCCACAGCCCAACAAGACAACAACAAGAATCTCCCGACAGCATACGAATCAATCTGCTTAACCTGATTTAAAAAATACACACTCATACCCCGCTCACACACAAAAACAATTCTCTACTTCTGCTTTTCAGTCGCAAGGGCGGACAGAACCACCACCAGCTACTTCAAAATGGCAGAGCGCCTACAGAAGAAGCCTAACCTTTGAGCTGAAGAAACTTAAATGAGCTTCTGAAACTTAAATGAGCTTCTGAAATGAGTTTTAGAGGGAGTAACGGCAGAACTCTGTCCTTTTTACATAGGTTTCAGAGAGTATGCTGCCAAGGCAGTGTGCAATAGGAAGGAGTTTTTCCTTGGGCACAATGTCTTGACCATTATCCCCCATCACTGACTGTCTGTTCTTTCCTCTCTAGATATTGATGAATGTGTCTCGCACGCAGCCTGCCCTCGGGGAATCTGCACTAACACCCAGGGTTCCTTCACTTGCCAAGCCTGTGACACTGGCTACGTTCTGTCATCCAATAAGCTCACTTGTGAAGGTAAAGATACTGGACTTCATTCTGCCTGGATGAATGACTATAACACTGGCCACAAATTAAACCTGTATGTAGTGTAATAGCTGGACAAGCAGAGATTATGATCAGGATTGATTCTTCCCTTCCCCAGTATGATTTATCACCTGGGACATCTCATGCCACATTGATCTTATTTCACTTCTGCCTCTGACTATGCCTCCATTCACAAAAGTCCTGGGCACCAGCAACCTAATGTATTTGGGACTCTCTGGGTTGAGAATATCTGGCAGAGATTAATACATTCATTAATGAATTGGTTTCAGCTCCTCGGCTAACTTACATTAACTCAAATTAGAGCAATTCAGAGGAGAAAAAGGAAATGGATCAGGGGAGTGAAAGGAACGAGTGCATAATTATTCAGAAAGATTAAATGAGACAAACCTGCCTAGTGATTTCAAACCACAAATTAGGGGAGGGGGGGTGAATGGAAGGTATTGAATTTTCAGTGTCAAAACAACCAAGGGAGAATAATTAGGCTGGGGTGCAAGGGATATAAATATACCAACATAAAAATAGAAAAAGTACTAACAAAGCCAAAGTGAATGCACAATTAATTAGAGGACATTGTGAAAATGGCTCAGACAACCAACTCAACAAAGTGTTTGCAAATATAGTACAGGTAAACTTTTATCTGGTTAAATAGGCCAATTGAAATAAATTAGCAAAGATTAATTGCTTTTTATTGTCGTGAACTGTCTTGAACAATTCATTTTGTAAAGGAGATATGGAAAATGTAAACATACATAAATAAAAGTCTCCTCTTAAGGTGGGGCTGGGATAACGGTAGTTGAGAAATTAAGAGTAACAAAAGTGCCACTTGAAACCCCACCACCACCTCCCTGGAATAGGGCTAAAACAGGGAAGATTCAGAACAATGGGAAAGCAATTATTATAAAAGAATCAAGTCCAACTGTCTCCCCCCCCTTACTGTTCTTTTTGCTTCTCTTGCGATCTTCCAAAACCCGATAAAGCAGACATCTGTCTTGCACATGTCAAAAGCATAAAGTACAAACCTGGACACTATGTAAGTACTGTAAATAACAAACCACACACCCATGATTCACACTGAAACCGAAGGACATAGCTTCAATAAAATCGACATAACTCAAAATTAGGAACTCGCATGTTTACAAGAACAGGGTCCATGCGATGATATATTTTGTTCTCCGGATGGTCCAAGGGCATCAAAAATATTTGAATAATCTACAGTTTGGATAAACAGGATTCCTACGTGGATGACTGCACTTGTCTTCTCTGGAATCTTTTGCAGTTGTTGATGAGTGTGCTATATAAGGATATATCTAGCAGAGCTGCATAACTGTGGTTCACAACTGGAGGCAGTAATGCTTCCGAATACCATTTGCTGGAAGAGAGCATTTGGGTCCTGCTTGCAGGTATCCCACAGGCACCTGGTTGGCCACAGTGAGGACGGGGTGCTGGACCAGATGGGCCACTGGCCTGATCCAGGCTCTTCTCATGTTCTAAAAACTACTGTAACATTTTACTGCAGGCTACTTCACACATTATAGGTCCATGGGAAGCTGCCTTTGAGTCAGACCATTGGTCCAGCTAGCTCGGTTTCATGCTTAGAAAGCTCAGGTCTGAGAGGTTTTCCATTTGTCCCCACTTTTCCTAGGAAAACCCGCTCTTTACCACTGAATTGGAGCAAACGGTCTTGTCGTGCAGAAAGGAGGTCAGTCTAATCTTTGAAGGAATTCTCCGGCATATCTCTCCCCCAGCTGCCTCAGCGTCTGCCTGGCCTGGGTCAGAAAACCTGATTGATGTTTGCTCTGATTCAGCAGTAAAGACCAGGTTTCCCAGTGGGACAAGCAGAATTGTATAGACGAGCCCTCGCTGATCACAAGGTTTCAGGCAGGAGCTTTTCCCAGCCCTTATCTGGAGATGTAAGGAACTGAACCAGAGACCTTCTGCACATATAAAACCTGTTGTGCCACTGAGCTACAGCTCTTGCCCCTTAAAGAGATCGCGTTTTGAGGCTTGTGTTTTATTAAATTATGGGAATACACCTTTAAAAAGATAATATGTGAATGAGACAAACACACGTTGGAAGCAGTTGCATCACAAGTGCATTCAATCAAGAGTGAAAACTGTCTGCAGTTGCCCTTGGTAGAAAACCTGGCTTTGTTGCCACTTCATATTAGCAATGGCCACAGAATAAAACAAACAAGAAATGAAGAAGAGAGGCTGGACATCAGTGAGATGGGTTGCGTTATCAAACAGAACTGGAGCTGTTTTTCCTCTAGTGTGCTGACCAGTTCACAGGATCCTTGTGTGCTGCGACATGCCGAAATGGGGAACTGCATTTTGTTAGCATTTTCTCCCCCTGCAAACGGGCCCCTGCTTTATAAGGGTGCAGGTGGGGGGGGGCTATGGAGCAGGGGAAGATGGAACACATGCCTGCTGTAATTCTGTAATTTCTGCTGTTTCCTAGCAATGTGCCAGAGATATATGTTCAGTGTGTTTGTATATAGCGTACAGCTTCAATGCCTTCTTCCTGGAAAATAATTTCCTCCTGAAATTTCAGGGTCCTACAAATAATTTCATTGGGACCCTCAAGTCTGCTTTTTTTAAAGGGTGTTTTCAGCAACATGTTACAGGTAGGTAGCCGTGTTGGTCTGAGTCGAAGCAAAATAAAAAAAATCCTTCAGTAGCACCTTAAAGACCAACTAAGTTTATATTTTGGTATGAGCTTTCGTGTGCATGCACACTTGGTATCTGAAGAAGTGTGCATGCACACGAAAGCTCATACCAAAATATAAACTTAGTTGGTCTTTAAGGTGCTACTGAAGGAATTTTTTTTCAGCAACATGTCATTGATGCAACAATAGAGTGGTGGTGGGTGTATTTTGGACTGTCCACACATCATTCCACCATATTAATTGTTCTGTGATGCTTCCCCAATGTTATTACGTTATTGTCACCTGGAGGGGCACTCTTGCACTAAAGTACAACAAAGGGGAGACAAAAAAGGACCCAGAACATTTGTGGTCGAAAAAGTTACAGGATTTCAGCAGCAAGTTGCAGGACATGCTGGAAAACTTTTGCAGCATAGCTGCCAAGTTTTCCCTTTTCAGCATAAGGGAAAATCCCTTAAAAAAAGGGATAACTTGGCAGCTATGTTTTGCAGGCACAAACAGTATACCCTCATGGGAACAAATGAACACAATAAAAAAGAAGTCTGGAGGGGCAGCTAATATCCATCCTAATTCTAGCTCTTAAGTTCTACAATAGGGAGTAAAACCTTCAGGAGTTATGCATAAAAGACATTGTTGTGACTGTAATAAAGAGATGTATAATTTTGTCATTTCTCTCCAGCTCGGTAATTGATTGTGTGGGAGTCTTTTTATATATGAGATATGTTTACAGGGAGAAATCTTTTGACGTGATTACCTAAATTGATATGCACTTAAGGAGCAGTACTGGGTACAAGTGTGATAATTTCTTGGTGTTACTTTACAAGTTACATTCTTTTAGATGTTCACACCTTAAGATGGTTTAAGAGGACATCTACAAATAACACTACATCTGCAAAAACCTTTTGTTGTATCACACAGGAACACTCACTGGGGAGCTGTAACATCTCTTCTGAATGCATGTAATGGCCCTTAAGTAAGGAAAGGAAGCGAGTCTGTTTAATTAGTTGATGGATTGGTCGGTGCACACACGGGGGTGGGGGGAGATCCAGTTCCTTGAGGAAGTTAAAGTACTGCACGTTCTATTCTTTTACTGGACTAAGATTGTGTTTGCCTTCCCCTGTGACTGACACTGATGCAGCTGGGGGAGAGATATGCTGGAGAATTCCTTCAAAGATTAGACTGACCTAGAGAAGAATACCACTCATCAGAATATGGGTCAAAGACAACGGTGTAGAGAGAGAAAAATGTGTGCTTGTTACCTTCCTAAAAATTGACCTGGGGTTTGACTAACATAAATTACCTCTGCTACAGCTTGCACATAGGTGCTCGGTAAATATCTCCTCTTTGCATTTTTTTTGTTTTTGTTTTTGTTTTAAAAAGAGCTTACGCTTGCATAATTCCTCTACATGGGACCAATTTTTCTATACCCTGTGTTCCTCCCCTCCTTGTTTAAGTGCTGCAGCTTTCCATAATGGGTTCAAATTGTTCTCTACCATTAATCATGTCTTCCTTTGCTTGGACAGATATTAATGAATGTGAAGATGCAAACACTCACTGCCTGGGAGGCGAGTGCTTAAACACACCAGGCTCCTACAGGTGCCATTGCCGGACTGGATTTGAGCTCTTCAATGGAAGCATCTGTGAAGGTATGGCAGATTCTTCCCTGATGGATCTGTCCATTTGTTTCCCATTGAGCCATGTCTTCACGTCTTCACCATTAGCTCAGGAAAGGAAAGAAGGAAAACACAAACAGTATCTTTTGGGGCTTCCCATTCCTGACTACGTGGCCCTGGTGCAAGCTAGGGTTCAGGAAGAAATTGCCACACAAGCTTGAATATGGTAGGATAAAGGTGCTCCAAGCCAGTGGTTGGGAGAGTGTTCATGTTGGCAGCAAAAAAATTGAGAGAATAAATGGAGCATTTGTCAAGATAAGCACCTGTTCCCATCTATATAAATTTAAACAGTAGACTTGGACTCTCCCAGCCCTCTGTGTGAGGAGGTTGGTCAAAGGGCTCATCCCTTCTGGATCAGATGGAGAAATCTTCAGATCTTCACATCATCCAGTTCCTTCCCATCCCCAACTCTTTAAGAAATGCCTCAAAGGCATAGCTATTTTCACATGCCTGTGACAATTAACTAAGATGTTTGGATTCAGTGGATCTTCCCCTTTCCTTACCCACTTCCTCTTTTCTTTTCCTCATTTGACTGTTCATTTGTATTGTGAGTCTACCATCCGGGCTCTGTTCTCATTCTGTGTTCTTCTTCATTTCATTCTGTATTCTTTCTTAATTCAAGTTCCTCTTAAATAAAGTCATTTCCATGCAATCAGGCCAAACATGCCCAAGTTGCATTTTCCCTTGTGGAAACCCTTGCAAGCTCCTATAGAACAATGTCCCTTCCAGAAACAAAAGATGTGGCTAGCATAAGCATCAGGATGCAGCGAGCGTTGCTGCTGGACTTGGAAGAGCTGTCCTTTCTATAAGGCTATGTACCGGTATAAGGGCTGACAAATAAGAATACTCAGTAGCAGCTGGTCTGAGCGAGTTGTCTGTAACTATCATTGCTCTCCTGTAGATCTGAATGAGTGCCTGGACAGTGGCATCTGCAGCCCCAATGGTGAATGCCTGAACAGCCATGGATCCTATTTCTGCATTTGTGCTCTTGGCTTTTCAAATGCTGGTGGTGGAGTCAGCTGTCAAGGTAAGATCCTAGATGCTAGAATGGCTTTGGTCTGCTGCTCTGCCCTCTTGGACCCTTCATGCCAATAGTGATGGTGCCAAATCCTACCATGGGAGGGGATCATGCAGGAAAACCCAAGGGTCTCTCTTCCCCTTGCTCCTTCCAAATTATATTCTCTTCTCTAGATGTAGATGAATGTGCAGACCAGTCCAGGTGTTTGCATGGCCAATGCCTCAATACAGAAGGATCTTACAGTTGCTTGTGTCAAACTGGCTTCAAACATTCCCAGGAGACTGATAATTGTATAGGTAAGAAGTGATCTCTAAAGGAGGAGAAGTGTCTACAGAATAGGGCCAACTAGTGTGATATTCAATGCAAATAGCAGTCATTAAATGCTAGAGGCTCTTGTCTTGCACATCAACCACTGTAGTCATAGAAGTGTTGTACATTGTTGCCATGACTCCATTTGGCTTTGGGTGTGTACATTCCCTTATTATGTTTGTATTTCTGACTACTTACTTTGAAATGCTTTCCCTTGGATTACAGACGTGGATGAGTGTGAAGAATTCGGGGATGCCGTGTGTGGCACATGGGAATGCCAGAACACCTTGGGCTCATATCACTGCATTATGGGATGTCCAACTGGCTTCCATCGCACATCATTTGGCGAATGCATTGGTGGGTTCCATGTCTGTAGAAGCTCTGGGGCATTCAAAAGACAAGAAAGAGCCTCTGTAATGGAGTACTTCAGCCGATGAAGGAAAGGAGGGGAAAGTCATGTCCAACATGAAGGCAAAACTCTTCTGCCTCTTTCTCCCTTGTTGTGCTCTCATTAAGCCTAGGCACCTGCCTTTTTCGAATGCAATAAGAGAAACCACCTTTTTTCTTTCCCTTTTAGGAAGATTCTTAAGGAGCTGTATGCACGAGATAGGCACTTCAGAACCAGGAGCCTTTAATAAAATATAGCCTGCTAGGATTTATTGTCCAACCCGCCTCTCTCTTTCTCTGTCTGTTGCAAACTACCGGTAGATCAAATAGCCAGGGGCTGGGAGCAGTGTAAATATTGGACTTTGGTCCTATAGTAGTTGTGAAAGGGGAAATGATCTGCTGGAGACAGCACTGTTTTGATACCTTAAAGATAAGCTCCAGTTCCTTAACATTTTGGGAGTGTCAGAATGTAGATATACCATATATTGTTTCCTTAGCTAATAATACCATGATAATTTTCTGCCCATCCCAGTATCAGGTGTTACTGGTGTCATCACTTCAGGGCTTCTCCGTAGTGCAATGCAATATCTAGCTAATACTGTGCCAGTCAACAAAATGTTTCTTTTAATGTCCAGTATAGAATTATCACATAAGTATGTGTGTGATCTACATAGGAAAAGAACACAAGCCCAGTGTTAAGCTGTTTCTGAGATGCATTTATGGTGGTGAAGTCCGAAAACCTCCTTGCTGCTCTGCAAGTAAAACTAATAAAGAACGTTAAGTTCAGTTAGTTGAGCACCTTTGCACCATCAGACCACCTGTTTACTTTGACCTGGCTATGCCCAACATCATTGATACAGTCACATATTTCCTGCATACTTTATAACAAACATATAGAAACCATCTGAAACTCACCCGTGCTTATTTACAGCACAGTGTTTTAAATTTGTTTTTGTTAACCAAATTCTGCTTATACTCCCTTTCTTTCCTCATTCATTTTTCCACATTCTTCCTTCACCAAATTCCTTACCCCATAAAACAGACCATTCCTCTTGACATCTTACTTCTTCTACATGTCAGCTTGCTTTGTTTTCTTCTTTTCATCTTTCTGAATACCCTCAGATGGTGTTGCGGTCAAGTTTGTTTCAAAATAGTTCATTGAATTACCATACTTCCTATTCTTGCGTAAACTTCTGATCAACCAAGGAAATAGAGATGTCCCTATTGCGAAAGATGGAAGATTGCTACCCTGTGATTGTGATGCACAAGTGGGGATGGGCTTGCTAAGAAAATAGACACTGTGCTGATTCATCTGTCCTTCTTCCCTGCAGATATTGATGAGTGTGCCAACGAGACTCTGTGTGGCACTCATGGGTTCTGCGTCAACATAGAGGGCTCGTTCCATTGTCTGTGTGACCGTGGCTATGAAAACTCACCTTCAGGCCTTGACTGCATTGGTACGAATCACTAGTTCCATGTTACTTCTTTCTTCTAGATGCTGACAGCTCTCCAGAATACGGGCCCAAGATCTGTTCATGCTTCTGCTCTCATTGTTGTAAATTCTGTCCTCATAAAAATCCAGCCCCTCATAATTCCTAGTAATAAAAATTATTCTGTGATTAGGCCCTTATACTGGAGGGATAGGACTACAGTACAGGCAAAAGTAGCCCCAGATGAATCTCCAAGATTCATCAATTCCTTTTCTAAAGGTGTAACAAGATGTGATGATGGCACGACCCATGTGTTATGTATAAAGCAAGGGGATGCAAAAGAGCAGAGAAGTGGTGGAGGGGTCTAATCATTCCCCCCCTTCATGCTTCCCCCCCTGAAACTGCCTCTTCCCATTTGCTTTGTTCCCAAAAGTGGCTTATACATGTATTTGCACTTGGAGCCCAAACTTGAGAAAGTAAAGTTGCAATCCCTTGTTTAAAGCACAGTACAGCTGCCATCACACCTCTGTAAATGAATGAACATGCTAAGAAATGAGGAACATTTCTCAATACCCATTAAATGATGGGCTGCCTTTCAGGGCTGGCCCTACCATTAGGCAAAAGCTGATGCTGGGTGTTAGGAAAGGGCTGCAAATTAATTTATAAAAGTGCAGTCCTAATCATGTCTACTTGGAAGTAGGCCCTATGGAATTCAGTGGGGCTTACACCCGAGTAAGTGAGGTTAGGACTCCAGCCTTGTTTTTGTGCTTCTACTGCCATAGATGAGGAGGGTGGCTTGTGGAGTTTTCTTCTTCAATGCCCAAAGAGTTTGACTGGCCTTGGCTACTGTGCCGCTTGACCATAGGGAAGCATTTTCTGCTCTGCTTCAGGTAGCAAAATGTCTTGGGTCAGCCCTGCCCAGTTTGTTTATTTTATTTTCAAGGTTTAGTTGTGAAGAGAAGGAATGGCAAATCAGAAAGCTTTGGGGCAGATGTATGGCTACTTAATCCACTTATGAGATTTTGTATCTTGCAGATGTGAATGAATGTGAGATGATGGTTGCCGTGTGTGGGACAGCACTTTGTGAGAATGTGGAAGGCGCTTTTCTGTGCCTGTGTTCCAGTGACCACGAGGACTACGACACAGAAGCAGGGGAATGCCGCCCCCGAGCTGACATGGGTGAGAGTTACTTGCTGGGCAGGGCAATGCAAGACAGAATCCAAGACACTTCTAGTAAGAAGAACCACAAATTCATTTTATGGGTTTGTATAAAAGGAAGCCCTGCAGTAGGTTCTTCACCTTTAGATTTGAGTATCTTGCACAATCCCTGTGAACAGTATGATCTGCTGATCAGACAAGCTCAAAGAGACTTTTGATCTAACCGAGTCACAAAACAATTTATTATGCACATGATGACATCACTTCTGAACATAGTTCCACCAGTCATCATCTTGTCCAATCAAGGATGCAGTAATTCCTATGTGAAAAGGCATAGCTCAAAATCTTTTGATGAGTGGTAAGGATAGTAAACTGAAACTTGAGTTCTTAAGGCTTTTCTGCACGACTCCAAATGCATGCCCTAAATTTTATTCTTACTCAGACTTTTATAATCCCCAATCTGACACCAGCAGTGTGATGTCCCATCCCCCATCATGGAGAGGGCAGCTGTACTGCAGAGGTGGTGGCTATGCTGCTGTTTGCTACTTCCTCTTTTAAAAAATTGGTTGCATTCCAGCATTACTTTTATGGTAAAATCTTGAGAATGCCATGCTCTACCAGATGCTCTTAATCAATGGATACAGTACTCCAGGAGCCTTCCTAGAACTCTAATGAAGACACCCATATTATCAGTGGGTGATAACAAAATGAAAACCGCTACATTTTCTCTCTAAACTTAGGAGGACCCGGAAGGCCTGTATCTTTGCATCCCAGAAGCTCAGAGAGGAAGGAGTGCTACTATCATATTGGTGACATCCCACTATGTGACAGTGTCTTGGCCAATAACACCACTAAGGAGGAATGCTGCTGCACAGAAGGAGCAGCCTGGGGAGACAATTGTGAGACACATCCATGCCCTGTCGTTGGCTCAGGTGAGACATTTGCTCTGTAGTGTTTTCTTCTCTGCCAGATCCAGTCAAAGAGAGAGGTCACCATGTTCAAGTTGTGTGCTGCAATAATGATATGCTTCCTGTGTCTCTACCTATCCCGGTGAACTTCTTGTTTCTTCCTCTGTTTTTGCCAGTGGAATATACTGACATTTGCCCTAGTGGGAAAGGATATATCCCTGTGGAAGGGACGCTGATTTTTGGACAGACATCTTACACAGGTACCCCTTTCTTTTTTTCTACCTGTTCCATCAAGCCTCTGATGGTCAAAGTTAGGTGTGATGTGGAAGATCTCAATGAATCACTCAGTTAGTCAGTCAGTCATTTATTGTACGGTCCTAGACCTGTTAAAACAAAACAGACAAAGTAAAAATATGACCATTAAAGCATAGCCATATTTAAAATACAATATGATACATTGATAAAAACCTGAGATACAGATTGCAATTAAAATGAGAGTACCATCTTATGGGACCTTTGAGCAGAGAAGAGGAACTTGGCCACTAACTGTGTTATTAACTTGCTTGCATTAGCCAAGAAATATTCTGGATGCCATTCCAGAAACCTTGCGGGATGTTCCTAAGAAGGGGGCAAGGTTGCTGTTACATTCCTCTCTGTGAACATTGCATTCAAAAAAGATATGACCCAAAGTTTTGACTACTTCATCTCCGCAGGGACGCAGACAATCTTCACATGGGATGCCTTGCCAAATGTACTTTCAGAGTGGGAGATCTGTAATCAGAACTCTGAACCACTTTTATCTTGACTTAAAAACTGAACCATTTGTATCTTGACTTAAAAGCAGCTGGTGGGGGCCAGCAGTGCTGGGACAGCCTCCCCCCCCCCCACACACACATACCGCTGCCTTCTGCAAGCTACTATTAGTCATGGAATTGGGGAGAAGACAGATACAATCTGGACTAAGGATGGGGTGCTGTTGTTGTTTTTGGTTCCCATGTTAATACAACCTTCACATATTCACATTTCACAAACCAGTATGTGAACAGAAACACAGCTGCCCTTCAAATTTCACACTTCTCCAAATATATTGATGCAGTTCTTCAACCAACAAATGAATACAAGAATGCATTAGGGGGAAATGTATAGAAAAATACATATGTGACAATAACATACGTAAATGCACTGTATTAGGGGAAATTGCTTGCAAACAGGTGTGTGGATTTTCATGAAGGCTCCCCCCCCCCAAAAAAACCCACAAATTGATGCTGAAATGGTGTGAACTGAACTTATTATTGGAAAAATGAGAAACTGAGTAAAACCTAAATCAACAGATCTGCGATACTCTCCCAAACTTTTGTAATCTTACTTGTGACAGTCTGTGAGAAAGAAAGATTAGTAGGCAACATCACCAATAAATCTTGGGATAGCTCTATACAGAATAAGACTGTGAACTACAAATTGTCAGATAGTTAGAGATCAGGCCAGAAAATAAAATCTGGCAGCCCCTCTGACTGACCAAGGCAGTCTCTATTGAGTTCTTAATGGAGCCTTAGGAAAGGACCAGGGAGGCGAACTGAGTTTAAAGAAATCATTTTGCTGTAAGTGCTCATAAAATGGTCTACTTTCATTCGTGCAAGTCTTAGAATTTATCAGAGTATGTAGAAGATGAAGGAATTAAGTAGAAGGGAGGACTGCAGTTGCCTCTCTTGCTTTTCAAACCTTCTGCATTAGACATACAGAGGTGGTTTATGTTTCAAAAAAATGATTAGTTTACTCACTTGTATGAATATAATGGAACTCACTGGAACACATTTTCAGCACCTCTCAGGTGCCATTCTAAGAAAACGAGGGAGGTGTTCATGGTGAGTTCCAGCACCTCTTTTTCTAGAAAAATAGCACCGAATATAATAAACCTTCAGTGTAATAGGAGTAAGGTTTAAAAGCGTCGAATCTTTCCTGCAGCAGGATTTAGTAGTAGTATTGAGTTGAGAATTGAAAACTCATGGTTGATACTTGCCATCTAGAAAGGTTTTTCAGCCTGAATTATCATTTTTGTATGTGGCCATTTCTTCCATTAACTTTATTATGGGAACAGGAGTTGTTCTTCACTGTATGCTACATGCAGAATTGGGAGTAGGTTTTTCACACTGTGGGGTGGGGGGTATGACACTTTTCTCTGTGTACACTGAAACACCTTTATATTTAAGCACAAATATTTCAACATTTTGAAAACAAAGATGAAAAGTCATTAACATGTTCTTTTTAAAAAAAAGAAAAAAGAAAAAACCTGCTGATAAAATGGTACCAGTAGGAATGGTAACCGTTAAGGGGTGTGTTGGCAGTATAGCCTACCTATTGTGTCTCTGTGCATGTCAAAATATACACCTCTTAAAAAACAGGGAAGAGTTGGCACTAAGGTGATCAATATCTCTAGTTGATTCCCCAAAACTTGGATATTTTTTTGCAGTCTGGAAAGAAAAATAAGAATTATTGGGGGGGGGGGGTATAGAAGAACTATGATTTGCTGACAATGTCAAAGAGATGCCCTGTAAAAATAATGACTGAACAAAGGTTGGCTTTGCCACAGTAAATTTCTAGGGTGAAAGTGTTCTAAAAGTCACTCACAACTATGATGAGGCACAACAGGCCTGACCAACACAGCAGCACACATTAAATGAATGCATCCCAGAATCCTCTAAAACAGGCAGGTGTTCAATAGCAAGTTAGGTGTGAAATGAGTTCCCTGAAGATAGATAGCTTGAAAATCACCACCCTTGAGAATAAATAGGTCAGGGTCCCCATTGGTCTTAACTGTTCGGTTTCTAGGTCTGATTAAACCTCTCTCCTCCACTAGATGCTGATGAGTGTAAAATGTTTGGCCACGAGGTCTGCCGTAATGGTCACTGTGTGAACGTAGCGCCAGGGTATGCCTGCTTCTGCCGCGCCGGTTTTATCTATGACTCCAGCAAGCTTGAATGTATTGGTGAGAAATCTCTTTCTAGCTACTTGATATATTTTCTGTGCTTTGTAGAATTGCCCACACAATTGTAGGGAACGGTGCTCCCCTCCCCTCCATTTTTCTTTTAAGCATCATATGGAGTAAGTAAGTTACTCCCCGAAATTCTGTGTACACCTGATGGGGGGGATCTTTTTCTGTGTGAGAGGGTCAAAGAGGTCAGTCTTACTGATGTCAACTTTTCTGCTGCGCTTCTGTGGCTGCAGATCTTGATGAATGTGAAAATGAAGATGCCTGTGCAAACGGCAAGTGTCTCAACACAGCTGGTTCCTATCATTGCTTCTGTAGCCTTCCCTTCGTGCTGGATGCAAGCCGCAACCGCTGTGTCAATGTTTCCAACAGCGCAGGTGAGTGCAGTTCTGACTACAGCGCAAAATGGTCTCTAAAAGCAGGTTTTGTAGCTCCGATGGCTTTTCTGTTTCTTTCACCGGCAGATGATGTGGATGAACTTGACGTTCACTTAGACATCTGCTGGCAGAGTGTCTCCAACTACATCTGCAATGAGCCACTGCTGGGGCAACGAACCACGTACACAGAATGCTGCTGCCGCTATGGAGACGCCTGGAGTCAGGACTGTGCACTCTGCCCCCCTAGGTCCTCTGGTGAGAATGCACAAATCCCTTGGGATTTGGGGAGGAGGGGGTGTGCCTTTCAACAGCTAAGGTTAGGCCTCATATAAGATTTCCACTGGGCAAATCCACACATGAGCAATTGGATTCACATCACTGACTTGACCCTTCACAGTATCTCCAAGAACTTGAGTCATCATCAGCAATGTTACCAAGAATGTATTATTGATACATTGTTAATAATATTTAATAATGAATACATCTACTGCTACTTATAACACCTGAGTATCTGTTGAGCTAATCCACATCAAAGACATACTGTGACCTCACATATATGACTTTGTCCCATATCTATGGGGATCTCTGTTTTCTTCAACAAGGCTGGAGAAAAAAAAATGAAGCTTCCTCCTTTGACCCATGAGAATTATTATTATTATTATTATTATTATTATTATTATTATTATTATTATTTTATTGTTTATACCCCGCCCATCTGGCTGAGTTTTCCCAGCCCCTCTGGGCGGCTTCCAACAGAACAGAACATTAAAATGCAATAATCGATTAAACATTAAAAGCTTCTCTAAACAGGGCTGCCTTCAGATGTTTCCTAAAAGTCTGGTAGTTGTTTTTCTCTTTGACATCTGGTGGGAGGGCATTCCACAGGGCGGGTGCCACTACCGAGAAGGCCCTCTGCCTGGTTCCTTGTAGCTTGGCTTCTCGTAGTGAGGGAACCGCCAGAAGGCCCTCAGCACTGGAACTCACTGTCCGGGCAGAATGATGGGGGTGGAGATGCTCCTTCAGGTATACTGGACCGAGGCCATTTAGGGCTTTAAAGGTCAGCACCAACACTTTGAATTGTGCTCGGAAATGTACTGGGAGCCAATGTAGGTCTTTCAAGACTGGTGTTATGTGGTCTCGGCGGCCGAGACCTTTTCATGGATAAATCAAAGAAGTACTAAATAATATTTTTGCATATGGTGCAGCTATTTCTGCGTAGTGCAAGCTTTAACCTCAACCCCTGCCCACTCTAATGAATCCGTGGTCCTTTGTGCACTATCTGGCATAAGAACATAGGAAGAGCCTGCTGGATCAGACCAATGGCCCATCTGGTTTAGCATCCTCTTCTTAGAGTGGCCAACCAGATGCTACCGGTAGTAGGAAACCCGCAAACAGGACCCAAGCACAAGAGTACTTGGCACCCAGGTATACTGTCTAGCATCCAGAATATGCTGATTTGGTTGATTGCGAAGACTGGCGAGAGCCAGTGTGGTGTAGTGGTTAAGAGCGGTAGACTCGTAATCTGGGGAACCGGGTTCGTGTCTCTGCTCCTCCACATGCAGCTGCTGGGTGACCTTGGGCTAGTCACACTTCTCTGAAGTCTCCCAGCCCCACCCTCCTCACAGAGTGTCTGTTGTGGGGGAGGAAGGCAAAGGAGATTGTTAGCCGCTTTGAGACTCCTTAGGGTAGTGATAAGGTGGGATATCAAATCCAAACTCTTCTTCTTCTTCTTAGTAACTCACTCTTCAGTCATAAAACTTTCAGAGTGACTTACAGTGATTAGCACAGGAATTGTAACAATAAACTCAACATAACACTTAGCAGCAACAGCCTTGGTATAAAATAAACAGTATAATCAGATGTAAAAACACAACATTTTGAAATCACCTGGGCAAATAAAAATGTCATTACAGGAGGCTTTTCTTAGGCATCAGGCCAAGGGCTCATATAGTCCAGCATCCTGTTCTCACAGTGGCCAGCCAAAGAGCTGGGCAAACCTCATTGGAAAGAGCATTCCATAAATAAGGGGCCACCCCAGAAAATGCCCTGTTCTCCGTCACCATTTGACTCATCTCAAAAGGTAGAGGGACTTGGAGAAAGGCCTCCAGAGATTATTGCAATACTTGGGCAGGTGGGATATGGTGGTGTGTTTATCAGCCTCTTTTCTCTGTGTCTCCCTCCAGAGGATTTTGCCCAGCTGTGTAATGTTGCCAGAAGTGAGGCTGAACTCCGAGAAATGCCTGGCTATGAATATGGGCCAACTCAGGAAGACCATCAGTATGGACTCTACAGGCCAGATTTAGAACCCTATTACAACCAGTTGGGTCTTGAGTATGGAGCACCTGACATCAGCCTCTCAAACAGGGAACCGAGTCATGGATTTGACGGTGATTCATCCCTGCAAGCAGCACAGCTCCGCCCAGCACAAACTCAACCTCGCTATGTGCCTGGCCAAATTGGTAAATGCTAAAAGAAAGAAAAGTTGTAGAAAATCCATCTTATACCCAGGGATGAGCTACAGATACATTAGCAGACTGTAGGCACACATTTGCTCAATTTCATCTTGGAGATTCTTTGAGCTAATCTCTACCCAAGGAATTCACAAAATATCACTATTGTAATTAGCAGAGCACCCCATGTACAGATGTACTGGGTGCCCAAAAAACCTAGGGAGAAACCAGGACTGGGTGCATAGCCTTCCAACTGTAAAATTGTCTTGAGGGCTGAATATCTGCTGCAGCAGCCTCTCAGCTGGAGTTAGCTCCATAGAGCCAAATCTGGGGACACCTATTCGAGCCACTACCTGTGTATGATCATGTGAGGTACTTCACATCTCAAGCAGAGGCCCTGTAATAACTTCCTGGAGCTGGCTGTGCTAATCCAAGTAAGGAGATATGGGTGTGCATATCGGTAGCTGTAAATTGGAAACACATTCAACTCTCCATTTGGATGGCAGATTTATACCTAGTGTCAATGGGGAAATCTGCTTCCACACACAGATCCTTGTTATTAGGTTGAGGCGGGATGGACAGAGAGGGCAAAAGGAGGGAGGGAAATCCTCTTCTTCTTTGTTAGTTCTTGTTATTATACTGTTATTATACTGAATCATAGAATCATGGAATGGTAGAGTTGGAAGAGACCTTGAGAGTCATCTGGTCCAACCCTCTGCAATGCAGGAATCTCAACTAGACCATCCATGACAGATGACCACCCAACTTCTGCTTAAAAACCTCCAAAGAAGGAGAGTCCACCACCTCCCAATGGAGTTCATTCCACTATCAAACAGAGGAAAGTTCTGACTGTGGAAACTGTCAGAAAGTTCTTCCTGGTGTTTAGTTGGAGTCGAATGTTTAAAACGAAGTGGAAAGTTTTATTTCATTTATAGTTAAAAGTGGGGTTAATGGGGAAGGAAATAGGCTAGAGCAAAGATACACAAGCCACAACATCTTTTATCTGGCCCACATTTGTCTTTAATACATTGACCATGTGTGTGTGTGTCCCTTGATGCTCTTTCTTCTGGGTAGACACTGAGAGTCCCTCTCTATACTGGCTTATTGTTCCCTTGTGTCTTCAGGACAACGCTACAGCAGCTTTGAAGGGTTGAGAGCTGAGGAGTGTGGGATCCTGAATGGTTGCGAGAATGGGCGCTGTGTGCGAGTGCAGGAGGGCTACACCTGCGACTGCTTTGATGGCTTCCAGTTAGACTTGATACTCATGGCCTGTGTGGGTAAGTTGACAAACCTTTGAGTTTGAGGAATCTCCTTAAATGAAACCCTAGGTTCTTGGGCAAGTGGAGAGCAGAAGTAAAGAGAAACATGAGTCATTTGGGCAAAGCCTGCCTGCCCAGGAACTTCTGGTTTTGTTTAAGGTGTGGGGCAGAACTGGCTTACAAGCTGGGCTTTGTTTTCTCAGAGAAATGGGGGTAGCAGCAATTTTTTCTTCTTCAACCTGATTATTACCTTAGCACCTATAAGAAGACTTCATAACTATAACATCCAACCATTTATCTATTTCTTTTGTTGGTCGCTTTATTTGCCCAAGGCAACCCAAAGCAACTTACAAAAAAACTTATTGTTTTTCCCCATCCAACCACACTCAAACTGGTGTACCATCTTGCCTGATGAAGAATTCTGGATAATTTGAAACATGCCACATCTTTGAGACTTTGGCTTTGTCCTAATAAAGATGTTGTCCAATTATGGACTTTGGTGTGTTTTGCCCCTTTAGGCACCAGCCCAGATACCCTTGTTTTTTTATAGATTTGAATAAGAATCTGCTAGTACACATACAAAACACTGAACCATGGCGTTTGCTACCATCAGCCACAGCCAGCATTGTCAAAGGTCAGGTATAATGGGAATCGTAGTTCAGCTACATCTGGAAGGCCACATCTCTGATCATCATTGGCCATGCTGGCTGTCCTTTGTGGGAGTTGGGGTCTGCCCAACATCTGGAGGGCCACAGATTGCCCACTCCGGCTTTTAATGTTTTTTATCCATTGGCTCTTGCACCCACAGCATTTGCCCCCCCCCAGCTCCCTCTGGCCCAAAAGGAAGCCATGCCTGTATGCAAATAATACATGTGTAGAACAGAATCTGGGCTCAAATGTGTGTGTTTTTATATGCACTCAATATATCGTTTAAGCCTTGTCTTGTTGTGAATTCTACCAAAAGGGAATAGGAGAGAATGTCTGCATTGCTGGGCCTAATGGATGCATTGTTTTTCTCTCCCCCACCAGATGTTAATGAGTGCGGGGAAGCAAATGCCTCTATGAACCTGTGTGAAGGTAGCACTTGCGAGAACACAGAAGGCTCCTACCGCTGCAACTGCTTGCCTGGTTACGTAGCTTTAGCTGAGCCCCACCGCTGCGTGCCAGGGACAGCTCAGAATGCAGAGGCCGCGTGACCCAAAAAGCAGCCATGGAACCCCTACGGACATTTGCTTTGAGAACTGTAGGTCTGCTCAGCCGGAAAAGAAACAGCTTTAAAAACCCGTCGATTGTTTGTTCCCAAAGGACAAAAACCTCATTGGGCTCAACTCACAGGGACAAAGGCCAGTGAGAAGCTCCAGAGTTCCTCCGTCTCTCTTGCTGGCCCGCTCAGCCCAAGCCTCCTGCTTCAACTGTGGTGAAAACACTCAGGTCCTAGTCGCTTCATCGTGTCCTGTTATATAGGTTGTCATCCTCATTTTTATCAACGTCCTTGATCTCCAAATACTAACTTGCATTGTGTGGGTCACGAGTATGTTCATTCCCATTCACCTATTTTGCCCTCCAGTTCATATCATGAAGCTGCAGAATTTCATGCCATGGGAATCACTCTCACAGGGCCTCACCATATGACAAGTATTCATTTCCCTCTCACCCCTCCATGGGTTCATATCACACTTTTAACTCACTGCAAAACCACTCCAATGCATGTTTACTCATACTAGTTGCTGTGGGGTTCCCAAGTCACTCTGTCACAGTTGGCAAAAGGACAGTAAGGTGCAGGACTCTTCCAGCTCTGTGTGCTAAATGGGCGGCATCCCCCAACAACACAGGTACTGCTTGGACTCTGTAGATTTCTCACAGGGAATGATTAACATTCTTCAGTCCACAGGTGTCACAAACATTGCAGCTTCTCCTGTCCAGGTCTGTCTAACCCTGTCCCAAAGCCCCCCTCACTAGCAAGGAAAGGTACACAGTCTTTTGTACCTGAGCCAGGAAAAGGGGTGGTCATGTTCAACGTGTATGGATTCTATTTATATAGTCTGGCACAGATTGGATGCCGCCTCTCTTGGTTCATCCAAACCATGGGCACCCCCCCCCCGCACTTCCTATGGCTGCTGGAGTATTGGCTCGGGGGGACGGGATGACTACAGCTCTTTAGTTCTGAGAAGTTTTCTTTGTGGTGCTTTTCTGTTGGGAAAAATTCAACACGATGTTAAAATAAATGGTTTTTATATTGTGCCTTACAGCTTTTAGGCTGGAGCTGGTCATGAATGTTTCTGCCTTATCCTTTCCCAAGCTTGGCACCGGAAGCCGCTGCAAAGAGTTAGCCAGAAGCCAAGTGGGTAGGGTAAAAGAGAAGAGCTGGTTTGTAAACTGTGAATTTTAGGCCAGGCATTCCCAAACAGTGGTATATGGCCCCACAGGGTGTTTTTTAAGGTCGTCCGCAGGCATGGCTGAAAAGGGCTGGGACAGCTGCTCTGTCATTCCTAGATACGAAGCGAGCAGGCCATTCACAGGAGGCACATCCATCGCATTAAATATTAATACTGATTTTTAATTGCATTTTTATTTTATATTTTACTGTGTTACAATTGGATTTCTATGCAAACAAAAAAGTCAATAAAAGACACTTTAAAATCATACTGCACTCAGTGCAGCGCAAACAGGCACTGACTGGGAGCTGTTAGGAGATTCATTCCCCGTCTGCAGTCATAGGGTTATTGTGCATCATATGACTGTATGTGTTTTCATTCCCACAGAGTGGAAGTGACGTAGACAGGATGCTTACGTGGGACTGTTGTTCCTTTGTTCTTTCTCTTTACTGGCTGTGATGCCAGAGAGAGGGAGCCATGATGTAGAGCTCCCAGTTTGTTTATATGTAAATAAAGCAGTTTAGCCTTGTTTACTGACTTGTGTGTTGTTCATCACGTTTGTGAGAGCAATCGCATATCTGGCCTGTGGGACCAGTCTGACAACTGGCCCCCCGGGACGGCCGAATTATTGACAGGAGCATCCCCTTCCAACCACACTGTTTGCAGACCTGGGAAGTCTCTATATGCAATGTCCTTGAAATGACACAAGTCATTCTCTCAGTAGCATGTGATTAAGGCCAGGAAGAGAGCTAAACAAAAACTAACTGCACGAGAGGGAGAACTCTGCAGATTCTTCCAGCATTTAATTCACCCAGTAGAGAGCAAAATGCTAGGATGTAATCTTACTGTGAGAGTAAGCTCCACTGATCTTATTGCCTTCCTCTGAGTAAGCGTGTATCACTTTCAGTTAACCAAGTTAAACCCAGCTCATGTAACTTTAAAATGACAGGTGTGCAATGCCAGGACATAATTGGCTCCCATTCAGAAAACGCATCACCATCCCCTAAACAAGACAGGCAGACATTTTCATTATAAGGGTTTATTAAAAGAAAGTTATAAAAAGAGGCTGGGTTTGGAGAGCATCTCCCCCAGCAACTCTAGGCGAGTTACAAGATGTGCAAAATGGTTAATACAAATGATCTCTACACAGAGACCAAATGCCATTTGGTTTGGCATCTATTGAAAGGAAAGTTTTCCTTTTCTGCAGCAAGTAGCCACGGGTGGTGGCTGCTCAATCTTCTGGCTCCAGACGATAAATGCAGATCCAAGGGAAGTTTCGGGAAAGGGGCAGGGAACTTGTGAGGTGGGTGGGAAGCAGATGGAAGCCTGCAGCCAGCTTCTGACCAGGAGAGGCACTGAAGTATTGGCAAACAGCAATAATCTTGATGTTTGCTGACCCGCTTTTGTTTCAGAAAGTCTTTCTCATGATGCACATTCTATTTTAAGCAGTTAGGATCCACCACAGATCTTTTCCACCAATGGTTACAAGAACCTTTGCCATGAGCTACAGCAAAACTTCTTTAAGCCCCAGTCTCTCTTGGATAGATTCATTCTGACCACTGACCTCCTGCTGCATCCAGAAATTGGCTCTGAGGGAAGAGGAGTAATTGTTGCACAGATGCTACAGGAACTGAAAGAATAAATGCCTTGTGTAGCAAAGCATTTGTTTCCTCTCTATACCGAATTCTCTCTTTTCCCTCCCCCATGAAGCCCTAAGGATCTAAGCTGGGTTTCCTTAGCTGGAGATCTGGACTGGAATCTTCCAACAGAACATCAACTGTCCGTCGTCATCAACCAGCTCCCACTTGACAACAAGTTTTATCTGCGGGGGGAAAACAGAGAAAAGAAGTGAGAAGGGGTTGGTATTCAGATTTATTTTAGGAGGCATGATATTAAAAATGATGCTCTCAGATTAAGATGGGTTCAAACCCTTTCCTCATCTATGCTGGAATCTGGGAACCCTACCCAGAGAATAAATTTTACTGCTATAGAATACATACTGTACATTTTCTTCCATAGGACCCCCAACACACAATCAGGACACTATGCCCATTAATAAAGAGATTGCTGCAGGTAGGGCCCAGACATGTGACTGAACATTTCTTCATACAAAAGCATTTCCCTGCACACAGAAAGCTAGATAGTAAGGGAAAGGGTTCTAGTAGAGCCTTTCCCCTGATGTGCTAATTTTCTGTATGGATGAAAAGGGTTCCCGCCCCCATGGGGGAACTTTCCATTATGGCAAACCATACTTGGGCTTATTGCCTTGTGTGAACATCCTCCTTAGCCCCTTGCTATCCTGCCATCTCTCTGATTTGGCGAGGGGCAGCCAGATGATGATGATGATCTGAGTTGCTCCATCACCTCCTGTGAGCACCTTATATCATTAACATGTTAAAGGGATATGAAAGGCAGTTGTAAGTACAGTGGTACCTCGGGTTGTGGACACAATCCATTCCAGGGTGCCATTTGCACCCCGAAAAGTCTGCAGCCCGAGTGGCACTTTTGCACAATAGAGTGCTTCTGTGCATGCACAAAGCGCACAGAAGTAAACATTTCCGGGTCCGCTGTGTTCATATCGTGAAAAAACGCAACCCGCAGCGGACGCAACATGAGGTATGACTGTATTGGGATCAGCCTGGTGAGACACTCACAGATGGATACTCGCTCTTTACTGGTAGTTTGTTCAGGTAGTTGTAGGAGTGATCCTTCTGGATAGGGCAAATGATTCCACTCTTGCATCCATCAGGCTGATCAAGTGGGAAGGGGATGTCCATGTGAAGCATTTCTCCATATACTTTAGCTTGGCTGCCGTTGCTCACAGTCTCTGCACGAGAAGAAACAGATTGAGAAAACAGGAACCAAGTAGGGAGCTTTATACTGGGGCTGAGAATGGTGGTTCCCAAGACGGCATACAACAAACAGAAGTGCTCTCACTGTTTCATGTCAAAACTAAAGCGTGTTACAGACGTTCTTCAACTGCCCTGTGACATTCCCCTGATTGCTGCATTGCAAGTGGGGAGAGGGGGTCAAGATGCTACCCTCACCTGCTAAGATTATACAAGATTAAGATGCTACCCTCACCTGCTAAGATTATACCCTCTCAGATTATACCCTCTCATACAAGATGCTACCCTCACCTGCTAAGATTATACCCTCTCAGATTATACAAAACACTTCCATGAATAGAAAAAAAAGGCATGAAGACTAAGCGCATGCAATTATCCATATATATTTCTCTTTTGCAGCATGTATATGTGCTGAAAAGCCATAGCCAATTAAAATTTTCCAAATGTGTACAGGCAGCAAGCAGGAGTCCCCTGCAATTATCCCATACCAAGATATACATGTAGTTTTTTTCCTGCACTGAAATGTTTTCCATGTGAGACACTCCAAACAGCAGAAGCATCCTCATTTTGAATGCTGAACACAATACTCTTAAAAGGTTTCAGTCCCATAGATCAGGACTGGGGAACTGTTTTGACTTGGCACACCAGATCATTATCAGATCCTAACCCTGTGGGCCAACTCTGACAGCAGGCAGGGCAACCCAGCTGTCAACAAAGTGATATCAGATGATTGGCATGTGGGCTGTTCCAACCATCCATCAAAGCCCTTTGCGCATCACTTCACAAGCACCTGACCCAGCTTGGCATTTACCAACCCCATGCTTAGTGACTGGGAAGTATCAGGAATCACACGGCCAATCCTGCAGGCCTCAAGTCCAGAGGAGGGCAACCAAAATGGTCAAAGGCCTGGAAACGATGCCTTATGAGGAACGGCTTAGGGAGCTGGGTATGTTTAGCCTGGAGAAGAGAAGGTTAAGGGGCGATATGATAGCCATTTTCAAATATATAAAAGGATGTCATATAGAGGAGGGAGAAAGGTTGTTTTCTGCTGCTCCAGAGAAGCGGACACAGAGCAATGGATTCAAACTACAAGAAAGAAGATTCCACCTAAACATTAGGAAGAACTTCCTGACAGTAAGAGCTGTTCGACAGTGGAATTTGCTGCCAAGGAGTGTGGTGAAGTCTCCTCCTTTGGAGGTCTTTAAGCGGAGGCTTGACAGCCATCTGTCAGGAATGCTTTGATGGTGTTTCCTGCTTGGCAGGGGGTTGGACTGGATGGCCCTTGTGGTCTCTTCCAACTCTATGATTCTAAGTCACTGCCCATTGGGCCTTCAACCCTCTTTCTGCAGGGATCAGCTGTGCAAAGAAGTTACTGATCCAATTGTGCCTCTACCTGCTCCACAGCTGACATGTGGGGCAGAAAAAAGTGGGAGTGATGTGGAGAGAACAGCCTTGCGGACCAAACTGGGACTCAAGCCAAATTTGGCCTGCAGGCCAGAGATGCCCCACCCCTGCCATCATTATCACTGCCTCAAGGAAGCTAGAGATCAGCAGGCTATACTTACTGCTAGAAAACGTGACATTGACACTGTAAGCCTCTCCTTTGTGGAGAACACAAGGTTGTTCAGGGCAAGGACTCACATTGACCTCCACAATGCTTCCATCTTTGGAACCTGTGAGGGAAACACAGTCATCAGTTCAATGTCCTCGCAATACAGGATGGTAATCTTGGATACAACACTATGCATTGCTATCATGGGTCCAGGTTTGGCGTATCATACAAGAGCCCATAAACACTTACACTCAGGAATGAAATGGAATAAATACCAGTGAGTGTGTCTCCCTTCTGCACAGTGGTTAGTACTGACAAGACCAGCATACTCATAAAAAGCATTTAAGTGTGAATCAGCCCTGGAAAAATGACTTCTATCCTCACATGACTTGCAACACATCAGACTTTCATAACAGTTTCACGTAGTTTGCTCAGATACACATGCAGCTGTGGAAGGATGTTGTGGTCTCATAAAACTGCTGAATCTGAGTTTAAATTGCCAATGAACTGAAAAGCCTGCCTGTCCAAGAATGGGGCAATATAGAATAGTTACAATAACAGTATGTCTGCTCACAAGTAAACCGCACACAGTTCAGTTGGACTTATGGCCCGTTAAGTGCATTTTAGACAGAAGCCTTATAGTCCCATCCTATACATGTTAACTCATAAATTAACCTCATTGAGTCCAATGCTCCCTAACCCCAGGAACCTGTGCACATGGTTGCACTGTTCAAATAAACTCTGAAACCAACAGAAAAAGAAAGTAGCCACTTGGACATTGGAAAGTCCCATATATAATTTCCTGTGGTATTAGGTACAAAGTGTGCTATTCTGGGGGATTCTCCCAACACCATCCGCAAAAGCCAATTTCAGGGGTTGCGCACCAATGCGCAGGCAGAAGTGCATGCACAGGGCTTCCACTGACAGGGCTTCTTAGGTGCACCCTGCCCTATATATTGATCCTGCAATAAAACATGGCAATGCTGTAAAACTGGGCAATATCAAATTGCATTCCAATTGCTTTTCCCAGCAGTAGAGGAAACCCACTTTCTTCCGATACATTTAAGATACATTCTAGTAGGCCATCCGATACTGTTAACGATTCATGTTTCCTAGAAGGTATCAGGTCAGACCAATTTGAGATACAGTAAGATTGGGCAACAGTAGTAAAATGAATATAGAACAAAATCCAATTAACACCTATGTTGTTTTAAAGTTTTATTTTTTAAAAAGAAAAAAGTATGAAAGACATGAACTGAGCCAATCTGCTGTATGATGTTGGAGGCTCCAGCTCTCAATCAGTGAACACACATGAATTTGCATTATATTATTTTAGGCACACCTGTGGCCAAAGTTTTATGCCTGGATAAGGTGGCATGTCTAATCCCACTCACCACTAGCGGGGTTTCGTGGAGAAGTGGAGCCATCATGGCAGCCACATAAGAGGGTAGTGGTGGGGAGAGCAGGACGATCAGGTCTGGATCAAGCCCCATGCCCCTCATCAGATGACAGCAAGACCAGCTCAGGATCCAGAAGACCCCAGGATGGCTCAGCCCTGCCCCACCTTCCCACATCCTCAGAACTCACATTCAACAGGTGGAGGGGGAGAGGCCAGCTCAGCAGTTCTACCCCCACTCGGTTCAAACCCCATACAGTCCATCACAAAGGGAACTGAATTGCTCTATACACCTACATACTTTACCTCCCAATTAGGGCTTGTCTATGGGGTAGGTATCTGACGAACTTATCTGGGGTCACTCCTAAGCCACCAGGCACCCTTGCAGAGCTCCGAACGGCTGCACTGGCAGCCACACAAGGTTTGCGTGGCTTCTTGCTCCGTTATTGCTTCCCACGCTGCCAGTTTTGTATTAAGAGCATCAAAGTGGTTCCCCTTCAAACCTCAATAGGACCATAAAGCTTCTGCGTAAGCAGAAGTGTCTCTTTAGCCCAGCCATCAACCTCTGTGCCATGGCTTCTTGGGCTTGCTACCCAAGCCCCAAGCCGCTGCCAGCTGCTGAAGGATGTGGAGAGAGCAGCAACAGGAGTAACTGCTGGGCCATGTTGAGGGAAGGGCCATAGTTCAGTGGCAAAAGCATCTGCTACTGCTCTTACCAGGCTTGATCTCCTGCATACTCAGGTAAGGCTGAGAAAAGACTCTTGTCTGAAATCCTGGACAGTTGCTATCAGTCAGTGTAAAACAATACTGAGAGAGACGGACCGATGCTCTATCTCAGTACAAGGCACGTCATGTTGCCAGGTGATGTTCCCCGGCCTACCACTCCACAGTGCCTTATCAAAGCAGCCTCTAGCAAAACTAGTTGCTGACCAGTGGTCTAAAGCTGTAACTAGATATGATGGCACACCCCAACTCCTGCTGTTTCCTTACAAAGTGGGGAAGTGAGAGGAATATTAATAGTGCGCTGTGGACTCATTGGGGAAGGGACCTGAACTTCCTACTTTCCTCATTGAAAGGACTTCTCCCCAGCTGTTTAGCACCCAGCAGATGTTAACTCTGACTGAGAACACTCAGAGCAAACCATCTGGGGAGAAGTAATTTAATGGAGGAAAGCCTAGGCCACCACCTGTCCCTGCTTTCATCTCTTCCATATCAATCCACACACACTATAGGACCGTCGGCCCTCCAGATGTTGCTGAACTACAACTCACATCAGCTCCAGCAAACATGGGAGTTGTAGTTCACCACCTGGAGGGCTAAAGGTTTGCCACACCTGTTACAGAAGAGTGAGGGCAACCCAGTTCTAGCCTTCACATCTAAATTTCCTGAGGGCCAAACCGGAACTGGTGGTTGCTAGCTGGATTTTTATTTGCCCTCAAACAAGGAACTGCCTATGCCACTCAGCTTCCATGTGACACTGGCTAGCCTTCCGACATATGTCATTCCCTCCTCTCTCCATACCTTCCAGAAGCTGGCACTGGCTTGGAGCAGCTGATCCTGTAGCAGGCACAACAAGCCATGGTATACAGACTGTTTCAAGCAGTCTGTGTGACCAAAGCAATGTGTAGGCTGGGTTGATTGTTATGCAGGAAAACATGATCACAAGCGGAACATTCCAGACTCAAAGGAGCCCTCAGCACCACCTATGAAATTGTCTTCTGGAAGAAGGGAAAGAGTAGGCAATGTGTGGGATGGGCTCCTGTTGTAGGAGGAGGAAAATGCAGCAGCAGCAGATATATAAACCTGTTGGGAGAGATAAGTTTACCTCTGACAGAGCATCCTTTTTCTCTAGACTAAGCTCCCTGATTACTACTACTACTAATTATAATGATACCCTACCCATCTGGTGGGTTGCCCCAGCCACTCTAGGCAGCTCCCAACACATATAAAAACATAATAAAACATCAAACATTAAAAACTTCCTGGTACAAGGCTGACTTCAGATTTCTTAAAGTCAGAAAATTATTTCCTTGACATCTGATGAGAGGGTGCCACTACCAAGAAGGCCCTCTGCCTGGTTCCCTGTAACTTCTCGCAGTGAGGAAACCATCAGAAAGGCCTGCGGAGGTGGACCTCTGTCCGGGCTGAACAATGTGGGTGGAGACGCTCCTTTAGGTATATATGTCTAAGGCTGTTTAGGGCTTTAAAGGTCAGCACCAACACTTTGAACTGCACTCGGAAATGTACCAGTAGCCAACGTAAGTCTTTCAGGACCAGTGTTATGTGGTCTTGGCGGCCACTCCCAGTCACCAGTCTAGCTGCTGCATTCTGGATTAGTTGTCGTTTCCGATTCACCTTCAAAGGTAGTCCCATGTAGAGCGCATTGCAGTAGTCCAAGCAGGAGAAAAGCAGCGCATGTATCACCCTGGCGAGACAGTGCGCTGCCAGACTTCCGCCCTCCTGAACATGGCAACGCTGCTCCTTGGTGACAGCTGTCTAACCTGAGAGAAGGAGGACGTCCTACCAACACCCACCTCTCTACCTTCCCCACGCCTTGGCGGGCAGAGAATGCAATGCAAAAGCAGCAGCAGCGTGTGACCCGTCGGAGGGGAACTCGCCTCTCTGGAGAGTCCCAGGCTGCGGAAGGGCTGTCCGTTAGAAAGACTGCGCGCATGTTTTGCAAAGCAGGAAGTGCCGCCCCGAGTGGTCAGGTCACTACCGAACACAATCGGAGAAAGGTCTGAACTTGGTGTTAGACGCCGCGTTTTAAAAGGGGGGCAGGAAGGAAGGCAAGAGCGCCTTGGCGGGGGAAGGGCGACTCACCGCAGTCCACGAACTTGAGGGGCTCGGCCAGCACCGCGGAGCCGGCGGCCAGCAGCAGGAGCAACGTCGTCGCCAGCATCGTCTCGTCTCGTCCCGTCTGCTCTCGCGCCGCCCCCAAGAAACTTCTCCCGGCCGGCTGTGGAGCGGAGGCTGAAGTGCGAGCCTGCGCCTCTGCGGCGGCGTCACATGAGAGGCAGCCCAGGCCGGGCCCGCCCAGGAGCGGTCACCTGACGGGGACGGGCCCGCATCGCGCGCCGCCTTCGCCTGGCCCGCTGCCTGGCTGGCGCCTCGCCGAGAGAGAAGGGGCGCCAAGCGGCAGAGCGCCTCCAGCCGCCGCCACGAAAGCCTCGAGCCTGCTGCAAGAGAGCCGGGCGCACAGCCAAGGAACCCTACATTCGCTCGGCCCTGGCAGCCCCTGTAACCTTGCCGGGCTTACAACAGGGAACCTGAGTTCCTCCAGGAGCCAGGACTCCAGCTCCCATCATCCCTGCCAATCGGCTTTGCTCGTGGGGGCTGATGGGAGTTGGAGTCCAACCACACCCTGGAGCCCCCCCCCCGTCGACGAGGAAAGCCTCTGCTTCCAGCAACAGGTGTTACTTTCAAGCACACCTGTTTGGGAGGAAGCCCCACTGAAACTTTCCCAGGTGAATGTTGAATTATAGGATTTGTAGAGTTGGAAGGGACCACAAGGATCATTAACCCAACCCACTGCAATGCAGGAATCTCTTTGCCCAGCATGGGGCTCGAACCCACGACCCTGAGATTAAGAGCCTCATACTCAAACACTGCCTTTCCTGCTTTGGCATGGCTGCTTCAGGGCTAAGGGGAGTTGCTGGAAAGCACCAGGAACCAAATGGATCTTGGGTGGGGAGCCTTGCAGCAGTCCCACAATGCAGACAAATTCATTTTGGCAGTGATTCATTATATCCACTCAATAATGTGTACCTAGCAAAAAGTGTGAAAAAGAAGAGATGGGGGGAGTGGGGAGGAAGGTATCTGCCGCCTCTACCCTGTTCATAAATTCCTCAATGGCACCCACACCTACTCCTGCTTCTCCTAAATGGGCAGAAGGCCAAGAAATTGAAAAGTTCTCAGCCAGTTGAGAAACATAATGTTGCACAACACATAGCAGCTGACCCAAGTTACACCTTATGGAGCAATGAGGGAGCAGAAACAAACTCTCAGTTCCTCTGAGCCAATGCAGACTACACCATTCTGGTGCCTTCCAGTGTTTTGGGCTACATAGCTGTGCTCGCTAGGACTGATGGGAGTTGATATCAAAAACATCTGGAGGGCACCAGGTTGGTGAAGGCTGAGGCTGAGCTAATGTGTGAGAAATACCCCATAAAGCAATTTCAACCCCAGTGGAAATATAGTTGGTTTAGATCACCATGATGAAAGCATGTTCTCCGTAAGCCCCTGTCCTGCCATATTTATTTAAGAATATATTTTGCCTGCCCTACACCAAAAGATACCAGGGTGGGTCACAGAATTTAAAATAACAGCAATACATCCCCATTAAAAAAAAAAGCCGGTAAAAATGCACATTTAAAATCACAACGTAAAACCTAGCAGCAGACTTAATGGCAACACTGTGCATAACTAGGTTGCTTGAATCCAAACAAAGTCTGAACCTGTTCCCCTACCTGATTCACCTGCTGTATTGTCTTCATTCCAAATTACGGTATGGCCTGGAAGAGGGAGTAATGGGGGATGTTTTTAATGTCCCCCCCCCCATGGTTTTAATTGAATATATGAGTTGTTTTTGTTTGTTTGTTTGTTTGTTGTTCTGTTTCTGTAAAGATGCTTTGAGTTGCTTGCAGCAAGAAACAAGTGTTTAATGAATTTATTAAATAATAATAATAATGCACATACAGGCCACAGTTGTGCCATGTTATGCCACTTCACTGGAAATAGCAATACTCCCCATGACTAGCATTCGCTGAACCTTCCAAGCCCATCAGAGCCACCAAAGCCAGAGCAAACATCTTTCAAAGATGTAAGGGTAAGTGGGGGCTAGAGAGAATTTCCTAGTTATAAAGACAGAAACGGACAGCTTTAGAGCTGGTGACCTGTCGCTCAACTAAAGGAAACCCATAGTAAAAGGCTATATGGCTACTAAGTTGCCATCGCCATTACCCATAGCAGTACACAGCTGTTTATGAGTGATGTGATTTCAGTTCCGGTCCATCCTGAACTACTACTACTGGGTTTGGGCCACATACCGTAGTGCTCAGGCTAGAGCAGCCACCTCCACTGCAATGCATTGGTTAACCTCACTTCCGTTGACTCAGTCTTAAACCATTAAGACTTTATGTACCGGCATCTCAGCTGAAGTTAAGGAAACTATGCCATATGTCATTTGAAGACTGTTGCTTCTGGAAACCCTTTAGCCCAGTTTTCAAGGTTAGAAACACTCCCTTGTTTGGACAGAGCAACAGCTTTCTGCCTTGTCTTTATCACAAAACTGATAACCAGCTCCCTTGAAATGTCTCTCCTGTCCAATGTCAGATCACCAAAAAAAGAGAATCTAGTAGCAGCAAAATTTAAACTTTACCTCAGTTTGCTTGTCCAGCGCATCCCTTTCACCTACATAGAGGGAGCTCAAGGCATGTTCTGAAGATGGAAAAGGAATAACAGAAGAGTTGAGGGTGCAGTTGCTGAGAGTGGTATGGGTGAGTTCACAATTCACTGGCAGATTATCATGGTGACAACTGGCTTGAGAGAGAGAGTCAGGGCTCGTCCACACTTCTGCTTCCCTTGCCTCTTTCCCCCAGGAAAGCCCACTGTTTCCTGCTGATACTGCTGAATCGGAACAAATGTCGATCAGTTTTTCTGCACATTGATCTTTGTTCTGATTCAGTGGTAAACGGTGGGGTCTCCCAGGGGAAGTGGAGGGACAAACAGAAAAAACCCTGCTTGGACCTGTGCCTAGGAAGTGTGGGACAAGTACAAAACCTTATGGACCCAGGCTTTCTAATCGTGGGGCAAGCAGAAGTGTGGACAAGCCCTTACTCGGCACAATAAGGACCAACTACTGATTATTACTGGAAATATGAGAGAGAGAGAGAGAGACAGACAGACAGACAGACAGACAGACAGACAGACAGACAGACATACTGTAGGCAAAGATGGGGAACCCGCAGCCCTCCAGATTTGTGCTGCAACACCCATCATCCTTAGCTATTGCCTATGCTGTCTGAAACTGATGGGAGTTCAAGTCTTGCAACATCTGGAGGGCCACAGGTTCCCTATCCCTGCTATAGAGCAGTAGGCTGTACGAAATTACTTTTTTTAACCTCACTTGCATTTACACAAATTATCACTAAGGCAGCAATCTTATGCATATTTACTGGGGGTATGCCCAGTTGGGGAAAAAGGGAGAGGGTTACAGTATTTACAAGTGCATGCACAAGATCGCTCTGAAACTAATGTGAGTTGAAATGGGACATAGGCATGCCTACTTTTTTTATATACATGTAGATCAGAAGGTCAGCAGTTCGAATCCCTGCGATGGGGTGAGCTCCCATTGCTCGGTCCCAGCAGTTCGAAAGCACGTCGAAGTGCAAGTAGATAAATAGGTACCGCTACAGCGGGAAGGTAAACAGCGTTTCCGTGTGCTGCTCTGGTTTGCCAGAAGCGGCTTTGTCATGCTGGCCACATGACCTGGAAGCTGTTCGCCGGCTCCCTCTGCCAATATGAGCGCTGCGACCCCAGAGTCGGGCACGACTGGACCTAATGGTCAGGGGTACCTTTACAGTAAACCTCTGGAACAGTGATTGCACTGTGCCTTTGTAAGAATACAGTTTAGGACACTTGGTACTTTGGTTCATTGGCAAGTGAGACGTTGGGCAAGTGAGACATGCAAAATAGGGAAGATCTTACCTTTATGAAAAAAATTATCATGGGGCGGCTTCCTACAAGCTGGCTATAGGGATGCTTGATAATCAAGCTAGGCCATGCAACCAGTTCATAGGCATATATTTTCAAAATTAAACCCCCTTTAATTAGGTGGGATATACCTAATTTACTGCATCTATATTCCACCTTTCCCTCCAAGGAGCTCTACATTGTCCTCTCCATCCTCATTTAATCCCCACAACCTTGTGAGGTAGGTCACAGCAGAGGCAGTGACTGGCCCAGGTGAGCTTAATGGATTTGAACCCTGATCTAACACATCCTAATTTCACACTCTTAACCGCAACACCTCACGGGCTCTCACCCTGAAGCAACAGTGAATGTAGGTCGTGGAAATATGTTCATTTGAGCTTACATCTGAGTAAACATGCTGTACCCTAAGGCAGACACCCCCAAACTCGGCCCTCCAGATGTTTTGGGACAACAACTCCCATCATCCCTAGCTAACAGGAGCAGTGGTCAGGGATGATGGGAATTGTAGTCCTAAAACAGCTGGAGGGCCAGGTTTGGGGGTGCCTGCCCTAAGGAATGGGAGACTTGTGCCCCCCCCCCATGTGGCTGGACTCCCGCCAGCCCCAGTCAGCATGGCCAAGGCTCTGAAATTTTGGTTGCTTAAGCCTAGCATCATCCGGAGCGCCCCAGGCTCCTTCCTACGCGCGCCTCAAACTCGATACACAACCCCAACAGTAGTGGGCGTGGCCGTACGCACGCTTCGACGTCACAGCGAGACCCAAAAGAACTTACAGTAAAGGCAAACGAGGACACTTCCGCCCGGCTTCTCCCGGCTTCACTCGGAGGCACGTGATCTTCCCCACTCCTCCCCTCCCCTTCCCAGTGGAAGCAGCCTCTTCGGTTCCCCGTACGTTCCCTTCGTTGTCTGGGCGGGACATATGGCCACGCCTCCGCCAATAGCAGCGCTGCTAGGCGGATCAAGATGGCGGCGCTGGCGGCGCTCGCTAGCTTCAGGGCGCTGCGGCTTTGCGGGCAGAGCAGGTAGTGGTGGGCCTTTTCCCTTTCCGTGCTTTGCGACTGTCGGTTAAGCGAAGAGGAACGGTGTTCCCGGCGGCGAACGCGGGCGAGGTGTCACCCCTTGTTGGTTTTCAATGCACGACACAGCCGGGGTTTCCCTTTCGCAGTCGATGGGAGATACACATTCACACACACACGCTCCTCTCGTATTCCTAGGCGCCCTTATTCTCCTACCCCAAACAGGGGGTCGGGAGATTTGCCTCCCCCTCCCGTGTCCTATAGGTCCCGATAGCTTAAGTCCAGGGATCCCAGAGAATCGCCATGGCGACACATCGAACAAACACAACCGTCTATCTTACTAGGGAAATATATGTGGTGTTGCAAAGTTTGCCAACCGCACCTGCTTCTTCTCAGAGGCAAAGGCTTTTAGAGCGTAATATTCTCTTATTGTGGGAACAAACAAGTAAATGGGCAAAGCGCTGCGACTGGTTGTGGTGGGTCATATCTGGTTCTGGTACTGCAGGTGGAGAAAACGAAGGCAAGAGTTTAATTCCAAGACAACCAACAATAAGTCTCTTGATAGCACCTCTGGTTAGAGAGCGGTGCTGATAACGCCAAGGCTGCAAGGTTCTCTCCCCATATGAGGCAACTGCATATTTCTGCATTGTAGGGGGTTGGACTAGATGATCCCTAGCATCATGTTGTTGGAGGATGCCATGTTAATTCAGTGACTGAGCATTTCACTGCTTTGCAAGGAGGGGTAGGTTTTGATTCTTAAGGCATTTAGATGTTTAACTGGCAACAGTGTTGTTGGAGGCAAGTCTCCTGTGCAGTATGTGCAGGGTTACATCAGTGATACTGATGACTGTGACTTATAAGGTGGCTCTCTATGCCCTGGCAACTAGGACAATTAGGAGGAAAGAACTGGATGGACTAGTGGTCAATTGCAAAGGGGTCTCTGAGATCTAATTTGCACATTTTATTTGAGAATTATTTTTGATTCTGTGTAGTAAGAAATTTTGGTGGATATGATCATGGTTTTACCGCATATGTAGCAACTGCTGGGGTTTTCCCCCCTCCTTCTTCTTTGGATGTTGCCATGGCCTTTGGGTAGTGCAATAAAAATATTAAATTTAAATTTGCTCATAAAAAACCCACACTTGTGCCTTAAGTTGTAAACTATCTGTACATTCAGATGCATGCAACTGTGCTGTTAGGCACTTGTCAGCAAACCTGCAAAGAAGACATGCCTAATGATGTTCTGTTTTCATTTGTTATTTAATACCCAAAAGTCTTGAAATGTCAGGAATTACTTTCGTTTCACTACATTTTGTGGGGGCACATAGTGCATTTAGGACTGTAGCTTAAATCTGTTTCCATGTTTGTTTTTAAAAAAATAAAGTTGAAGTCAGTGGTACTCTTGTTAGTATAAATGCTTGTTCTTTAATGCTCTGGGGGCTGAAACAATCGTGCAGAAAGTCTATATATTGAGCTCAAGAGTTCTGAGCTGTAGTAATGTTACGGTATATCACTGAGAGAAAGATTCATGGAACAAAACAGTAAATGGTCCAGGGAAGAACAAAGGGATTGTTAAGAAAAACTGAAAGAAAATGAAATGAAGCGCTCTTTTTGTACTGTACAGTATAATTACCCTGTGTGTCTCAACAGTTTGAAGATTGTATTGAGGCCAGCAGCTTAGCAGGGTTCAGGCAAGGTTCAGGCATATGGATAATGACAGCAGTACAGTGGGGAAAATAACTACAGATGATGGTTTGGTTTCTAATGTATCTATGGCCATCCAGAACCAGGGAGCAGATGAAAATAAGCAGTGCTAATTTCAGTCAAAGGTTTTACCATTTCTGCTCTATAATGTGTGTGTATGGGCATATGCTTCTTTGTTTCTATAAGAATTAAAATTGTTATAAGGTTGTTATAGACAACAGCTCCTCCCTCCTGATCAAGGAATAGCCAGCTCTGTTGCAGTCAATCTCCTATAGCTATAAGGAGGAAAGACATTTATTATGACTTCAGCACCAAAGTAAACTCATGAATAGCGAGCTAGAAAAAGGTTTCTTTGTAAAATGAGGAAAGGAAGGGAAGTGTTCACATGACAGATGATGACTAACCAAGAGCAGGAAGCACACGACTTGGAACAATTGGTGTATGTTCAGCCCTTTGTGAACTTAGTCCCAACCTAACAGTAAATGCTTAAACACCATATCATAGGAATCGGTTGTTTAGGATTCAGACAGGGATTCAGGCCTATTCCACAGGGTGCAGTATTTTCTCTCTTGTCTCCCTCCCTCCCTCCAGTATTCAGGGTCACATCACTTATTCTCTCTTGCCCGAGTGAAAAGGTCCAGAACAACAAGCATTCTGTGAAAGATCCTCACTTTTGTGCGCTGGATTCTGTTTTCTGTCTAAGAGGATACTTCTTACTACAGGTTTCTTCTCCCTTGCTTAATGAGTAGATCATTAAGAGACAGAGTACTGTATCAGATATTCTTTCTCACTCAGACAAGAATTTCTAATTGAGAGAAAGTAAGAGACAGAGAGGGGGGGGTACACTCTCGCTCACTCACTGATTCTTGTTGCCTCAGTCTTCTGTAAATGCTTTCTCTAGTTCCACAGTTTTGCTATTGAAACTCATAGTTAGGAAGTATAGCAGGCATGGCCAAACCTGGCCCTTCAGCTGCTTTGGGACTACAGTTCCCATCATCCCTGACCACTGGTCCTGTTAGCTAGGGATGATGGGAGTTGTAGTCCCCAAACAGCTGGAGGGCCAAGGTTGGCCATGCCTGAAGTACAGAGTCAAAGTTACCTGCCTTTGTGTGTTCAGGTTTGATTGGGGGGGGGGTATATTTCTGACCCTTAGCTTAAAAGTCCCTCAATCTGTCTGTAGTTGTTTCCCCCATTTATTGCTTTTACACTACCTCCATTCCTTGGATCTTATTTGTTCCTTAACTTTCCCACACAGCCATTCTCTTCCTCACTGGCATCTGATGAAAGCCCCATCCTGCACCACACAGAATGGTGCCTCCATGCCAACGATAAGAGTGCAGTGGGTTGCATCCTCTGCCTCTGGAGAGACCTTGACTGATTCCAACGAGGGGCAGATTTACCTCAGCGAGAACTGTGTGAAGGTATGGCTTCTTGGAAAGCACCAGCTGTATGTAGCATCTGTAGTGTCTTGATTCCTCCTGAGCTGCAGTATGATGTGGTGTTTGGTGCAAAAATGTCATAAAAGAATGTATATGTGTAGCTGAGTGTGCGGTTGCTTTAATCCAAAAAGTATGCATATTATTAGCCATCTCCATGGCCTGTCCACATCAGAGAGGCATAATTTGATGTGGCTGCACGTGAGGGTTGGTAATTTGCAGTAGCATACAAACTGTGATACAACTAGTAGTGGGGTACTCAATCCAGGCTTAGCAAAAAGTGAAAAGGCCAGGCATGTTCTGTAGTGTCAAAGACTGGATGCGAATCAGTCCTTAACGTTTGCAGCAATGGCAGCACTTTCACCCAAGGCACTCCAAGTGTTCTCTTTGAGTTCATGTGAAAGAATGTGCTGCCAGGTTGATTGGTGCTACGTGCCTTTCCCGTGTGTGTTTTGCTTTAGGTTGCTCCAGGCATCCCCAAACTGCGGCCCTCCAGATGTTTTGGCCTACAACTCCCATGATCCCTAGCTAGCAGGACCAGTGGTCGGGGAAGATGGGAATTGTAGTCCAAAACATCTGGAGGGCCGAAGTTTGGGGATGCCTGGGTTGTTCTGTATTTGGCACTTACCATCTCTTTGAGGGATCTTGCTAGTTTGATGTTGGATTTCAAGTGATTGCTAAATATTTTTGTATGAATCTGATCCACCACTTAGCGTTCTTTTCCTGTTTCAACAGAGACTTTTGGAGATTGCAGGAGCATCTGAGTTTCTGAGGCTGCATGTAGAAGGAGGTGGCTGTTCTGGTTTCCAGTACAAATTTTCTTTGGATACAGTTGTGAATTCTGATGACAGGTAAGGGCATAGGTTCCTGTGTGGTGGAGGAGAGAGAACTTTAGGGGAGGGGTGAGAGGGAGAGAGCGAGCAAATGATTGAATGAGGAATGAATATCCTATTATATAGTGCAGATAATCCCGTTGTACTGTTTTCCAACGCTATAATTGTGCATATCATTTCCAAGCCTCCTGGCAGCACAATGCATTCAGTGTTACAATTACCCCTAAATGCATGCATTCTGCTTTTCTTTTTCACTTAATGATTCAGGTTAACTAATACCGCCATGCAAAATACATATAATAATCATCTAATCAACAAGGTAAACTAAAACAACGAAGAGTCTTATGGCACCTTAAAGACTAATAAATGTATCGTGGCATAAGCATTCATAGACCAGAGTTCATTTCATCGGATGCACAAAATACCACAATGAATGTGTTTGTATCTAAGGCTCTGTTGCAGCAGACTAATTCAGCTACTCACCTGGAAAAGATAAATCTAAGAGAGGTGCTTAGGCCAAATCAAAAGCTTCTTGAAGAAGCAGGATTTTCATCCTCCTCCTGAAAAGCTGGCCAGACAAAGGCAGGCCTTTCTTGAAAGGGAGTTCAAGAGGTGTGGAGATCACAGCCAAGAAAACCCTGTCTCCGTTTTTACCAGTGAGAAAGATGGAGTCTTGGCAAAGGGTTCACCTGCCAGCCTTGAAGGATAAGGGGGCTTGTGATGGAGTGGGCATTCTCTAAGATCTTGCTGATTGTAACACCTATGTTTGAGTGTGACCTGGAAGTAGGGGCAAATAAGATCTTGGATATGTATCTATTGCATTTCAAAATCACTGCAACTATCTGTATCTCCTCCTCCAGGATTTTTGAACAAGGTGGTGCCCGAGTGGTTGTGGACTTGGACAGTCTGAGCTTTGTGAAAGGGGCCATGGTGGACTTCAACCAGGAGCTAATTCGCAGCGCATTTCAGGTGGTCAACAATCCACAGGCAGAACAAGGCTGCTCTTGTGGATCATCCTTCTCAGTTAAGCTTTGAACAACCATCTCCATGTGGACCCTAGTGGATGCTGAGTGGCATATCCCTTTTTCATTATGTTCAGCTTCCAGCAGCAGCTGGTGTAATCAGTTGTATGGTACCATGCAAATAGTCTGGACTGAGTCTCGTATAAGAACTGATCTCTCCATGATTAGGTGTGAAGTGGGCTGGGCACCTATGTTTTCCTTAATCCCAAATGCATCTTCTCAGTAGGATCCCTGATGACTCGCTGCATAGCACTTGATCACCTTGGGAGATATGTGTACATACTTCTGTAATTTAACATATTTTGGTTTTTTGAAGTTATTTTCCACAGCATGTAATTTTCATGTATGTTAATAGTCATCCCCCCCCCGTATTTTCATTTGTACCCTGATGAATGCATGGCTGAGTTATTGGGGCCCACAGTTGCTCCCCACACATTCAAAAGCACCTGTTGCATGGTGCCTATATGCATTTGAATGCACGCAGGATCCTGTACGGATGATCTGGATCCCTGGGGAAAGGAGTGTTGCTATGTACAAAGTTTTTAAGGATTGTCTTGCAAGGGAATTTTGTTGTGAGGATGTTGTGAGTTCCAAATGGGGAGAAGGTTATGTTGCACATGTTTCATAACTTAAGGTTTCCTTTGTCCTTTTGCCTTCTCTAAATGGTAAACAGGAGGCATAAAAACCCCCCACTTGTTTCATCTTTTGGCCAAGAAGCTCAGTATTGTTGTTGTTTTAAAGGAAGTGTTGCTTAATTACAGTGCTAAATCATTAATGCCTTGACTCTGTTTCTCCTTTAAAATCACATGGGAATTGAAAGCTTCATTTTTGGAATAGAACTGGACTGAGTAGCACTGCATGCCTCTAGATAATTTTTTGTTTCTTTGGCCACAAAGGAAATCCTGTATCTAATTAGTGGACTTTTGGAACGCTATTTGGAGGGGTATTTATCTGTGAAGGATGTGCAACTGAGTATTGGTCATAACATTTTATAAAGTGCCTACATTTGTGCATCGTTCTTTGTAGTGACCTTTGTTATTGCTCAGCTGGGACTGATCCCCCCCCCAATGAACCTCAGCTGCCTTTTGGATTAGAGAGTTCTTCCTATTGTCGGGTTTAATTTCTTACAAGTAACAAAATGTAAGCTGTATGTTTCCACATGAGAGCATAAACCATATAGATGAATTATCAGTTCATTTGTTGTGTTCAGAAAAACTAAGGTAGTTAATTATGTGGCTTGCCTGTTCCTAAAAAAAACATGTAACTCATATTTGCTTATTTTCTTTTATATCTGCCACCTGTTCAGTTTTAAGGAAGCAGACATGCTTGTTTGAAGAGCGCAACTCATTTTCTGGCGGGTCTGACACATCTACCCCAAGAAGGAATCAAAATCTAAAGTGAAGGGCATACCCTCTTTGAGGAATAGTGGGGAGAAGGAAGCCTTGACAGTGGTAGAGAAACTTGATCTCCTGCTAACCTGGAGGATTTGGGGGTGGGGAGGGGGTGTTAATTTTCCCACAGTATGGGGAAATGGTAAGTTAGAATATAAATCCCAGATCCATTTATCTGTTATCTCTAGCCATTTCTACATAAATGTCAATTAAGCCACCTCTTTTTCTTGCTCCTCTGCACTCGGCTACAACTGATAGGGTGCAGATTTGGATTGCCTATCTACTAGAATTTATAGCATTACTTCACTAGGGGGCACCCTTATACTTTGAGATGCAAATGGCTGAAGAAATTGCTTAAAAGGGTTGTTTCTTATAGTCCAAAATGCCTAGCATAGGGAGGTGGTGGTGTCAAGGTCCTGAAGTAGAGCAATGCAAAGGAGTGGCGAAGAGGGAGGGGCATGGGGTTGTTAGAGCCATTAACAAAGGAACACAAATGCAGTTGAGAAAGAGTCTGGTCACAAATTATTTCAGATTCCCTAGGCTATCTGAGTGTAATGCAGATTTGCTTCTGCTCCAAAGCATTCATGCCCTTAAAAACTTGAGAGCTTCCTGAATCTCCACTTACTATGTGAGAAGGAAGGCAGAGAGATGGTGTAATATTTTAATTGTGTTGAGAACATGCAATTTTCACTAAATGTTTTGCTAAGAGCTGTTGTGTTTTCAAAATTGCAGACAAATCAGGTGTCTGACACATCTGACCATACATGACATTTTCACTATATTGTGTATATTGGTGCAAACCAATTCACCTGAACATAACCATCATGTGTAGATTGCATGCATGCCTATTTTACCATATTTATACATTTTGGGCAAGTAAAACAATCCTGATTGTGACCTTCACCCCCTATAGGAAAAGCATTGTGAGCGGTGGGTGACCTTGGGTATGGATTTTCACACTCTAGAATTTCTTTCAAGTTGGCTTTGGTATTCAAGGCTTATTCTATTTGACTTAAAGTACACAGTTTCCTGTTTGAGTGTAGCAATCTTTTTTAGCTTCAAAGTATCTCCCAACCTTCCAGCATCAACTTGGTCCAAGGAAACCATTGATTGCTACTGCATCTGTGTTCAGCACCGATGTAGGAATGAGAAGAGTAAGTTCTGTTCTATGATCCAAATTGAGGTGTTCTCAATGTGGAACCCTCCCAGTGTTGTTGGACTCTTACTCCCATGAACCCCAGCTGATGGTCAAGGATGAAGGGAATTGTAGTCCAGCATCTGAATGGCATCATGTTGGCTACCCCTGATCTAAATGGTTTGTTTGGTCCTTACAATGCCAGCATTCTTAACTCTCTCAATGTGTAAATGATGAATATTGGAGAATTAAATACAAAACATAATTTATTGGCCTCGTGTTCCACTTGTCATTTTCTTCAGATGTAGAAAATGCTCGGTCACAGTCAGAAGAAAGGGAAATCTTATCATATTTGGGGCCTTTGACGTTTGATACATCAACTTTTGCTTGGGATTCTTTCAGCTGAAAGAATATCCCTGGGATGGGGCAGTTTAAATGTATTAGTGCAAGAGCTCACGCCAGAATTCTGAGATTATTTTTTGGTATGCCACCCTTCACGTTAATAATAATAATAATAATAATTCAGACAGCTAACAACATTAAATTAAAAGAACGTTGCAGATTGACCCAGATATATATGGAGTTTTGTTTTGTAGGGCGGTGTTGTATCAGAGCTAAATACAGGTCACAACCTATATACTTTTAAAATAAAGTTCCAAGCACGGTACTTTACAAACTGCAATATTCAAATATGTTTGGTACAAAATTCATTTTCCATATAATACCGGTATGTGGAATAGACTGTTATATATCATGAACACATTCTGTGTGTTCAGGCCTTCCTGCTAAACCTTTACTCCTAGATGTAAATGGAGCTTTCTTAAGTTTATACACCTGATTGTACCTGTACATGAACACACACACTTATGTTTGAATGCCAAAGTCGGGCAAGACCTTCTAGTGCCAAGAAGTGGTCTGCAAATACAGGTTGTCTCTGAGCGTGTTCTGAAGCAGGTCTTCTGCTTGTGGCCTCTGCTTCTTGGGGCACAGTCTTCTGCTTGTGGCCTCTGCTTCTTGGGGCACAGTTCCTGCATTCCCAGCCCAACACCTTCTTCAAACTGTTCTGAAGTCTCCCATGCTGAACCCAAACCAGAAGTGATAATTGGCAGTCTTGACAGGAGGCACAATCACCATATCAAACCCACCTTCTTGGGCTCAGTCCCATCCCACACCGATACTTGCAACGGTAGGATGTACAGCTGAAGTAGAAAACCAAACTTAGGGTAGCTCTTTATCTGCCCTTAGCTATGAAGAACATGGGTAAGAAGATAGTGTTATCATTAGCATGCATGCATTCCTTATTTGAAGGGCTTTAAAATTAGGCCTTTTTATGCAGTCCTCCCCTTGCTTTTGGGTAGTTTATTTTTAATGACAAGAGTTCCTGCTTTCAGCCTTTGTAGCCTATCAGCTCTTTGACTCATGTCCCCGTTTGGCTAATCAGGTCTCATTTACCTTTGACATCTTTTAGAGGAAAAGAATGGGCCATTACAGTTGCCTTGGAAACAGTGAGATTAAATGCACATTGCCATGGCAACCTGCCATGATCTTCAGCTTCTATCTGTGGGACTCTGTGTCTTCAACGTGGGGTGGGGGGTGGTAGCGATAAGGGATCTTCCATTGCAGAGACACAGTGTTTTGGCCATGGTACAATCACAGATGGATTGTAGTAGTCAGGAGTCCATGAGGAATACAGATGAGAATTGGTAAGTTGCAGTCTTGATAGGACTCACCTTATAAAACTCGCCTTAGTCCCAGTGGTCAACATGGCAAGCTTTTGAGTTACCCCGAAGTCTTATTTAGGCAAGGTGAAAACAAGTGTTGGGGAGAGAGAAGGGCAGGGGGGAGTCTGGATGTTGCAGGCATGAGGTCAACTTTTAAACTCTACAAAGATGGAGATTGCAGACTGAATAAGTCTCTACTAGGTGCATCAGGTTATGTGTCTAGCATCCTAGGATAAAGAAGCAATGGTTGCTCCTCATTTTTAAAAAACGAAGGCCAGTGTTACTAAGGTCTGTTCCACACCTTAAGTGAAAACACAGGTTCCTGAACAGGTAGAGAACATGAATAAAGAGAATCATGGCAGTCTTTGTATTAGGAAAGCCAGATAATTGATTTTAGGTGATGTACTAGGTAAAAGAATCAATTCAAGCCAAATTGTGTGGCTGGAAGGGATGTAACCTCACAATGTTATAGCCATCTTCAGGTGGTAGAAAATTATCTCGCTGTAGATCCAGCCCTGAACAGAATGTTTGAACCAACGTCATTAGCAATGGCTTGGACCTCTTCCACCACCACTGCCTCCTCAGTGGGTGACTTGAATTAAAAGTCTGGGCATCAGCAATCTCTGAGCGTGCTCCAAAGAGCTTGCAGGATGAAAATATTTTGCTGCAGTGAAAGGAAAGAGAGGAGATAAACAAACTAAATTCCGGGGCTGTCTATTCAGAATCCGTTTCTCAATATGGCGATGCATAAAGACAGTAGAGGCAACCAACCTGAATTCAAGATCAATGTTACGGTAAGACAGAGCTTTCCAAACTTTTCGTGTTGGTGACACATTTTTTAGACACGCATCATTTTGCGACACAGTAATTCAGTTTTACTAGCAAATGAGGTTAAACTATCCAGACCTGGGCGGAACACAGGGAGCGTTCACACAACACACCTACACACTGCAGCCGACACACTAACGTGTCACGACACACAGTTTGGAAAGTTCTGAGGTAAGATTTTGTTTTTTAAAAATCACACGCAACAAAGTGCACGTAGATGCTCATAAATGATTGCTAACCAACAGGTGTTTTATACACCCCATAGGAAGAGTGGGTTGTATTGTGAATAGATAAATGGATAGCTGCCTAGAAATTGTGAGAACCTATTGCGTTTAAAATGGTTTCTGTTCTCAAATCACAAGGTCAAACAAAGCAAAAGCCTCAAGCTTTTTTTAATGTTATGTTTTTTAAGCAGCTCCATATTTTTAGCTCATGCTGAATATGGGAATTGACTTTGATTATTCTTAGCTGATTGCTTCACAGCATTGGGTGCCATAAACATATTGCAAACATCCAGTCCCTTCCGCAGTATTTGAATAAATAACTTAATTTTAAAATATGTCTTGTGCAGTGGATTTTGAAACATACCTTGAAAAGATGCAAGGGGGTGGTCCATCCAGAAATATACAGAAAGTTGTTAAAATTCAACATTTAAAACCACAGTGAGTTTATGATGCTCTATAATAAATACCTTCTTTATGAAGGAGGCACCTTTAAAGCAGTGCATAAACAGCTCATGAATTGTGCCCATTTGGAGCAGCCAGACAATCCTGGCAAAGAGCTCCTGGAGAGCTCAAGCAATTTAAGTATTTCCATGGATAAATATATGGACCTTTGTCGGCAAGGTGATGTCTCTGCTTAAAAAGCAGAGACATCACCTTGCCGACAAAGGTCCATATAGTTAAAGCTATGGTTTTCCCAGTAGTGATGATGTATGGAAGTGAGAGCTGGACCATGAAGAAGGCTGATTGCCAAAGAATTGATGCTTTTGAATTATGGTGCTGGAGGAGACTCTTGAGAGTCCCATGGACTGCAAGAAGATCAAACCTATCCATTCTGAAGGAAATCAGCCCTGAGTACTCACTGGAAGGACAGATCCTGAAGCTGAGGCTCCAATACTTTGGCCACCTCATGAGAAGAGAAGACTCCCTGGAAAAGACCCCAATGTTGGGAAAGATTAAGGGCACAAGGAGAAGGAGACGACCGAGGACGAGATGGTTGGACAGTGTTCTCGAAGCTACGAACATGAGTCTGACCAAACTGCGGGAGGCAGTGGAAGACAGGAGTGCCTGGCGTGCTCTGGTCCATGGGGTCATGAAGAGTCAGACATGACTAAATGACTAAACAGCAACAACAACACAGATAAATTTGGTAAAAGTAATAGACCCTTTGGGACCTGGAGACACACCTGGAAATCTAAGAAACTTGCAGGTGTATCAAACTGCCCATTTCACGGAGGGAAACCTGGCAGTGCTCAGAGCTCAACCCACCCCAGCACAAGAGGCAAACTGCCTACCCCTGCAACAAATAAAATAGACCAAAAAAAAAAAAAAAGGAGTGAGCACTCTAAGAAAAACCAGACACATGCCTCCTCAAAAAATGGCTGGATTGCTGCAATGTGCTCTGTGTTGGAATACCATTGGGGTTGGCCTGGAGGCTGCAGCTGGTGCAGAATGTGGCAGGTGGGTTGCTTGTGGGAGCCAGCACATAACACCTTGCTTGCAGGACTTGCACTGGCTGCCAATTTGCTACCAGGCCAAGTTCAATATGTTGGTCCTAACATCTAAGGCCCTATATAACTCGGGACCAGGTTACTTGAGAGACCACCTTCTCCCTTATACACCCAGTAGAGCAAAGCAGACTGTGGGAGAGTTTCTTCTGCAAGTTCCAAAGATTACTGAGGCCCATTCTGTAGTAACTCAGAGCAGAGCTTTTAATGTGCATGCCCTGTTCTGTGGAATAGCATTCCTGTCAAAATATGACAGGTGCCAACTATCTGCACTTTCCAAGAACAGTGAAAGACATGTTTATTATGACAGGCTTTCCTAGCTGGATAAATTGGTGGCCACCAGGGTTTTGGTCTTGTTTAAAATGTTTTTGTTGCTTTTGTGTTTTTAACTATTTTATATGTTTTTAATCACCTCAAGGTGGTAGTTTAGAAGGTGATTAACAAATGTAATAATAATAACAATAATAATAATAATAATAATAAACCCCTCAATATTTTTTATTTAAAAAATAGGGTCAACAAAGAGCGCATCTTTGGGCACCATAATTCTCATGTGGAGACCTGAGTAACAGAACATCTCGGAAATGAGCACATTTTAAGTTTCATCCATCTTGCCCAACATTCTTCCAGCCGCCTGCAGAACAAAATTGACCCTGGAAACTAAGAGGTTGGGCTGAGTTTTGTGAAGTGTGAAAGTACATTTAGAAATATTAAATCCACTTCTTAGGATTATGCACAGAAACAAATGAGAAGCCGCTGTCACTCACTGAGCACAAAGCTACAGAGCAGGTCTTAAGAGGGAGCCTGCCAGCTGGAGGGTTTTATGATGGGATGTGAGTTTCAGAAGCATACAGGATGAAACAGCATCTGGCTGATACTTAAAACAAACTGACACCCGTGCCTTGAACCAGCTAAATTTTCCCATGTACAAAACATGATTCTTTGGTGGTGGCCAATTGTGAGGTGACAAGGCTCAGGCCCTCACCCAGCTGATTGACACTTTCCTGAAGTGAGGGAGAGGGGGCACACTTTGCCAAACCCTACAGTAACAGGTGACACAACCCACCCACCCACCCCAAGCCCATGCACATTAGGATCCAATTACTGTTGTTATTTAGTTTTATGTGTGGGGGGCAGGGATAAAATCACACCAATCATAGAATCCTAGAAATGTCTGGTTTTTAATCTTATTTCCCAAATACAATTTCCCCCCCGTTTTGATAGCTGTATTATGTGGATAGCTGAATTCTTCCTTGGATATGTTCTTCAGCCCAAAACACTTCTGCAAATGGAGCTAGACTGGATGGGTTTCGAGCAACAGACCTCAGGGAAGTAAGGTGGATTCAACTCTTCCCATCCATGTGCCTGTGGAACGCAGTTGGCGCTATGGTCTAAACCACTGAGCCTCTTGGGCTTGCCAATCAGAAGGTCAGTGGTTCGAATCCCCATGACGGGGTGAGCTCCCATTGCTCCTGCCAGCCTAGCAGTTCGAAACCATGCCAGTGCAAGTAGATAAATAGGTGCCACCATGGCAGAAATATAAACGGCATTTCCGTGCGCTCTGGTTTCTGTCATGGTGTTCCATTATGCAAGAAGCGGTTTAGTTATGCTGGCCATATGACCCGGAAAGCTGTCTGTGGACAAACGCCAGCTCCCTTGGCCAGAAAGCGAGATGAGCGCTGCAACCCAATAGTCGCCTTTGACTGGACTTAACCATCCAGGGAACTTGACCTTTTTTACCTCTCCATGTGCCTCTAGACTCTCACCATGCTCTAAATACAACCAGACATGGCTGCTATTGCATCTAATTAGGCTCTATGAAACCCGGGCTTTGTTGCTTGTCCCCGATAATGAAGCCAAAGCAAGCAGCAGAGGCAGGATTAAAGTGCAGAAATAGTTTACAGTATAAGCTTTTTCTTCTTTTTACCAGCTTCTGCCTTCATCCTCCAGCTTTCTCTTTCGCCCCTCTTTTCACCCTAAGCACAGTGGGAAGTCTAGTCCTGATCGCTAGCCTACAGGAACTCTAGGGACAAACTTCTAACTTCTAAACGGAAACATAATGAATTGTAGTAATTTGAGTACAGCACCTCGGAATTGAATTTCTGTGAGAAAGCTGAGATCTGTACCATGGAGAAGAACGGCCAGCACTTTCATAAAACTGTAATTTCCAAAGTACTTTGTGGAAAGCTATTAACAGTTTAAAGTGATGATGGCCTTGTTTATATTTTGTAAAAATGTGCAAGATCAGCAGGCCTGCTTTAATATATATTTGGCCTGTCCCAGAATACTTACTGAGGCGCCATGGAATCAATAAGCTGGTTTGTTCCCTTGTGTTTCCTCACAGGCTACAGTCTTTCTTGAGGGTGGAGCAAAATGTAGGACGCAGAATTCCTGCATTGCCCCTTATGGGAGCAGTAAAAACTTTTGTGTCTGGGAAAAACTGAGGCAGTCTTCATTCTCTCTCTCTCTTTCTCCCCACAATTCTTATCTGCCTCTTAAAAATACCAAACCATCACTACTAGATTAATGCCTATTGTGTAGGTTTCACACTAAAAAGCAGGGGAACAGTAATAATGTTTAGAATGGGAAAAGGAGTTTTAGAGAGAAAATTCAGCAGCTGTCTTTGGCGACAAAGGGAGAAATAACAGAGCTACTCCCCATTGTGAGGAGAACTTTATCTCCTTGCAGCCAGAGAGAGGAGGCTGTATGGCAGATCTCTGTGCCTGTTAACAACCCTCTTCTCACGCCACCCCTGTCCTATATTCCCAGATAACAGGCAGAGGCCAGAAATAGGACTGACACAGTAAAAGAAGTTTCTTAATCCTTACTGAGCCAAACAGAAATGCACAAGTGAAAAGCCAATTCATAGGGCAGAGAAGAATTACACAGGGGGAAATTGGGTCCACAAATCAAAGGCAGTTTCCCCACTAAGGGGAAATGAAGAGAATCAAATATGAGAATGGAGAGAAGTCTGGGGGAAAGAAAAAATCCTGTTAGCAATGGAGGCCTGGCTAAAGAGAGCTTGAAAATGAGCTTGCTTGGGCTGAAGAAGGGCTGGGATAAAAATGAGGGTCTGCACAGCACTGCAAGAGTTTGAGCACACACCAACAGGCACCTCTACCTCCCCTTCATGCTATGGAAGAGGTTCCTGTTCTGCTTACAATACTCTCGCCTTCCTTTTTCTCGCGTACAAAAGCAAATAGATCTATGGTATGTTTTCGGGATTTGTCTTCTTGTCTCACGATTAAAACAAATCAATTTCCTATGAAGCTCCACATTTTGCGTTCTCCCACTAAAGTGGAAAGGAGCAAATTTGCCCTGATTAAATTTCCTGATTTGAAATATGGTTCTGGTATGCACCGTGGAGCAAGAAGAAGGAGAAGAGAGAAAAATCACACTTTTATTTCATAACAGCATGTTGAGCTACATTCCATAAGGTACAGAGCCTGAAAAACGCTCACAGGGAAAGCTCATGACACCATGTGAAGCCGCTGAATATAAATAGATTTCACGGGGGATATGTGACTATTGTATATCAGCAGCTTTATTTATGTCCCTGCAGCGTTAAGTGGGTGGGGTGGGGTGGGGTGAGCAAGCCCTTGTGGAAAAGTCAAGGGATGGCACTAACATTGATAAACCTGCTACAAAGTCTGTTGTTGTTGTTGTTTAGTCGTTTAGTCGTGTCCGACTCTTCGTGACCCCATGGATCAGAGCACGCCAGGCACTCCTGTCTTGCACCGCCTCCCGCAGTTTGGTCAGACTCATGTTGGTAGCCTCAAGAACACTGTCCAACCATCTCGTCCTCTGTCGGCCCCTTCTCCTTGTGCCCTCAATCTTTCCCAACATCAGGGTCTTTTCCAGGGAGTCTTCTCTTCTCATGAGGTGGCCAAAGTATTGGAGCCTCAGCTTCACGATCTGTCCTTCCAGGGAGCACTCAGGGCTGATTTCCTTAAGAATGGATAGGTTTGATCTTCTTGCAGTCCATGGGACTCTCAAGAGTCTCCTCCAGCACCAGAATTCAAAAGCATCAATTCTTCGGCGATCAGCCTTCTTTATGGTCCAGCTCTCACTTCCATACATCACTACTGGGAAAACCATAGCTTTAACTATACGGACCTTTGTCGGCAAGGTGATGTCTCTGCTTTTTAAGATGCTGTCTAGGTTTGTCATTGCTTTTCTCCCAAGAAGCAGGCGTCTTTTAATTTCGTGACTGCTGTCACCATCTGCAGTGATCAAGGAGCCCAAGAAAGTAAAATCTCTCACTGCCTCCATTTCTTCCCCTTCTATTTGCCAGGAGGTGATGGGACCAGTGGCCATGATCTTGGTTTTTTTTATGTTGAGCTTCAGACCATATTTTGCGCTCTCCTCTTTCACCCTCATTAAAAGGTTCTTTAATTCCTCCTCACTTTCTGCCATCAAGGTTGTGTCATCTGCATACCTGAGGTTGTTGATAATTCTTCCGGCAATCTTAATTCCGGCTTGGGATTCATCTAGTCCGGCCTTTCGCATGATGAATTCTGCATATAAGTTAAATAAGCAGGGAGACAATATACAACCTTGTCGTACTCCTTTCCCAATTTTGAACCAATCAGTTGTTCCATATCCAGTTCTAACTGTAGCTTCTTGTCCCACATAGAGATTTCTCAGGAGACAGATGAGGTGATCAGGCACTCCCATTCTTTTAAGAACTTGCCATAGTTTGCTGTGGTCGACACAGTCAAAGGCTTTTGCATAATCAATGAAGCAGAAGTAGACATTTTTCTGGAACTCTCTAGCTTTCTCCATAATCCAGCGCATGTTTGCTATTTGGTCTCTGGTTCCTCTGCCCCTTCGAAATCCAGCTTGCACTTCTGGGAGTTCTCGGTCCACATACTGCCTAAGCCTGCCTTGTAGAATTTTAAGCATAACCTTGCTAGCGTGTGAAATGAGCGCAATTGTGCGGTAGTTGGAGCATTCTTTGGCACTGCCCTTCTTTGAAATTGGGATGTAGACTGATCTTCTCCAATCCTCTGGCCATTGCTGAGTTTTCCAAACTTGCTGGCATATTGGGTGTAGCACCTTAACAGCATCATCTTTTAAAATTTTAAATAGTTCAGCTGGAATATCATCACTTCCACTGGCCTTGTTATTAGCAGTGCTTTCTAAGGCCCATTTGACTTCACTCTCCAAGATGTCTGGCTCAAGGTCAGCAACCACACTACCTGGGGTCTGTACAAAGTCTGTACATCTCATTATTTCCCAAGCTCCTTTTCCCTGGTGTGACCAGCACCTTCTCACCTGTTTCTTTCCCCACCCACACAACCTTACTCTTTGTTTTGGTTCATAACTCTTTCACCAACAGAGCATGGAGAAAGATCCTGTGGTAAAGAGCTGGACGAGCTTGTGGTTTATCTTCCTTGTTTCATTAAGTGAACTAAATCTTCGCCACTGAAGCAAGCGTGTGGCATCCACACCAGGCATTTAAAGCACATTTAGCACACCTTTAAAGTATGTGACTACCCCCAAAGAATCCTGGCAACTGTAGTTTTCTGAGAGTGCTGGGAATTGAAGCTCTGTGAGGGGGAAACCAGGGGGAAGTAATGTATAGTGTGGGTTCGAGGAAAAATTGGAAGAACATAGAAACCTTAACTTTTTGTCTTTTTCTTCAGCATCATAAGAACAGAAGAACAACACTGCTGGATCTTCAATGGCCAATCTAGTCCAGCATCCTGTTATCACAGTGGTCAACCTGTGGATTTGCACTTTGTTGCGCTTTGTTTTGTGACTGGAAAAATTTGAGAGGAGGAAGAACTTAACATCCTGGTTCTAGAAAAACTGGATTAGAAAAATTGTAAGGTAGGCGTGTATACACACACACATACCTATTTCTAGAACCAGGATGTTATGTGATCTACCAAAAGGTTCTAATTCTGTAACAAAGAAACCTGGGCTATGCACACATTACTGTTTACTCTAGCTCCTGTGTGCTCCCACCACTGGTGTTTGAAGCCAAGTACACATGACGTTAGCCACAAGGACGAGGAGTTTGGATTTAATATCCTGCTTTATTACCACCCTAAGGAGTCTCAAATTGGCTAACATTCTCCTTTCCCTTCCTCACCCACAACAAACACTCTGTGAGGTGAGTGGGGCTGAGAGACTTCAAAGAGGTGTGACTAGCCCAAGGTCACCCAGCAGCTGCATGTGGAGGAGCGGAGACTCGAACCCAGTTCACCAGATTACGAGTCTACCACTCTTAACCACTACACCACACTGGTATCCTGTAATTTCCTAAGAAACACTCCTCTTTGGAGCTTCCATCCTACTTGAAAACACTAGCCGCAGTTAAGCTGAGGTGTGTACAGTTTAGGCAACCATTGAACATGTGCAATTGACAGCTTCCTTGAATAGGCATTCAGGGGGGTTGCAGGTGTGGGGAAACAAATCAGGTAGTATATCCGATGAAGATACCCCCCCCCAAAAAAAACACGTGGATGTAGCCATGATTTTTGTTAGGGGGCAGGCCTTTTGTTGGGACAGAACCTCAGTTAGCTATGTATTTTTATTTATTTATATTTATTTAGGGGGGCAGCTGACCCTCCCTGCCCCCAGCTACGCCCATGACCCCTTCTTTGGTGTGTACTTGAAATGCAGTGAGGAAAAGGGCCTCGCTGTGTTTTAAGCCGCTAACGTGCACATACCTTTATTCTGCATTTCAAAGATTATGAGCGATGTTCATCCATTTAAATGTATTTGTTTTCTTCAGTTGGAAAAGCAGGAGTTCCTTCCAGCCAAAGGGAATCACTGTTAAGTTGAATCAATTTTGTTCAGATAATGTTCAGCATTTATATAATTCTCCCATAAATTTGCTTTGCTTTAGCTGGATTGTGTCCAGTGTTTTTACACCATTCACTATTTATGGCAAGGGCATAGATGGGGAAAGCTGTGGGCAACAGGAGCAGAGCCATGAAGTGATAGTAGGAGAAAAGTATGCATTTTTCTTCTTCTTGGGAATGTTAAGCTATCAAGCTTCTTCTTCTTCTTCTTCTTCTTCTTCTTCTTCTTCTTCTTCTTCTTCTTCTTCTTCTTCTTCTTCCTCTTCTTCTTCTTCTTCTTCCTCTTCTTCCTCCTCCTCCTCCTCCTCTTCCTCTTCCTCTTCCTCTTCCTCCTCCTCCTCCTCTGTTGGAAAACTGGCCACGTTTGGGTAGGAAGGCAGAAAGCAGAATTAAAACAAATGCCCCAATATGACTGCAGACTTGCTTTTAGGGGTGGTGGGGTGGTATGAGGAAATTAGAAAGGCTGAAAATCTCCGTATACATATTCTGTGCTAGTTTATCATTTCTTTCACACATACCTGGATCACATGGAGGCAATACGTGCTACAGGTGACCAGATGTAACACTTATAAATAACCAGGCGGGTGCAACCGATACATCTGAAAAAAGGAGAAATTATGCTTTAGGAGTGAGAGTTCCAGCTTCTAAGGTTAATAGCTATTTCATGTTTCAGGTAGTATCCTCTTTTCCTTCCCTGCAAACTCTGTTGAAACAGATTCCACATCTCGTCTGGTGATTCTAGATAAAGTGTTAAAAGGACGAATCAGATCAGAAGGAAAAAAAGAAGGCACAAATAATGCCATTAGAGAGAAAATTCCCAGGGCATTGTGGGAAATGGGGAGTAGCACTTTCTTGAGCTGGCTCTGCCGTTGCCTACTTGTAAAGGAGATGCTGCTGCTCCTTGACAATGGTCTCAGCTTTATTAAGTGGTCTACTAATGCTTCATCCTAAATTGGTTCCTCAAGACAAGGATCTACAGTGAGTCATCAATCATGTTACGACTGAAGTTATCACTGCGGAAGTGTGAACTTGCCCTGAGTCACTTGAGGAGGGCAAGATCATGGCCTCTCTTTTGTCCTATTTCCTGTGGAGGAGGAGATGACATGCATTTCCCCACCGAATTATAGTGTGATTTGCCGCAGGTGGGCAGATGGACCCTAAATACCAGGGTTGCTATATATATATATTCCCCCTTTTGTGCTCGACAGAAGCTCTGCGCCTTTGACAGATACCTTAAGTGCCGTGTTTCTTAGCCCAGAGATGCAGTGATAGGCTGGGGAAACTTCCACTGCTGAACACTGGCCTTTTGTTATCTGTTTAAAAAGCAACTAGGAGCCTTTGTAGGAAAAGTGGTTGTGAATAACTAAGCTTTTGATTTATGGCTATTGAATTTCAGTATGTTTTTCTGCTGTTCTGACCTTGCAGGAAATTTTTGTGAACTCACTAGGAGAAAACTCTCTCCTCTTGCCAATATAAGGCATCTTTTTTTTGGCAATGACTCATAGAATCATAGAACCATCAAGTTGGAATTTGGAAGGAATCCCTAGGGGCATCGAATCCAACCTCCTGCAATGCAGGAATCTCAACTAAAGCTTCCAGGACAGATACTCATCCAGCCTCTGCTTTAAAAGACTATTTCTGTGGCTGCCCTTATGTTCAGGTGCTTCCTTCCTGGGACGCCCATGTAGCCCCTTCATTGACATTCCACCGAGAAAGTAATGACCTTTTTTTATTATGGGTGTCTTATTTTTGTTGTGTGCTATTTTGTCTTATGTTGGTTTTACTGACGTTCTTAAATCTCTGGTTATATATTGTGATATATTTCATATTGTTGTCCCTTTGGGTTGTATCCAGTGAAGCTGTCCTGTTATCCCAAAGACTTCCACTTCTACAATGGCGCTTCCCCTCCTTCTCCTCTCCCTGTTCACCCCCAACAGTTCTGGGGTTTCCCTCAACACTCTGGGGCAGATCTGGTGTGTGTTCGCAGAGAGAGGAGCGAGAGGGCAAGTTCTATTGCAGAAGCTGAAGTTATTGTGCTAACGGGACTTCACCAGATACAACCCTTTGCATTAATTGTATCCTTGTTAGCTGCTTTTGGCTCATTTCTGTGGAAAGGTGGGGTATAAATTTAACAGGTTCAAACAAAATTACAGACTCAAATATATCATCTGGAACTGCCGATCCTCTTTGGACCAAATGTGATAGCCCAGCCATATGAGCTACAATTTATGAAACTGAGAACCCCATATAGTGAGGGGGGGGAAGTATTTGATCCCCTGCTAAATTTGCCCATTTGCCCTCTGATGAAGAAATGACAAGCCCATAATTTTAATGGTAGGTTTATTGTAGCTGTGAGAGACAGAATAACAACAGGAAAAACCCCAGAAACCCAGAAGACAAAAGTCAGAGATTGATGTGCATTATAACGAGTGAAATACAGTATTTGATCCCCTATCAACCAGCCAGATGTCAGGCTACCTGGTATCTTCACTGTATGTAACAAGCTGAGATTAGAAGCACCTGCTGTGAGGGAGAGGTCTTACCCGTAATCCCAGCAAGACACCTGTCAACAGAAGCAATCAATCCAACAGATTCCAAAGTAGCCACCATGACCAAGACCAAAGAGCTGTCCAAGGATGTCAGGGACAAGACTGTAGACCTGCACAAGGCTGTATGCACCAGAAACAGGAAAGAAATGGAAAAGAAGCAGACCTTTAGAGGGTTCTCTCTCATCAGTCCATTGTGGTTCGAGGCCATGGTCTTTGTTGCAGTAAGAGCATTCTGTTCTTCCTAGCACGCATTTTGTCCTCATTCAGTCTCTCCTATTCCTTTCTGTTTGGGTGGATAATGTCATTCCATAGTTTAGTCTCTAAGGTGGTACTGGATGCGGTTGTACCTGAGCAAATGTAAGCATTGCCTGTTGCTATTCTATCTTGTTTGATAGCATTAGAGACAATCAAGTTCTCATCTAGGTTTATGACTGATGTTTCCTCTAAGGCTTCCATGACACCCTCTGAGCTGCCTAACCCCTGTGTATTAAAGTGTCTTTATAATATGACATTTGAACATTCAGTATGTTGGATGTACTTTTTTTATCAGCAGATTCCTGAATGATCGTTGTTGTGTCTGGAACGGCTGCCTGTAATGGATGATGCTGTTCTTCTGAAGAGACTGCCTGTTCCTGCAGAGGGAAAACATAAATAAGTGAAAAATTATGTACGTTGGGGCAATAAATTCCAACTTCCCATGCACACTGACAAAAGGATCAAGATAAGCTGTAATCACCCAGGAAAGAAATGTTGGGATCATAACAGAAAGCTCTGAAAATGTCAGAACAGAGTTCTATAGCAATGAAAAAGTCCATCTCGTTGGGAATGTAAGTACAGCAAATATCAAAACACTTCATAAATCTACGGTATGCTCACACTTAGACTATTTCCCAGCCTCATTTAATGGCATTAACAATATAATCCTATGCAGGATGAATACCAGTTGCGGAGAATCATAACTGGGAAGAGTTCAGTTGCACTGGGATCCTGCTTGCATGATTTTCATAGGCATCTGGCTGGCCACTGTAAGAAAGGGACACTGGATTAGATGGGCTTTTGCCCTGATCCGTCAAAGCTTTTCTTATGTTCCTATGAAATATCTAAGAGATTCTAGCTTTCTTACTTAGGGAGAAGGGGAAACCTTGAACTTAGGAGAGATCATGATCTAGGTGTATGCAATTAGAAAATATGTTTTGGGGCACTGCAATCTTGCCCCCCAAAAGCATTTTTGGGCGGCACGATCTTGTGCGGCACCCCAAAACACATGTTTTGGGTGCTGCAAGAGCATGCCCCCCCCAAAAGTGATTATTTCAGGGTTGCAATCTCACATAACTCACACAAGAGCATGGCCCCAGAAGATGCACACCCCGGTTTTTCACTTCACCATGTTGGAGGGTATGTGGTAGCCAGGAAATTAGACTCACATTTATGGAGGATAGGCCCACCAATAGCTATTAACTATTAACCATGGCTGGTAAAAGTGGAACCTCTGTATTCAGAAGTCCATAGCTGCCAAGTTTTCCCTTTTCTCGCGAGGAAGCCTATTCAGCATAAGGGAAAATCCCTTTAAAAAAAGGGATAACTTTAAAATGTATAGAATGAGTGACAAAAGTTGCTGGAAATGTAAAGAGAAAGATGGTGAGTTTTATCATATGTGGTGGACATGCGAAAAAGTTAAAAGATTTTGGGAAAGTTTATATAACGAATTGAAAAAGATGTTTAGATATACTTTTCCAAAAAAACCAGAAGCATTTTTGTTAGGAATAATGGGAGGAGAGATTAGAAAAGAAGATCAAACACTGTTTATGTATGCAACAACCGCGGCTAGGACTTTGTTAGCCCAAAAATGGAAATTACAGGAATTACCTACAATTGTGGAGTGGCAGACAAAAATGATGGACTATGCTGAACTTGCTAGATTGACATGCAAGATTCGTGACCAGGGGGAGACAAGGTTTCAAAAGGACTGGAGTAAATATGTGGACTATATGGAGAAAAACTGTAGATCGTTAAAAACTCTCGCAGGATTAAAATAAATCTTACGAATTGACCAATATGTCAAAAAAGGAACTGCAAAAAAGGGAATTAATAAGAAACCCGCATGAAGGGAGGGGGGGGAAGTCATAGCTCGGCGGAGCAAGGTAAAAGATGTGAATATAAGATTTTGTATAAAAGATTGGTTTTGTTAATTTGTTGAATTTGGAAAATGGAATAAAAATGTATTTAAAATAAATAAATAAATAAATAAATAAATAAAGGGATAACTTGGCAGCTATGGAAGTCATATCGTTCAGCATAAGCCAGGATAAGCAGGAGCAGTTATTTCTGTTTCCAGGACGTGAGAGGGTGTCCACTAAAGGTTTACTTTCCCCCTTTGTTAATGTTTTTAACTGTGGCTACTGCTGAAAACAGAGTGCTGGACTAAATGGGCCTTGAGTCTGATATAGCAAGGCAATTCTGGTGTCTTTAAATGCGCTCTCTTGTCTCTGCTATCCAGCTCCTGGAAGGAGAATGGCAGAATCAGCAGCTGGTTTTTCTCAGTCCCTCTTTTGAAGCCCCCCATTAAAGTCTTTTAGACACGCATATGCACATAATCAGCAGGAATCCCTGAAAAGACAAGGAAAGAAAAGGTCTTAAGTAGCTTACTTCAGTCTCTACATTGAGCTTATCACACAATTGACTTCTGATGTGTGTTGTTAGAGGAGCCTCAAACTGGCAGCAGGTGATTTCTAAAAGGTCTGCATTTTTCAGGAGAATTAGTTGGTTTTTCTGCCCAGGCTTCTTGTTGTGTGCAATTTATAAAAGAGAGGAAGCCTGGAGGATCATTTGTAGCTGATAATTGGTACGAGGCTTTGCAGCATGTGTGCATTCACCCATGACATCTCTGTTCAGGAGGGCGCATGAAATAGCTTGCACCTTTCTTTACTTGACAGACCTTGAGGACAGTACCAGGGGGCCTGGCATGCCATCCAGTTCATATGCCTTGTATGTATTACCGGTATATGCCTTGGGGACCTGTTCCACGCATTATTTCTATCATGCATCATATACAGCAAATAAATAAATAAAAATTACTCCCATTCTGGCAAAGGTGACAAAGCTGCAGTGTTTCCTTACTGGTCCCATGGTTCTGGGGAAAAAAAACAAATTACTGAATTAAAACTGGGATGCTCTCTTGAGACTTCTGTTTTATCTTAATCACCTGGATAATTATGGGAGATGTGATGATGGATGAGGTTCAGATACACTCCGTGTTTGGTGGAACTGCCTTAAAGTCATTCAACATGTTTAGTCGTTTAGTCATGTCCAACTCTTCGTGACCCCATGGACCATAGCACGCCAGGCACTCCTGTCTTGCACTGCCTCCCACAGTTTTGGTCTTCAACACAATAATCTCATTGAGAAAAAGCTATCCATAGCAAGTCCTGCTGAAGACAATAGATCAGTGTAGTTTGATTTTATAAAAGCAGTGGTTGCATGGTTGTGAAGAAGAGGGATTCCTGAATGAAAAGCTCTAGCCTTAGTAACCTCTGCAGTAAACTGACCAGATGTCATTTTTACAACTCTAAGCACTAGATTTTTTTATTTCATTTCCTAATTGCCCATCCTAAGAGCCCCACTAAACCAATGGGGCAAATTGACATTTCATGTGTTGTGTTCATGACTTGTAGAGTTGGAAGGGACCTTGAGGGTCATCCAGTCCAACCCCCTGCATTGCAGGAATCCAACCACGGCTGTCCCTGGGTGGACTTGAACCACCAACCTTCTGGTTAACCACCAGATGCACTAACTAACCCATTGTGCCACATGTAATCACTGGGCTTTAAAACCCTCAAGATTACCACCTGCTACCAGGCTGAACCACCAATAGGTCCTACAAAGTTTCTTACATGGGTGTTAATGAATCTCCAACAGCAAGGAGTTCCACAGTTGCAGGGCAGATGCTGAAAATGAATCTCTGCATTTTTATTTTTATTTTGTTTGAGAATTTTGTATTTGGATTGGGATGCTTCATGGCATTCTGTTGCTTTATAAAGACGGCAATGAAACATAAGCAAGAACTCCACAGGTGCAAAGGGGCAAGTAATTTAGTGCTTTGTACATGGGCGTAGGCAGGGGGGCAGGAGGGGGCAATTGCCCCCCTAGAAGCAGGGCCGCTGGCTAGCCTGCCCCGCTGCCCGCCCGGTGCCGTCTCCCTTCTCCCTGGCTGGCTGTGGAGCGGGCGGAGGGAAAGCCAGGCAACCGCTTTGCGCGGCTCTGGGACTTTCCCTCCACCTGCCCCGGCGATTGCAGAGGGGGAGGAGGGGATCAGAGCAGCCCGATTTCGGGCTGATCCTGGCTCCCCCTCGTGCCTGCCGATCGCGGAGGGGGAGGAGGGAGTCGGAGCAGCCCGATTTCGGGCTGATCCTGGCTCCCCCTCGCGCCTGCCGATCGCGGAGGGGGAGGAGGGAGTCGGAGCAGCCTGAAATCGGGCTGATCCTGGCTCCCCCTCGCGCCTGCCGATCGCGGAGGGGGAGGAGGGAGTCGGAGCAGCCCGAAATCGGGCTGATCCTGGCTCCCCCTCGCGCCTGCCGATCGCGGAGGGGGAGGAGGGAGTCGGAGCAGCCCGAAATCGGGCTGATCCTGGCTCCCCCTCGCCCCTGCCGATCGCGGAGGGGGAGGAGGGAGTCGGAGCAGCCCAAAATCGGGCTGCTCCGATCCCCTCCTCCCCCTCCGCCATCGCCGGGGCGGGAGGGGGGAAAGCTGGCAAGGGAAAAGGGAGCTTTCCTTGCCCGGCTGTGCCCCCTCCCCCCTCCCCTTGCCCCGCCCCTGATTTTCATCCTGGCTACGCCCCTGGCTTTGTATGTTAATATGGCAACATTAATTGCTGACTGGAAGGCAACATGCAATCAGGAGTCTTACCATATTCTGCAAGTTTCAAAAGAGTAACCAAAGCCCCAGTTCGAGATGCAGAGACCAGCCACACATACTACGAAGGCAAGAATGATAGTAGCTAGGTCTGACATTATTAGGAAGGGGTGCATACTCTTGATATAAAAGTTTGGAAAACATTGCCAGAGAGGCACTTTTCTCCCTCTCTTAATACTAGAACCTGGGGTAATCCAATGAAGTTGAAGAGGGGGATGTTTCAGGACATACGGAAGGAAATATTTCTTCGCACATAGTTAAATTATGGAATTTGCTACTATGAGACACTGGCTACCAGTTTAGATGACTTCGGAACTGGGATAGCTAGATTAATGGGTATTAGTCATGATGACGCTGTAATCAGAGGCTCCATACTTCTGAATACCAGTTGATGGGGAACATGAATGGGAGAGTGATCTGGTTTGATCTAGCAGGGCTTATGTTCTTACCAGGGCAGCTGGTGAAAGGCATTCCTCACCATCTATAGCAGGCATCCCCAAACTGCGGCCCTCCAGATGTTTTGGCCTACAACTCCCATGATCCCTAGCTAACAGGACCAGTGTTCGGGGAAGATGGGAATTGTAGTCCAAAACATCTGGAGGGCCGAAGTTTGGGGATGCCTGATCTCTAGCAACAGAGCCAGAAGCATATGATCACTGTGTGAGTAGCAGAGACTGGATAACTCAGTTGTTTCTAGTATGGCGCTGGTAACGCCAAGGTTGCAGGTTTGACCCCTGTAGGGGACTGCTGCACATTCCAGCATTGCAAGTACAAGGCCGTCTTAAGCATATCCGGCACCGTGGTGCAAAGATTCCTCCGGTGCCCAACCCCCCTATTTCCCAGAGTTGTCAACCTTTTCCTAAGCCTCTGTGGGGATCGCTCTCCTCCCACGGGGGCTTGGGAAGGAAGCTACATGCCCAACAGCCATATAGTTGTGCGCAGGGATCGCTCTCCTCCTGCGGAGGCTTGGGAGGCAAGCTGCATGCCCACCAGCCATATGGTTGATATGCAGCTCCCCCACTTGCTGGGGCGCCCCTGAGAAGCTGGTGCCCTGGCGCAACGCACCAGTAAACCCAATGGGAAAGATGGCTCTGTGCAGTTGGTTGGGCTAGATCAGTGGTTTCCAACGTTTTTTTTGGCCATGCCCCACCTAAGCATCTCTAAAATCCTGATGCCCCCCCCAATATATTTCTTACTATTCAAAAAGTGAACTCCTATTCACGCGGAGGAAGCCTAAAAGGCCATTCACTGTTAATAACTCATTCTCCAATTGCCCCCCATAAAAATCAAATTGCTGTGAGAGCCACGGGGCTAGATGATCCTCAGGGTCCCTTCCAACTCTATGATTCTATGATTTCTATGGCTGTGTATTATGTCTGGTGCCCAGTCCTTTTTTTCAGAGAGTACTCGAGGGTACACAGTACTGGCAACTCTTTTTTGTTGCTGTTAAAAAGTTTGGCACTTACTGTAACAACTTCAATGGGAGTAGTGGCACCTATTTTTATAGAAAAAAAGCACTGCTGGCAAGGGCGTACCCACCATGCGGCAAGTTAGGGCAGCTGCCCTACTCTAGAAGCAGGGCTGGTGGGCAGAGGCGGAGCACAGCCCGGCGGAGCGCGAGTTCGCCATTCCCGCCACACCGCGCCGCACCCTCCCTCCAGCTCCCCGGCGCGCCCTCAGGCAAGGCCAAGCGCGGCGGGGAACCAGGGAGCGCGGCGCGGTGGGCGGGAACGCCGAACTCGCGCTCCGCTGGGCTGGGCTCCGCCTCCGCCCACCAGCCCTGCTGCTAGGGAGGGGCACAGCCCGGCGGAGCGCGAGTTCGCCGTTCCCGCCCGCCGCGCTGCACCCTCCCTCCAGCTCCCCGTCACGCCCTCTGGCAAGGCCAAGCGCGGCGGGGAACCAGAGAGCGCGGCGCGGCGGGCGGGAACGCTGAACTCGCGCTCCGCTGGGCTGGGCTCCGCCTCCGCCTACCAGCCCTGCTGCTAGGGAGGGGCACAGCCCGGCGGAGCGCGAGTTCGCCGTTCCCGCCCGCCGCGCTGCGCCCTCCCTCCAGCTCCCCGTCGCGCCCTCTGGCAAGGCCAAGCGCGGCGGGGAACCAGAGAGCGCGGCACGGCGGGCGGGAACGCTGAACTCGCGCTCCGCTGGGCTGGGCTCCGCCTCCGCCTACCAGCCCTGCTGCTAGGGAGGGGCACAGCCCGGCGGAGCGCGAGTTCGCCGTTCCCGCCCGCCGCGCTGCGCCCTCCCTCCAGCTCCCCGTCGCGCCCTCTGGCAAGGCCAAGCGCGGCGGGGAACCAGAGAGCGCGGCACGGCGGGCCCGCCTACCAGCCCTGCTGCTAGGGAGGGGCACAGCCCGGTGGAGCGCGAGTTCGCCGTTCCCGCCCACTTTGTGGCCCCTCCCCTTCCGTGCCTTGGCCCCTCCCCTTGCCCCCCCCTAGTTTTGATCCTGGGTACGCCCATGACTGCTGGTGCCCTTATCTTTTACACCAGTGTGGCAACTTGTGAATTGCCCCAAATGGGGAAATGCAGCATCCCACCCACCCCCAAAGAAAATAAAAGAGGACATAGTGTTACGGTATGTCCAATGCTGCTGTTCCACTAGCACAGTACACTTCCACTAGTGCAATTGAATTTTCTCCTCCCCTCCTCTCCCCTGCACACCCTCAGAGTTGTTCCAGAGGGTTAGCGGACTCTCAGGAGCAGTTTTTGAGGGTACACAGGGAGAGGAAGGAGAAGGCCCCATTGCATAAACAGAACTTGATATGCGCAGCACTGGATGCAACCCACAGACTTGCAGAAAAATCACACATGCCAATTTAGATGAAAAATTAAAAATAACTGCAATAATTTATATTGAAATACACTACATTATCAGTGGGGAAGACTGATCAGGCAACATGTGCACCTACTCTGTCACACGGGGAAATTTGCTGTCCAACCACTAATGGTTGATGGATGACTTTATACGTCTTCATCTTTAAACCAGCCCCTCAAATAGAAGACCGTTCTCTGCAAAGTACATTAGGATTACATTGCCTCCCTATTTCGCACACAGTCACAAGTCTTCTCAATTATCATTTTCCCAGTCTTGCCTAGTTTGCATTCCAGTTGGATCCTCGATTCTAGTCCTCAGTGATAGCCAGAGAGGAATTCTGCTTGCTATTCTGCTCAAAATCCCCCACCATAGCTGCCTTTCGGCCCATGGGGGAGGGAGCAATATGAGATGTTTTGCAGAAAAGGAGTAAGAAATAAAGGGTTAACTCCCTCCTGTCTCCAGCCCTCTCTCCATTCCAAACCTGCTCCTTCTGAAGCTAATGATACCTACAAGAAGTCATTACAAAACTACAAGAGGTGGGCATGAATGCTTTGTTACAGGTTACATAACATATAGGTAAAAACAAAAGGTAAAACATGACATAATTCTACCCTCAATGCAACAAATGCAGGGCAGTTTGTAAAAAAAGAAAGATACAGAAGAGTGGCAGCTGTGTGTGTGTGTGTGTGTGTGTATAAACTATATATATATATATATAAAAACTATATATATAAACTATATATATATACTAGTTTGACCCTGGTAAGAAAAGAAAGACACAGAGACAGGGTAGTTGTATGTGTCCAATTGATGCATCTCTTTTCAGAAAACTAGGCATGAAGTTCGTTTTTTAATATTCTAGATGTGTTCATCCGTGTGCGTCTGAAAATATGCTTGCTTAAAATTTCCACAAACAGGTTATTCTATTGAAATATGTTATCACATCTCATTTTGTCCATCATTGTGTGGAAACACACCAGCAGTGATATCTTGTCAGTTTTCTTCCAGGTCTGAAGACCCCCTATGATAGCAATAAGTGTTGGAATCAGTATGAGTGTGAGCAATTCTCTGGGCTTCCACCTGACAAGGATCATTGTGGTGCCACGACGTGACTCCTTTTCCAAGGCCTTCCTGGCGGTAACATGGACAAAACTGTGGTGAAGAAACTACCCTTTCTTGTCCTAACAGTTTCCATAGCAACAAGCAGGTATTAGTGATGAAATGTAAGGGCTATGGTTCTGGAGAAACGTGTGACTAATGTGCTTCCCTACTTTACTATTCCCAGCTGCTGGATAAATTATTCTGTTGCGATTCAGAGCACTGACAACTGGGTGTATATCAAGTTGGCTGCTATAGCTTCTTCCAGGAATCAAGCATTCATGTCTCCAGTCCACATCTGGGTCTCAAAAGAAAGCACTTTCTTCAAACCACACCATAGAAGCCACAAAGGGAATATATTCCCTTCAGGCATATATTCAGCATCATGTTGTTGTTGTTGTTGTTGTTGTTGTTGTTGTTGTTGTTGTTGTTGTTGTAACACTTATTCAAAGGCTGGTCCATTGCCATAATATCACAAAACGATCACTCCAACCCTCAGTCCCACATCACTGTCATGGTGGCTCGCCAAATATCCTCAATAGGAACCCAATCAATATATCCCCTCCACAGACACCTCTGTGATGATGATCGCATTAAAATATCCTGTTCTTCAATAAAAGAGAAAAAGGGAGACCAGATTGTGTCAAAGGTATCTCTCCCCCCCCCCTTACATTCTGGAGACATTGCTTAACTTATCATGTGAAAATAATTATGATAAAGTGAAGTTATTCTCAAGACAAAAAAGGAGAGACCTGGGCAGAGCTGAGCGTGTGGCTAAGCTTTTGCTGTCTTAAGTAGTACCGTAGCTTCAAGTGATTCTGTTTCCCATTCAACCATTATGTTGTACTCAGCGAGTCCCAGGCAGTGTCTATTGCTCAGGAGCCTGCTCCCGTGCTCACTGAAGAGGACTCTTTGACCCAGTTTACCTTTGTCTATGGTTAATTTAGGATGCCTTTCCAAAGAAAAGTGTCTTTATCAATGTTGTATATAGCATAGGTAACGTGTGAGGCTGAATTGCCCACAAATTCATGGTAGGAGTCGTAGCAGATGTGTAACCTGAAACTGGTCAAGACACAAAAATGCAAACACACAAGATGGCGCCCTTTTACTCTGCATTGTTAAATATAGAATATTACTATACCATTCCTTCTGCAATAACAGTTACTAATACCACTTAGACCGTCCCACTTTACCCGTCAACTTGGCTTGCAAGATGGTTCACTGGGGCAACTGCCTCGTTCCTGCACTGTTGGCAGGCCAGCCATCAGGCCAGTTGCTCACCAATTACTGTGTTCTTCCTTGCTCATGACAAGGCAGGTGCACCTCTGCCATCTCTGTAGTTTTACATAATGATGATGATAATAGACTAGAATTGATATAGTTGTGCAATTATCAAAGCACTTTGTGAACAGTTCATTATCTCGAAAAAAGCCACTTTAGAGGGTCTCTCTTGGCCAGGAAGCAGAGTATACATTTAAGTAATAAGAGATCTGTATCATCACCATATGAGAAGAGAAGAATCCTTGATGAGAAGAGAAGAATCCTTGGAAAAGACCCTGATGTTGGGAAAGATTGAGGGCACTAGGAGAAGGGGACGACAGAGGACAAGATGGTTGGACAGTGTTCTCGAAGCTACGAACATGAGTTTGACCAAACTGCGGGAGGCAGTGCAAGACAGGAGTGCCTGGCGTGCTATGGTCCATGGGGTCACGAAGAGTCGGACACGACTAAACGACTAAACAACAACAACATCATCACCATATGAAAGGGCTGTGCATGTGTGTCACAGAAAGGGCTGTGCATGTGTGTGTGTGAGAGAGTCTTGTCTAAGGCCATCTAGTGAATTTGTAGCAGAGGTTAAATTTGAACCAGGGACTTCTTGACCTGTAGTCAGCTCAGTTGGTTAGATCAGCTTCCTAGCTGGAACACTAAACCAATGGTGTCTGGAAAACCTAGAATGAAATGAATCCCATTTTCCATTCCTCCCTAGTGCAACGGGTTGACAGGCTATGCCCTAACTTTGCATTAAATGCACCACAGTCATTGTAAAAAGAATGCTCCCCCACCCTTGATCTGTGGGGCTCATCATCTGGGAGGGAGGATGGTTTAGGGAACAGGAGGCAACAGTGCTCTCTTCTTTCTCTTCCACCATAGTCTTGTGATGGCTGGAATTTCCCAAAATTGTGAGCTAAAATGGTCCTGGTTTTCTGCTGAATAAGGTGCACTGGGCTCAAGTATTTCTGCAGGTGACCAGGCTCAAGAGTGAGCAAAGCACTCGAGGGGCACAAGCAGTATGGGCCAGTTCCTTGCGTGCCAAGAGTAGAGTGATTGGATCTCATCTCCACACCCCAATTTTAACTCCTCCCAGTTGAATTCAACGTAGTTATGCTATGAAGACTGTGACAGTGATTTTAGTCCCATATTTGCGGCCTCCTCTTCATTGCTGCCTTTGTGAAGAGAGGCCATGTAGCGTACATGCACGTGGCAGCCTTTGCGACTTGCCATTCCTTTGATGTCCATTGACAGCACAAGCACTTCTCGGCTCCCAGCCTAGCACCAACAAAGCCAACATCCCAGGTATCCCCCAGAGCCTAAAACTCAGGCTGAGTAGTTGTTGTTCTTGATTACGGAAGACTGAAAAGTGTGTAACTCTACTTTGATTTAGATTGCTCTGTGCATTGTGGTGGTCAGGAGATAGATTAAGACCAGGCTTTGTGCTCACTGAGCAACTGAGCTGCTGGTTGGTACAGCCTTTCCTGCGACTGTAACCTTTCTTTTTTGGGGGTGTGTGGTTTTTTTTGGGGGGGAGAAGTAAATGTGATGAAAAGCAAAGAACAGCAAATCTTGGGGATTTTCCTAGGCCAGGCCTTTTGCTGCTGTTCTGACCCTCTTGTGTCACGCTCCTCATACATCTACCAAGGCTGTTCCCTTCGGCGGCTTTGGTTGTGATTATAGGGATTGAGTCTCAGCAGGGCCACAAGAGGGAAATGAAAATGTTCTTTGCCTTAATCGCTGCTTCTTCGTGGCCTGTGCTGCCTTGTGCTGCTGTTTTGCCGAAGTCAAACATTCTGAAGGGGGTGAGCTTCAGAGCTCTTTGGTCAATTGCTTTTTGTTGTTGTTGTTCAGCTCCAGTTTTTGCTCCTTGGAGCTTTCAGTTAGCACAATGTCTGCCCTAGCCTCCGGTAAAGCCTGTTTGTGAACTGTGTTTCTCAAGCCCGCCTTTGCCAGGTAGTGGAACAAGAGAAAGCAACTTGAGAGGATTCCTTCTATTAAGGGCTTGCGCACCCTCCAATATTTCTCTGATGAAAACAGGGGTGTTCTATTTCATCATCATCATCATTATTACCCTACACATCTGACTGGGTTGCCCCAGCCACCCTGGGTGGCTTCTAACATATATTAAAAACATAATAAAACATTAAACATTACAAAACTTCCCTATACAGAGCTGCCTTCAGGTGTCTTCTAAAAGTTGTATCTCCTCGGCTTGGGGGGTCACATAATTCCATACCCTCCAACATTTTTCCAATGAAAGTAGGAACTTCCTAAGGAAAAGCGGGACGTTCTGTCAGCAAATCAGAAACTGGGGTGGCACCTGTAAATCTGGAAATGTCCCTGGAAAATAGGGTCACTTGAAGGATCTGGGTTTGGGAATAGTGTTGGTGAACACATCTCTGAAGCAAGAGAATTCCTGGTTAAGGAAGTGCAATGGGAGGACTGGGGTGGGGGTGGGGAACCTACCAAGAAAAGGAAACAACATTTTCTTGAAGACGCTAAAATATGTTGTTTGGCTCTCTCTAAAATCCCAGCCACGGGATGAGGGAGGCAGCTACTGGCAGAGTGAGACATGATTTATGAAAACAGTGAAAGGACTTGGAGAGGCCTGGCTTCTGTAGCTAGCATTTTGCCAGATAATTTGAGCCTTCGTGTAGGATGGCAGCCTGGAATGAGCTGGATTCCGTTCCAATCTGCTTGAAGCTTTAAGTGCAAGTATATGAGCCATTGCCCTGCACCCCATCTGGCTAGGTAACGGACTGCCAGATTGCCTGGTGGTTTGCTCTCATTATAATACTGCACAAGACAAACAGGTTTGAGCCAGGATGTAGTGGGACACTTCCAAGGAACATACAACCAAGTAAAGAGAAGGTCTCTGCATTGCATGTTTAACCTTCAGGCATCTGATACATTGCCCACCCTGCATCTGCCCTATAGTGATGGCACATCCCTATATTATTATTATTATTATTATTATTATTATTATTATTATTATTATTATCTATATAGCCAATCTTTACAGCCTGCATTGTCCATATGGCCGGAACAGCTAGCAATCTTCTAAAAGCAGGATGGCAGCATAAAATATTGCAATACACTGACATCAAAATATAACGCTCATGCATTTAAAAACATATTGCTTAAAATACTGTAATCCACAATGCTCTTTAAAACTTTTTTTTTAAGTGAAGAGAATGAATCCCCTTTGTGTTTATCTTTTATGAACAAGGAAGGGGTGAAATTGTGCTATAGGATGTTTACCAAGTTAAAGGATCTCATGAGCACTTCCCCCCAACGGAGACAGTGAGATTTCATAGATGTGCTGTTCTTAAGCCGTCAAAAAGGCAAGCCGAGCTGTTTACATCCTTATGGGACAGAAATGATTGGGGGCAGACAGCACACTATATCCTTGCCTGGTTTTTTGACAAGTCCACTTTACACTTGAGCAGTAAGATTGAGATCAAATGGAAAAAGGAAATTGGTCTTTCTCGTGCTGCTGTCTGACCGCCACTTGGAACGCCTGCAGAAAAACCTGCAGCTAACTTCCTGCCCAACTGTTTCTCTGTTCGAGGCCTCTCCATAGTTACAGTTCCCAGTTGCAACAAGTCCATGCTTGTCCATGCCTTACCAGATCCATTTGAATTTCTTGAGGGCATTACACTGTGCCTGGCCACATGTCCATCAAAATCACCCACCCAGGCTAAAGCTACTGCCAGTCACTTTTAGGGTTGCTTAGCCTGATGGATGGGAACTGTTTGCACCTTCTGCCTTCCTTCAATCTTCTAAATGGCTTTGCACTTGACGATTATGCCTGATGGTGTCCTCAGAGGTCTGAATTCTCTCTGTGTGTAAGGGATGGGGGCATCTCCAAGATGATCTGCTTCAGCAAAGTCATTATTTCCAAATCCCCACCACTTCTACTTCCTGTGGTTCAATGGGCTGGAGGAAATGCCAGGCAAAGGCACTGCAAGCAAAATGTATTAGAAATAGCTGGAGATAAAAAAGGCCCCCTGAGATGTGAATCTAACAATGTCTGCACATCTTCCCCTCTCACGACAAGAAAATGTGCAGGATGAATCTTAACTATCAGCTTTTGAGAATGAAGCTACCAGCTTTTGAGAATATAGTTACCACCAGCGCATCAAACTTGTGACATTCCTGCAAATCTGAGACCCGCTCTAAAAATTATGTTTGCAGACCCTCCAAGTGTCCCTCTTTTCCAGGGACAGTCCCAGATTTACAGAAGCCACCCCGGTTTCTGATTTGATCCCGGAATGTCCCGCTTTCCTTTAGGATGTCCCTATTTTCATTGGAGAAATGTTGGAGTGTACGGTATGGTAATTCATCCCTATTTTCGTCAGAGAAGGGTTGGAGAGTATGTGTTTGGAGTTCGATGGCTTCTCCGGAAGACGATGCTATGGGGCCCCCGTGATGTTCAGAATTCAGAGCTGGAAAAGAGGAGACTGAGGAGATATGGTAGCCATCTTCAAATATCTCAAGGGCTATCACATGGAAGATGGAGCAAGATTGTTTTTCTCCTGGATGGTAGGACTCGAACCAATGCCTTCAAGTGACAAGAAAGGAGATTCACACTAAACATCAGAAATAACTTTCTGACAATAAGAGCTGTTCGACACTGGAACCATCGCCCTCAGGAGGTTGTGGGCTCTCCTTCCTTGGAGGGTTTAAAGCAGAGGTTGGGTGGCCATCTCAGAGCCTTCTTTCCCATATGGCTTAGTGGTTCGTTGCGCCAGGGCACCGGCCTCTCAGGGGTGCCCCAGTGAGTGGGGGAAGCTGTGTGGCTTTGCCACCGGTCTCCCCTTTCCCTGCACGCCCGTCAGCTGCGCCCATCAAACATATGGCTGGCGGGCACGCAGCTTCCCTCCCAAGCCTCTGCAGGGATCTCTCTCCCGCAGTGACATGGGGGGGAGTTGCACACACCCCTGCATGGCTGGCAGTGTGCAACTTCGCTGCCCCCACTATCCGTGGTAATTTGGGGGCGCTGAGCGGATATTTGCACCCTGGCGCCACATCTGCTAAAGATGGCCCTGGGCCATCTGTCATGGATACTTTAGCTGGCAGGGGGGTTGACCAGAAGACCCTTGAGGTCCCTTCCAACTCCACAATTCTATGAATCTATTATTATATAAGGGATGCGGGTGGCGCTGTGGGTTAAACCACAGAGCCTAGGGCTTGCCGATCAGAAGGTCGGCAGATCAAATCCCTGTGAAGGGGTGAGCTCCCGTTGCTTGGTCCCTGCTCCTGCCAACCTAGCAGTTCGAAAGCACGTCAAAGTGCAAGTAGATAAATACCGGTAGGTACTGCTCCGGCGGGAAGGTAAACGGCGTTTCTGTGTGCTGCTCTGGTTCGCCAGAAGCAGCTTAGTCATACTGGCCACATGACCCGGAAGCTGTACACTGGCTCCCTCGGCCAATAAAGCGAGATGAGCACCTCAACCCCAGAATCGTCCGCGACTGGACCTAATGGTCAGGGGTCCCTTTACCTTTATTATTATATAAGTGATTATAAACCATAGATCATCATAAAGACACCAGAGTCTCTGCTGTTTCTCATTCCAAAAGGAAACACAAACCCTGAAAAAGGGCCTGGAACCCCTGGTATCTTGCACCACTCGGAGATTGGGTGGTGTGCAACAGTGGGGGTGGGGGTTCAGAGAGAATGATCAGTTGAAAGGAAGCTTGCTTTAAAAAAGTTCATTGTTTAAGAATACTCCTCGTTGATCCTTAATGATAATGAACACCACTTGAAACATCTACTGTGGCTAATATCCTCCCCTGACATACCTGACCCCTCTTTGCCCTCCTCACGCACAGTGTGGAAATAAGATACAGTGGTACCTCGGTTTATGAACACAATTGGTTCCGGAAGTCTGTTCATAAACTGAAGCGTTCATAAACTGAAGCGAACTTTCCCATTGAAAGTAATGGAAAGTGGATTAATCCGTTCCAGACGGTCCGCGGAGTAACAGTTCATAAACTGAAGTGAACTTTTCCATTGAAAGTAATGGAAAGTGGATTAATCCGTTCCAGACGGGTCCGTGAAGTACTTAAACTGAAGCGTTCATAAACTGAAACATGGGTGTAATTGGTTCCGGAAGTCTGTTCATAAACTGAAGCGTTCATAAACTGAAGCGAACTTTCCCATTAAAAGTAATGGAAAGTGAATTAATCCGTTCCAGATGGGTCCGCGGCGTTCATAAACCGAAAATTCATAAACCGAGGTGTTCATAAACCGAGGTTCCACTGTATAAGTGATTCCTTGCAGTTAAGTGGCTGCATGTAGGCTGCAGAGAAAAAATTAACTGGGCAACGGTGGCTCAGGTGGCATGTTATGCATGTTAAGTAAGCCCTTCTCCCCCACTCCCCACCCAGTGCCGGATTTATGCATAAGTTAAACAAGCTATAGCTTAGGGCTCCACTCTCTTGGGGCCCCCCAAAAAAATAAAGAAAAAAATAACCTGGATGTACATTTCCAAAATATAAGATAAAATGAAACCTACATACAGCAACAGTGTTTTGTGTTGTGTAGGCTCCTATGATATAAGTAATGGACTCCGCCTGCTAGCCTGCTGCCTAAAATATCACTGGTTTCAGTTCAACAATTATTTTGATAAAATACATATTTTGTTCTTTGCAAATGGCTTTAGATACCTATTAGGTCCATAAATTACCATATATTCAACATAAAAAACAGCGACAATTTGTTGATGACAAAGGACATATAAAGGGCCCCATTACCTTCAGTAGCTAAGGGCCTCATCAAACCTAAATCCGGCCCTGCCGCCGCCCCCCCTGTGTACTTGAGCAAAGTTTGCAAATGTGACACCTGATGCAGGGCAAATGATAGACAGGCCGTTGGATGAGGCCTGGAAGTGATGCCTGCTCATCTCTTTGCCTCCAGCTAGCGAAGGCTTTGTGAAGAGTTGTTGTTTGTTCTGACATTTAAAATAGATTAAAAACCGCTACAGGCTCTTCTGGAAGATTTTAGAAGGTGAAGTTATTGATTTGGAAAAACCCGACATCAGTTTTGTATATGAGCAGGATGGAATTCTGTCATGAGCTCCGAAACTCAGGTCTGGGTCGCTCCAGCACTAGACACCAAGCAGCTCATGAAGAAGGCCTTGAAAATATAATTGGCACCATGCACAGAACAAAACGTTTTGCATGTCACTCTAAATGCTTGAAAATGAAATTTGCAGGGGCAGGCAATAAGATTAAACTTACATATAGCTGGTATGGCATGTATGTGGCAGGGAACTGGCATGAACAGAACTTTCAAGTGACTATCGCAAACCTGGTAGCCCTTTAAATCATCTCTTGGCATCTCCTTGTAGGGAAATGTTATTTGGTGCTTCAATTATTTTCCATAACAAGTTCTAGTAATGCTAGCAAAGTGACAATAACACCACAGGAAGCCTGGCATGTGGGCTTGCTTCTCTGTAATGCAAGAACAAGGAAAGCATATTATATGCACTCATAAGCTATTCCATAAATTTTGGAATGCTTATGAATGTCTTTACACCTTTTCACGTATTATTTTTCAACGCCAAAGACATTTTAAGTGTTCTGAAATGGAATAAACTTGTTTGCAAAACGTGACATGCAAATATACTCGTGACGACTTCAGCATCTAGGTTTGTCTTGTGTAATGTGTGAAACACTCTATGTAATGCTGCAATTTCACCACCTCCACCTTGGATGTCCAGTTTGTGCCCTTCTCCATATTTTTACAAATCAACACAAATCATGTTGTGGTTTTGTTGTTGTTGTTTTTTGCAAGCCTACCAGTCTTAATTTTGTGTGCTGCTGGTTCCAAATGGAGGCAAAACTATTCTCAAGCACATTCTCCAGCTCAGATGTTGACTATTTTGCAATCTATAATAATTTGTTTGAGAGCATTTTTCACTGTGTTAACCCTATGGCTAATTATAGAAACTGCTGATTTGGGGGTTTTTTAAGCAGGGGTTAAAAGAACTGCATTTCGCAACTTGAAATTACTGCCTTAAAACTTATCAGTAATACTTAAAGGTATGCAGGCATTATTTGTGTTATACTCAGAACCTTTCCTTGCGTTAGTTAAAATGATTTATGCTGGAGACTGGACTGCTGTTTTTTGCATTTCCAAAGTGAGATTCCTAGAGCCCACTTACCTGAGAGTAAGCCCTGTTCAAATGAATTTTTGAGTAGACATGCATATGATTGTTGCTCTAAATTTACTTCTCTGGCACAGTAGCAATAATTTGTGACCCCTTATGAACATTGGTCTTCACATTTATTACACTATTCATTGGAAGAGAACAATAAATCTTTATTGTAAGGAGAACCTGCACTGACAAAAAGCTGCTCAGAAATGGTTTAAATAAATAAATACTTCACAGTTCTTCTTCAGGGAAGTTTTTAATGTTTGATGTTTTATTGTGTTTTCAATATTCTGTTGGGAGCTGCCCAGAGTGGCTGGGGCAACCCAGTCAGATGGGTGGCATATTATTTTTGTTGTCTATTATTATTACCAAAGTATCACACATCCACCCCATGGACTCCGGAATTTGTTGTTGTTTAGTCGTTTAGTCGTGTTATGACCGGAATTTACCAGCAGCTTTTTCTGAAAGTAGACTCCACTTTCCTACTGTAAGCCCAGTTGGCCTACACACGAGTAATGTCTGCACATTCCTAACAACAACAACAGCGATAGGAGTGTCAGAGTAACAAGGGAAGTCTGTATGATTGTATCAAAGTTAAATCTCCCCCAGAGAGGTTCCTGCTGAGGCAAAGAGAGATGCCTGCCGTATGGGTGTCTGTTGTTTTGGACAGTGTCAACTTATGGGGAAGGATATTAAAGCAACAGGGTTGCTGTGTTCAGTCCACCAACTTTCTCCACATATCAGCAGAAGTGAAATGAAATTGCCTCAGCTGCTGGCTATGGAGAGCTTGGTATCTCAGGGCCTCTAATCAGGGAAGATATGAAATTTCTTATCTGTTAAGTAAAATGGTGCCGCGCTTCAATCCATCCAATTATTTTTTCCAATAAGGGTAAGTGAAAGTCTGGGTCTGGGAGGGGTAGCTGACAGAGCAGGGCCGGGCAAACTTATTAGAGTCGGGAACAAGCTGGCAATGGAAGGAGGCACTGCACCTGCCTTTACGCCAAACGCGTAACCTATTAGCTAGATAACTCGCCTTGAGCACTTAATTCTTTGGGACGAGTCAGAGAGCCCATTTCAAATCCAAGCTTGCCTGGCTAACTAGTCACATCAGAAACTGGGCTTTAGCACCACAAGGGACTGGAATAAACACGGATGAGGGAAAAGGGCTTGTAAGGTCACGAGAGACCTCTTCAGGATGGCTTGAGCCTTGGCAGAACCGGATGACCTCATCAAAATAATACAGAGATGATAAAGGCAGGTGCGGCCAGGAAGATTTTTAAGGGCATCACATATTATGGAGATGTATTAGGATTTGCTGAGGATATATTCCCAAGTTTTAAATCTTGGTTCTCATCAGCCTGTCTGCTTACAGGGCAGAACCAGAGAATGCAAATCACTAGTAAGTTATGAATTCCAGGCCTCTATTTCTAGGTGTTTGTGGACTCCTGTGCTGTGGACCTCTGCTGCAAGAGGAGGGGAAGCGCAAAGAGAAAGGAAGGCATGTGGTTAAAACAAATGGGTTAATTGGAGGCCGGAGGCAGGGACGTCTTAAGCATGCCCGGCGCCATGGTGTGATGGATCCCTCCGGCGCACCCCCCCCCCGTTTCCCAGCACTGCGGGCGCAGATGCACTGCGCCACCCAGTCTGCCGTAGGGCCGGCCCTGGGTCGGGGGCGCTGCCCGCCCCCTGTTGCGATGCCCCTGCGCGTGGCGGAGGCGGCCCCAGGCCCACGCGCCTCCGGAGAGCGGCCTGAAGCCGCTGAACAGCGGAGGCGCGCCTGGGGCAGCCTCAGCTGCGCCTCTCAGCAGGCGCAGCAGCGCCCCTGGTGGCCTGGCGCAAAGCAAGATTGGCAAATCCATTTCAAACTATGATGTCTGAATCTGGTTTCTGAATCAAGGAATGCCCTGGCCGGAGGAATGCCCCAATTCTACAGTTCTATGATTTTAACACCTTTTTTTGAGAACTACTGTACTATGAAATCCACTAGAGTTCCCCTTTTATATCATATCTCTAAATCCACAACATTTTCAATACTTAATTCTTGTTGCTTGTAAATTGGTTCCCATGTATTTATTTATTTATTTATTTAGCCGGATGTATATACTGCTTAATCAAAGTATCTCTAAGCGGCTTACAAAAAACAGTACAGTATAGAATATTGGTTCTCTTTCATTGTGAACAAGTCTTTCTCTTTTGCTTCCCTTATTCACTTAAGATTTTGAGTAAAGTATACCTGGCTTTTGCAATCAGCTTTTTGAAAGCCAGTGTTTTGGGGAGGAGATCTCTGGAATGAATCGCCCTGCAATTCACTGGCTTACCATAAGCATTCTAAGAAATGATACCCAGTGATGTATCCAAATCAGGAGTTGCATGCCTTTCAGTCTTCTTATTTGGGGTTTCTCCAGCTTTGACTTTCAGTGGCATCGACCATCTCTCCTCTTTTCAGCCCCACTTTAAGCAAGGCTAAAGATAGAATTGGGGACAGCACTATTACCCACTGGAGACTTAAGAACTCATTAGTGTTTCAAGTAGGAAAATCAGCCTCACTTCCCTTTTGCCTTACATTACATTTCTAATCCTCTTAACGCAGCACCCTTGCTCTGTGCAGGAGGATGCTAACCTCTAGTGAGATGTAACCCTCCTGGCTGAGAAGATAGCAAGAGTCCTCCTCACCTTCCCTGCCCTTTCATGTGCTTGGCTATTTGTGTCACTTTGGCAACCTAGTGAGTGATGTGGGAAAGGATGTCATCATAAGCTTCTCTGTGCTGCTGAAATTGCTTTGCACGCTGTAGGATTCTTCTGTGCTACACCCACAGGCCTGGTGCCTGATTTCCCCAAAATACTTCCACTTAATAAATCACCGCTCCCCATCTTTCAGTAAGGACTTGGAACAACTGAAAGAGACAAGTTGTATTGCCAGCACTTCACAACGATGATTTAATTTTTATTGCAAAGTGAACCTGACCTGTTTTAAGCTATCTGACGCCAAAGAATTAGAGGCAGGGCTTGAGCAGATCTCCGAAGATTCATAAAATTTCTGGTGGAGAATGTCAGAACAAGGTATCAGCCCATAGCATATGATGTAAGATGGAGAGTGTTGGCCTTATCCCACCTTGCTGTGCTGGAGCTGTGTGGTGGCTCATGCAAAGGTTGCTGATGCTGATGTTGCTGCCCCAACATACCATCATCAGAAGAGGACAAGTTGTCCCTTTGCATTCATGCTGGGACCCAGACACCTAGTGATTCACTGGATCAGGTGGTCTCTACAAATTTCATTAATCTATTATGCTACATGAGGGATTTCAGGGTGATGCTGGTGAGCCAAATGGCAGTGACTCGCAGAGTTATCTTAATGTCACACAGAACCGGGGGCATAGAGGGTTTCCAACTGCCAATGGCTTGAGATACCTAGACCCTGGAGAACAGTGTGGCCGTCAAAAGGATGGAGAAGTGCCTTGGAAAGGAAAAGGTCATGAGACAGCATGCAAAGGAGACAGCCTCGTGCAGTTGCTCAAATTGTGGTGGGTTGCCAAATTAATAATAAGGGCATAGCAGGTATCTCCAAGTGAATTTGTCCAGTCAAGTTGCAATAATGAGAGTCCACAATCCACTAGTGCTCTCTACTGGATAGTGGAGGAAGTGACAGGCTAAGAAATCTCATTTGACTATCCAGGCATGTCCAATGTCCATTTCGGGGGCCTAATCTTGCCCGCCTCCCTGGAAAAGACCCTGATGTTGTGAAAGATGGAGGGCACAAGGAGAAGAGGATGACAGAGGATGAGATGGTTGGACAGTGTTCTCGACGCCACCAACATGAGTCTGACCAAACTGCGGGAGGCAGTGGAAGACAGGAATGCCTGGCGTGCTCTGGTTCATGGGGTCACGAAGAGTCGGACACGACTAAACAACTAAAAAACAACAATCTTGCCCGCCAGTCGGTTTATTGCAGCCCCTGTGGCAGTTTAGTTCCTGGGGTAAAATCCTAAAAAAAAAAACTCGACAACTTCAACCCTAAAGAAACCTGGTTGGCCCTTTGGTTGGCCCTCACGGTCCTTCACGTCATCAAATCTGGCCCTCTTTGAAAAAAGTTTGGACAGTGGACACCATAAACCAATGAGCAGTGGGTCCCTCTCTGACCTCAGGTGCTCATTCAGATGTTGCAAACAAGTAATGGACAAATTTAACAGATTCAACCCCCCCCCAGTAAATCCAGATTAAATGGGGTGGGGGTAGGGATATGGGCTGGCATTTTTATGCCAATGTGAAAAATCTCCATGCATAAGGAACACCCCATCTAACAATACATCCCTTTCTGGATGCAGCCCTCAAGATGAAGGTTAAAAGAACCCTCTCACGGATGGAGAGTTGAGGCGCTTCCACAACACAGGAATATTTTACTGTGGAGCATTATCACCCAGGCTGACTTTTGGTAAAGTAGACTTGTTACAGGGCCTTCCCTCCCCCCCCCTGAATATTCCCAGGGTCACAAGAATAGGGGAATAAGAAAGTTCACTTAAGAAATATTTTCTTCGGGGGTTTTTTAGGCTAAAAATAAGTGCCTTTGTAAGACTTGCTCCCTCTGTCTTACATAAGAACTCAGGGTTGCACCCCCCAAAAAAGCATGAATGGGAAACCTTTTTCTAGTTGCTGAAATAAGGGTTCAGTAATGAACAGAGAGGGGACACGCATTTCTTGGCCACACCGAAGCCATGTTTCACAGAGTACCAAATCAGGTCAAAAGGGAAAGCTGACTTGAGACCGGGATGGGGAAATCCTTCTATTGTCTCAACCAGACATGCCCCGGTATGCCCCACCATCCCAATCAACATGATCCAATCACCACAACCTCCGCCCATAGGAAGGTACACATAACAAAGCCAAGCCAGGATGTTTGGAAATGACAGCTATCTCGTCTGATTACACAAACTCCTTGCCGCTGCTGACCAAGCGTCTCCGCTCCCCCCCCCCTTCCAGGAAAGGAGATTATCGATTCCAAGGAAGCCCAGCCGATCTTGTTGCAGTAAACAGTACCAAAATAAAGGAGGAATTTTCTTTATACTGTCTCTAACAAATGTTTCCTTCGATACACTGTTTGGCCTGAGATCCCGTTATATTTTGTTACTGAATGTCAAAGTGTTCCGCTGTAGCTGTCATTGCACGATCGCTGTCAGAACGTAATCGTTCCTTCCACTTTTCACCCGCTACAATTGTATGTAACCCCTCTTTAGAATGCACATGAAACTGTAACTTCTTGCTACTTATCATCAATATTGTATACCCCGCTCAGCGCATTATCACAAGTTGGTTCCTATATATGTTTATGAACTCCGGTGTATTAGTTCTCACATATTTTGCTGAATTAGGATGACTGTCCCTCCCGCCTCATCATATGTAATACCACACTGCCACCTAGCTGGCCGCGGACAGATGACACAGATACACAAAATCAAGGGAGAAAAACAACTTTATTTAGATTTTGTTATCACCGATGTTCTCCGCATCTCCGTTGCGTCATCCTGAAACAATAGGAAAAATTATTCATGCATCAGTCAGCTATCACCAAAGATTGTCACCTTTTTTCGCCACCCATCACGGACTGTTAAACTTTTGTACAGGCCTGATTGCTTCCTTTCCGCCCGCTTCCCGCCTTTTTCACGCTAACTGTGTAACATGGAGAAACTGTTCTTATAAAAATCCAAAGCTTCTTTTGTTCGGGGTTCTTCTCCACTTTATTGCTGCGTGGGGTTGAACCGCTGTTGCAACGGCCTTTTATTATTTCTTTGTTTTTGTTTGGGTTAATAAATTTTGCCTTGCTCTGACAGCTCTGGCTGGGGCTCTGTTTATTTTCGTAGCGGTAAGCAGCGGCAATTGCGCTAGTTTACCAGGATCTGCGGACTCTACCTGGGTCAAGATCCCCTTTATTTAAGGTGCCCAGAGACCTACATAATTTTATAACAGATTTTGGCGACCACGAAGGGACCCAGTTTTTCCTTGAGCCCCGACCTTTCTGGGGAAAGGGAAGCCCTGCGCGCTCCTGCCATTTGCAGGGGGCATCCAGACCTCAGGGGCCGGAGCTCTGGGGAGTAATTGGGAGTCCAGCGGGACCGGCCACAGCGGAGCAACGTTTCGGGGAAGGTTGTGTGGGTTTTTTTTCTCTTTTCCTACCAGGACTTTAAGTGTTGAGAATCCGGAGCTTCAGGGAAGAATCGTTGTGAGTATAAAAAGGGGACACTTTGGGTGAGCTAAGAACCACAGCAACTAAAAATCTATTTCTCCACTTAGACTATCCTTTTCTACTCTCCTCTTTGGACCTCAGTTGCAGCAAGGCTGCCAAGGCACGGGTATAAAGTAGAACTGAGGTGCAGGGCAACAGTCTTTACGTTAAACGCAGTGCTTAGAAAGACTGTCCCAGCTCCCTTCTGCCAAACTGAGCAGAAGTCTGAGCAAACTGTCGCCTTTTCTACCAATCTGGGAATCTGGCTATCCCAGCTCTGTTTCCTATTCCTCTGCTCTTAATCTTCGGGTGAAGACGCCCCCCTGCCATGGCGACCCATTGTTGGGTATGACCCATGACCAGGGAACGCAAGTGCACCCGTTCTTTTCCAACCTTTTATTCCTCAGTTCCGACCTGGCATTGCATAGGCAAGCGTTCAGTAGGAGCTGAGTTTAGTGTGTAAGAGGCAGGGAAGTTGCTGTGGAACCCTCAGGCAATTGATGACCAGTGGGAGGGTTCCAATAGGGTTTTAGCTGCACCAGGCCGCCTAGTAGTTAGTGCACGCGAACGGCAGGCAGGAAAACCACTAGAACGTGGGGGTGAGTCATAGACTCGGAAGTTAGAGTGTCCAAAGAATAGGGTCGGGGACCCAGAACTGCAGTATAAAGAGCCAGAATAAACATGGGTGCGCATAATTCAAAGGAATTCCTGTCCCAGACTCCCAGCCGTGGCAAAGCTCAATGGAAGCTTCGCCAAAGTGGGGACTCTGAGGATGAAAGCCCATTACAATTCATATTCGAACATTGGCATGAATTACCTGGGGTGGAAAAACTTGACAAAAATCGACTAAAGAGACTCTGCCAGAAAAACTGGATCCGCGTCACCACGGACCATCCAGAGGGGGAGAAGTGGATACCGAGAGGTTCCTTTAATGCCCAGAGAATCTCTGCACTAAGAATAACCCTAGAAGACCAATATCCCTTGCAAATTCGATATCTCAACTTATTTGAAAAGGCAAAAATCCTTCTTAAAGGGACTGAAGGTCCAACAGCCCCACAAATGCCAGTAATAACGGAAAGGAGCTCAAGACCCCCACCGTACCAGGAAACAATTATAGAAGAGCCGGTAGACCAGCTCTGCAGCCCTGCCGAAGCCCCGGCACCATCTCCTTCTAACGCAAACAGACAACGGGAGGCTGAGGTCCAAGACTCCCGGAGTGCAGTGGAGGGCGGATCTGTAACTCCTGCCATGCCTAGTCTAAGTCCAGCACCTCAGGGCGACCTCGAAGCCCGAATTCCTGCTGAAGTACCCCCCCAGCTAAGTCCTGTTGCTAGTAGAACTCGTAGTCGTGACCCAGAAACCAATTTAGTGGAGCAACTAGTGACAGTTTTATCGGAATTAAAGGGATCATCCACAAAGGAAAGAGACCCCATAGAAAAGGAACCAGAGGCTACCGAGAAAACCCAGGGACAATATCCCTTAAGGTCAGTCCCAGTTTCAGATGGGACGAACTTCGTCTATTCCCATGTTCCCTTTTTAACCTCGGACCTACTGAATTGGGCTCAGCAGATGTCGACCTTAAAAGACAATCCTGACATGTGCTATCGTAAAATTGCCATTATTTTTTCTACTCATAATCCCTCCTGGGCAGACGTACACATGCTCCTGAATGGTCTTTTTAATGAGCCCGAACGGGAGGAGATTTTAGAGAAAGCAACAGAAGCCCTAAAATTACCTGATGTCCAACTCAATAAACCTGCAGGGATCGAGCCTCTAACTGCAGCCCAACTTAGAACCGAACCAGAATGGGACTATAACACCACGCCTGGGATTTGGTATCTGAAGGCGTTTCGAAAAGCCATCTTACATGGGATAAGGCTCGCGGGAAAAAAATCTACAAATTGGACTAAGATCAGGGAGGTAACCCAAGAACCTGATGAAACTCCCACCGCCTTCTATACCAGGCTAATAACCGCCTTTCGAACATGGGGGGGAATCGATCCTGATACCCCAGACAACCAAGTAGTGGTAAAAAGCTTCTTTAAAGACCAAGCTTGTCCAGACATCAGAAAATTCCTCTCCCTCCAAGTAGCCTATGAAGGGAAACCCATGAGTGAGATCCTCGGGCTTGCGAAAACCATTTATGATGGAAGGGATGAGAAAAAGAAAAAGGAGGCAAGGAAGGAAAAGGAGGACGATGCTAGAGTCCTTGCCTTGGCTTTGAGTGCAGCCAGTACCGCATATAACCCCCAACCGAGTTACCCCTTCAGAAATTCAAAGGCTCCCACACAACCTAGGGGGATGAACGCACATGCAAATCGTCAAGCCTCTCCTTACCAAAGGGCTAACAATGTCCAACATCGAGAGGCCACCTCTCTATGCTTTTTCTGCAATCAAATAGGGCATTTCAAGCGAAATTGTCCGCTACTTTTAAATACCGTGGCACCAAAACCAGCTCTAGGGATGGGATCCACGGCAGCACAAAACCCTAACCCGATAGCGCCAAACCCTTTCCAAAATCAGCGCCCATTCCAACTACCGCTGGAATTTAACCAGGAGCAAATGCACCCCACTCTTAATTCAGAGACTAACCAATGACAATTAAATGGGGATCCTTCGAACCTTGCCCTGGTATGCCCGACAATTGCCTTATCAGCCCATGACCCCATATGCACAATCACCATAGATGGCCATGAGTATCAGTGTTTACTAGATACAGGGGCAACTTTCTCAACTTTAAACGACAGTCATCTGAGGTCCAGTCAACAAAAGCAACGTATCATGGGCATAGACGGGATCCCCAGGACATGCGCTCTTTCAGAGCCAGCGAAAGTAACGATAGGGCCCCTGGCTGCCGAGCACTCATTTCTACTGACCTCGAGCCCTGTCAACCTACTAGGGCGAGACCTACTATGTAAATTACAGGCAACTATAACTTGCAGCGCTGAGGGTATCTACCTCCACATGCCAGAAGAGGCGGCAGTCTCCTTTCAAGGCATTTTAAAGGAAGAAAACCCGACTGATTTAGAAATACCAACCCCTCTGATTGACAAGGTACCAGTTCACCTGTGGGGAACTACTAATACCTCTGTGGGACTCTTAAAATCGGCAGATCCCGTTGTTATTAAATTCCGCACCGATGTCCCATACCCCTCCATCAAACAGTACCCCTTGCCGCAGGAGGCAATAGAAGGATTGAGACCAATGATACAGGATTTCATGGATCAAGGCATCCTTGTTCCCTGCGTCAGCCCATGCAATAGTCCACTCCTGCCGGTACGCAAACCATCACCCCCGGGTGCCCCAGTTAAATACAGGCTTGTCCAAGACCTCAGAATTATCAACAACTTTGTGATACCCCGCCACGCCATCACCGCCAACCCTAATACCATTTTGACCGGAATCCCACCAGATAGTACATATTTCAGTGTCATCGATTTATGCTCTGCCTTCTTTTCCATAAGAGTGCATGAGAAAAGCCAATTTCTGTTCGCCTTCACGTGGGAAAAGGGACAGCTGACTTGGACTAGACTTCCACAGGGATATGTAGAGAGCCCAACAATTTTTGCCTGTGCATTGCATAGGGACCTACAAGACCTCTCCTTTCCTGGAGGCTCCTCCCTTTTACAGTATGTAGATGACTTGATAATTTGCTCCACCTCCGACACTAATTGCCACCTGGACACTGTCCATCTGCTAACCGCCCTTGCCGACAAGGGCCACAAGGTCTCACCAAAAAAACTACAATATTGCCAAACTGAAGTAAAATACTTGGGTCACATAATTGGCCACGGAACAAGAGCTTTGACAACTGAGAGAGTAGATGCTATAGCTAAGGTTCCCCTGCCAAGGACCAAGAAACAGCTCCGAGGGTTTCTAGGAATGAGCGGATTTTGCAGGTCCTGGATCCCAGGATATGGAGAATTAACCAAACCCCTTGTAAAAATGACTAATAAAGATGAACCAGAACCTCTTCAGTGGTCCAAGGACAGCTTACAAAATTTTGAAACCATAAAAAGAGAACTGAGGTCAGCTCCAGCCTTAGGGTTGCCAGACTACCGTCTCCCCTTCTCATTATTTGTACATGAACAGAAGGGGGTAGCATCCGGAGTTCTGACGCAAACCTTCAGAGGTCAGGAACGTCCTGTCGCGTACTACAGCATACAATTAGATCCAGTGGCGAAGGGGACTGTAGGTTGTCTCAGGGCGATTGCCGCGGCTGCGGAATTAGTGGACAGAGCCCTAGAGATAGTTCAAAACCAAGAGCTAATTTTAAATGTGCCACATGCAGTAGCCACCTTACTAAACTTAAGGAACTGTCAACATTTCAGTAACGAACGTCTAAACCAGTACGAAGCCGCTCTACTCACTCCCTCGAATGTACGCATTAAAAGGGTCAACACCTTAAATCCCGCCACCCTTCTACCTCTGCCCGATGATGGAACCCCCCATCACGATTGCACCTTAGCTGTCCGACTGGCAGAAAAACCCCGGGAAGACTTACATCATCTCCCCTTAGAAAACCCAGACCTCTCGATTTTTACTGATGGAAGCTCCAAGGTGGTGGCAGGGCACAGACAAACCGGCTATGCTGTAGTCACACATGAATCCATCCTTGAGGCTGCGCCTATTAACCCACGCTACAGTGCGCAGGCGGCAGAGCTTATCGCCCTAATCAGAGCCTGTGAATTAGGCGAAGGCAAGAGCATTAATATCTACACTGACTCTAAATATTGTTTTGGGTTAGTACATGCTACGGGAACTCTTTGGAAACAAAGAGGATTCCTAACAGCTGCAGGAACACAGATCTCTCATGCCCCCCTCGTAAAAAGGTTAATGGACTCCATACATTTCCCGAAGGCCATATCAGTTATACACTGTAAGGCACATACAAACGGGAAAGACTTTGTGTCAACGGGAAACCGTATTGTGGATGCCGCTGCCCAGGAGGCAGCGGCCATGAGAGGGGAAATGTATAGGAATGAATTTCAGGCCATTGTAGTTCCAGCCGACGTGGACTTCACTCGAATGTATCGCACTGCGAGCATAGAAGAAATAACCTCATGGCAGGAACTAGGGGCCCAACTTAAGGACAATTTATGGATTATGCCAGATGGCCGCCTGGCAATGCCAAAGGCTTGGGTACCACGCCACCTCCGGGTACTACATAATTTCACACATTGGGGGACAAACCGACTTAGTGACAGCATTCTTAGACACTGGTATGCCCCGGGTGTCCACCAATTTGCCAAATCAGTGACTAAAAACTGCCCCATATGTGCAGGTTTTAACCCCAAAACCGAACCTCGCAAACCCCCAGGCTCTAGACCATGGGCGTACATTCCCTTCGAAAGCCTTCAACTGGACTTTGCCGAACTTCCTAGCTGCTTAGGATATAAACAGTTGCTAGTGATAACAGACCGCCTCTCGGGGTGGCCAGAAGCGTTTCCGTGCAAACACGCAAACGCACAAACTGTAGCCAGGATCCTCATGCAAGAAATTATACCTTGGTACGGAGTTCCACGCCGTTTAGACTCAGACCGTGGCACCCATTTTGCGGCTGAAATAGTCCAAGCCATTTCCAAGGCTTTTGGGATAAAATGGCAGCTCCATACCCCATACCACCCCCCTTCGTCCGGACAAACTGAACGAATGAATGGGTTGATCAAGACCCAACTTGGTAAGGTATGCAGAGCCACAGGCCTCAAATGGGTTAATGCCCTCCCGTTAGTCCTGCATAATATCCGAAGTCAGCCACGAGGACTTTTAAAACTCTCCCCTTACGAACTTTTATTTGGAAGACCTTCCCCAACCCATACTACCCAACTCCCAATTTCTGAACTGGAAGCTGGGGAAAATGAACTAATTGCCTATGTAAGACAGTTGCAGCGGCAACTCAAAAGGCTCCACCAATATGCTGCAAACTGTCAAAATGTACCCCTTGATGTTGATGCCCACTCGTTTAAACCGGGAGACTGGGTACGCATCAAAACCTACAGACGTATTGCCCTACAACCGCAATGGGAAGGACCATTTCAGATCCTCCTCACAACCCCGACTGCTGTCAAGGTGGCCGAACGCTCTGCATGGATCCACCACACCTTCTGCAAATCAGCCCCACCACCGGAGGAAGAGGAGCCTCAACCAGACGACGCTGAGAGACCTACACGACCGCCATCCGAGGACATCACTCCCCCAGACGACTCTGCATCGAACGCTCACCCTGACGTCGACCCTCCTGGCGACACCGCAGCTCGACCAACTACGCCGTCACCTCAAGGAGACGACTCTGGCTATGAGACCCCAGAGAGGTGGATGTCACAGATTCTGCTTGACCCACGACCAGACGATCCTGACCACCCTCCTATTCGACTGCAATTCCGGAAGGAGAAAACCACCGAAACTGACGCCTGAGTTCCCTGTTTTTGTTTTACCTACCCTTATCACAACCCTCTTCTCCCCTCACCCCCCCCCTGCATGCCGTCAAGCCCAAGCCCCAATTCCCTTCCTCCCTAGGTGTATCGTGTCTGTCATGTTCTTCTTTCTCTCCCACACAGATTGGCGACTCACCCCTAAAAGATGGACCGCCTCCTGCTCCTGGCATGCAGTTTTTCCGCCCTCCTGGTAGCCGCGAAACAACCATTCGACTGTGGAGGGAACCCGACGGATTTCTTCTTCCTGGACCGACGAGCGGTTGATTCCACCGATCCCTCATCTCGGAGCAACTTGGGAAACCTCGACTTCTGCCTGCCCGGAACCATGACTTGGCTCCGACATGCTTTCCGCCCCCGCTTACGGGACACTCAAGTCTGGGAATTGCTCATCCGGTCTGCCTCGTATTCCATCATCGGACGTGCATTCTACACCATTGACAACCTGTGGAACCGATTAACTTGCCACAATGGAACTTATCACAAAACTCAATGGGGAATGACAGTCAGGACTTATGACCCCACTGAGATAGGACATGGACTCTGGGAAGGGTATACGGACTCCGCTATTAATGATTTCTGGACTTATGGACTCACCTGCACCCATCCTGTCACTACCACCACAGTTCAAGGTATTTGTGTACGAAAGTTCTGCTGTCTATGGGATCTGGGGACCTTTTCAGCATGGGATGGGAACAAGTATGTGGAAGGATGGTTACACCCGGTTGGGGGTAGCACTGATCTAGAGTGGGACTTCAAGGGGCCCCAGAGATGTGGAGGGATAGCTTCCGACTTGTATCTCCTTCAACGCCATGACCCCCTCCACCCAGTCGGCACGGCCCCCAGATCTATCAACTTATCTGAGTTCCTTGATTCCCAACGCAACTCCCTAATATCCGCTTGGCAAGGCAACTCCTATATCCAATTAGTACAGAAGGTAGCCCATGCAACTAACCTCACTGACTGCTGGATATGCGCTCATACCCCAGCACATATTGAGCAAGGAGTACCTTTTGTTGCTACACCCCTCACACTAGATCAGTACAGATCCCAATACCTCTTCACCCGCAACCTGACCTTTATAAAGCCTACCTCTCAATATATCTACTTAAGCGGGGAAATCACCGGGCCACTATGTAGAAAATTTTCGGGAACCAAGGACCACATAGGATCCAGTTCCTGCTTAGTGACTGTCATTAGTGACCCTGAGGGAAACAGGACATGGATTCAGAACCGTACCCATTCCCGCCCTTACCCAAATATGAAATCTGCCCTAACCGCAGTGCTTTACCCCTTTATAACCGAAACCCCTAGCGCGGCCCTTGTGGAAACCTTTCAGACCGGCCGTATTGGGGAACCCTTGGGTGGGTTGTTCTGGGTCTGTTCCACACGAGCTTTCACTTGGGTCAGCATACACATGCAAGGATCCTGCTACCTGGGTCATGTGCACCCGGGGCTTCGAGTAACCCGGAATTTACCCCATGGCCGTAGAAGGAACAGACGCTCCCCAGTGACTTCCCGGAAGCCCAATGCTAGTGGAGAGACATGGCTCCGTGCACTCATTCCTGCGTACGGAGCCTACTCTAACCACTTGGACATTTTACGATTGACGGACATTTTGCTCCGTTTTATAAACGAATCTGAAGCCTCCACCATGTCAGTCCTGACAGAGTTGACCCAGGTCCGCTCCATGACCCTACAGAACCGCCTTGCTCTTGACCTCCTCTTGGCCTCCCAGGGCGGCACATGTAAGCTCATCGGGGCAGAGTGCTGCTCCTACATTTCGGATCAGACCCTTAACGTCACCGCGCATCTCCAAACAATGGACTCCCTCGTTCATGATCTAAGGAACATCCAGCATGAGGGACTGGGGAATTGGGACCCTTGGTCATGGCTCCCAAATGTCACTTGGCTTAGGGAGGTAGTGAAGGGGACCGTTTACATTGCTATATCCCTGGCACTCCTCCTATTCCTTTCCTGCTGCTGCCTCCAGAGCTGTCCCTTAGCGACAGCCGCTGGCAGATCTCTAGCTCCCTCTGTAAGCCTCCAAGCCCCCCTCCAGCGAGCCCCCGAGTTTCCAGAAGAAATTCCGATGTTCCATTTGGGAAATGGTGATTACGCAAACGTTGATGTGCGGCATTAATTTTTAATAAATTAAAAATTAGGCCGCAGAGAGGGGAAATGAAATAAGGGTTCAGTAATGAACAGAGAGGGGACACGCATTTCTTGGCCACACCGAAGCCATGTTTCACAGAGTACCAAATCAGGTCAAAAGGGAAAGCTGACTTGAGACCGGGATGGGGAAATCCTTCTATTGTCTCAACCAGACATGCCCCGGTATGCCCCACCATCCCAATCAACATGATCCGATCACCACAACCTCCGCCCTAAGCCCATAGGAAGGTACACATAACAAAGCCAAGCCAGGATGTTTGGAAATGACAGCTATCTCGTCTGATTACACAAACTCCTTGCCGCTGCTGACCAAGCGTCTCCGCTCCCCCCCCCCTTCCAGGAAAGGAGATTATCGATTCCAAGGAAGCCCAGCCGATCTTGTTGCAGTAAACAGTACCAAAATAAAGGAGGAATTTTCTTTATACTGTCTCTAACAAATGTTTCCTTCGATACACTGTTTGGCCTGAGATCCCGTTATATTTTGTTACTGAATGTCAAAGTGTTCCGCTGTAGCTGTCATTGCACGATCGCTGTCAGAACGTAATCGTTCCTTCCACTTTTCACCCGCTACAATTGTATGTAACCCCTCTTTAGAATGCACATGAAACTGTAACTTCTTGCTACTTATCATCAATATTGTATACCCCGCTCAGCGCATTATCACAAGTTGGTTCCTATATATGTTTATGAACTCCGGTGTATTAGTTCTCACATATTTTGCTGAATTAGGATGACTGTCCCTCCCGCCTCATCATATGTAATACCACACTGCCACCTAGCTGGCCGCGGACAGATGACACAGATACACAAAATCAAGGGAGAAAAACAACTTTATTTAGATTTTGTTATCACCGATGTTCTCCGCATCTCCGTTGCGTCATCCTGAAACAATAGGAAAAATTATTCATGCATCAGTCAGCTATCACCAAAGATTGTCACCTTTTTTCGCCACCCATCACGGACTGTTAAACTTTTGTACAGGCCTGATTGCTTCCTTTCCGCCCGCTTCCCGCCTTTTTCACGCTAACTGTGTAACATGGAGAAACTGTTCTTATAAAAATCCAAAGCTTCTTTTGTTCGGGGTTCTTCTCCACTTTATTGCTGCGTGGGGTTGAACCGCTGTTGCAACGGCCTTTTATTATTTCTTTGTTTTTGTTTGGGTTAATAAATTTTGCCTTGCTCTGACAGCTCTGGCTGGGGCTCTGTTTATTTTCGTAGCGGTAAGCAGCGGCAATTGCGCTAGTTTACCAGGATCTGCGGACTCTACCTGGGTCAAGATCCCCTTTATTTAAGGTGCCCAGAGACCTACATAATTTTATAACATTGCATTCACAGAGTGGGGGGTTGTGTGTTGACAATGAAAGATCCCTGGGAAGGTGGATTGATGGTTAAACGACTCCAAGAATTGTAGCTCTGTGAGGGAGGGGAATAGGGGCCTCCTGACAGCTGTCGGCACCCTCAAAGCACGATTCCCAGAATTATTTGGGTGGAGTTGTGACTGTTCAAAATGGTGCCATAGTGTGTTAAATGTATGTTGTGAATGTGGTCCTAGTTTGTTGATTTAAAGCTATACAGTCCTACCTCGGTTTAAGTACGCCTCGGTTTGAGTATTTTCAGTTTAAGTACTCCGTGGACCAGTCTGGAACAGATTAATCCACTTTCCATTACTTTCAATGGGAAAGTTCGCTTCAGGTTAAGTACGGACTTCCAGAACCAATTACACTCATACTTCGGGTTAAGTACGCTTCAGGTTGAGTACTCCACAGACCCGTCTGGAACAGATTAATCCACTTTCCATTACTTTTTTTTTCACATGAAAGTTTTCACATTTAGTTGGTAACCTGAAGGAACGTCTCTCCACCCATTGTTCAGCCCTCACACTGAGGTCCAGCTCCGAGGGTCTTCTGGCTGTTCCCTCACTGTGAGAAGAGAAGTTACAGGGAACCAGGCAGAGGGCCTTCTCGGTAGTGGCGCCCGCCCTGTGGAACGCCCTCCCATCAGATATCAAGGAAATGAACAGCTGTATGACATTCCAAAGATATCTGAAAGCAGCCCTGTATAGGGAAGTTTTTAATGTTTGATGTTTTACTGTGTTTTTATATTCTATTGGAAGTGACCAGAGTGGCTGGGGCAACCCAGTCAGATGAGCAGCATATCTTCTTCTTCTTCTTCTTCTTCTTCTTCTTCTTCTTCTTCTTCTTCTTCTTCTTCTTCTTCTTCTTCTTCTTCTTCTTCTTCTTCTTCTTCTTCTCCTCCTCCTCCTCCTCCTCCTCCTCCTCCTCCTCCTCCTCCTCCTCCTTCTCCTCCTCCTCTTCTTCTTCTTCTTCTTCTTCTTCTTCTTCTTCTTCTTCTTCTTCTTCTTCTTCTTCTTCTTCTTCTTCTTCTTCCCAAAGAATATAATATTCAACCCCCCCTTTCATGCTTATGTTGTCATCTAGCACATACCGTAATTGAAATTACCTACCCATTTTCCTGTGGACTAATATTATTACTGAATACACCACCTTTGGCACTCCTCTGTAAATACATGGTTCCCATTCACTCCCATGGGGAAAAACAGGAAAACCACAGCACCCTGGCAGCGTGTGCAAAACCTTACACACACACACACACACACTCATGATACTGATACCATGCACAGGGGATGCCATAGGTCTGTGTCGGCTGCCATTTATCCTAAAATCACTAGTTTTGGTCAATGTTAAACAAGAGAGAATGGGCTGGTTATTGATGCCTCTCCACAAACTTCCAGGATATCATTTGAACATGAATTCAGAGCTGTGAAGTGATTCTGCAGCAATTGCCCAACCAATAAATTACTCACAGCTGCTAATGGAGTTTGGATTTGACTTTAGGTAACTTCGTTAGAAAGATTGTTTTATTTTTCTCCTAAGGGAGCTGGTGTTTGTTTCAGTGATAGAAGGTTACCCTCCAAGTCTACTGACAGAATGATATGGGCTTCAAGCATCAAATCACTTAATCCAAAGTAGTTCCAATGAAACCACTGGCTCCGTTTCAGAGGATTTGGTTCGAGGGCTGCAGTCTCATGGAGTCAGAACATTTTTCCTTTCTGACAAGCACTACTGACAATTGCTCAGAGGGAACGTTGGATTGAGCAAAAATCTAATTTTGGGTTGCTGAAGCCCAGTTCCTGTGATGAGACTTGGACTATCTGGTAGAAAGGGTCGTATGTCATTTCCTGCCTCTTTCATATTTTGGTACGTTTCACCCTGGCAGGGAGGGGCAACTTCTACTAAACATGAGAGCTAAGGGCTAAAAATGTTATTCAGTGAAATGTCTCTTTGGTCTATTTACCAGCATTTGTAGAGTTAATTATCCTCCCTTTTAAATACCTTTTTTAAAAATAATTTTTAAAAATGGTTTTATCTAGCTCATGGCTGCACAGGTGGCTGTGTACTAATTCAGAATGGGGGGGAGGGGATGAAGCTATTTGTAATTGTTCACAAAATGTATTTATAGGGTTCTGACTATGCAGACGGACATGGAAAACATGACAGCATGTGACTTTTTAAAAATGGCAAAGGAATGAACTGTGAAAAGACTGTGCAGATGTATTTTTGATATAGGGACAAGCAACCGTTTTGGCTTCCTGTTCGCACAGTGGTCATCTAAATGCTTGTGGGAAACCTATAAGGAGGACCGGTACACAACAGCCCTCTCCCTTCCTGTGGTTTTCCAGCAACTGGTGTTCAGAGACATTACTTTGTATGCCATCAAATGCCAACAGTGCCCTTCAGCTCTCTATATTGGACAAACAGGCCAAACCCTACGCCAAAGGATAAATGGACATAAATCCGACATCAGGAATTACAAGACAGAGAAACCAGTAGGAGAACACTTCAATCTCCCAGGACATTCTATACAAGATCTCAAAGTAGCTGTCTTACTACAAAAGAATTTCAGAAATAGACTGGAAAGAGAAGTTGCTGAATTGCAACTTATCACCAAGCTCAAAACCACGGAGGGACCTGGTTTGAACAGAGACATTGGGTTCTTATCTCATTATACATGATAAAGCGATCTTCAGCCATCTCAACCCTTGCTTTTTCATGCAAGACCATTTGCAGTCGTTTACAGTCGTCAACAGCTATCAGTCTGTCAATCACCCATTTCCACCACCCTTCTGAGTGATACCCCCTCCCCACCCTTTCTCTACATAAGCGTCTGCGGACTTCTATTTCAGTGTATCTGAAGAAGTGTACATAACCATCATGACTAGTAGCCATTGATAACCTTCCCTTCAATCTCCTTTGTTGTGTATCTCCCTCATGATATTTCTTTATATGGTCACCCATCTGTTGCAGGGTTGTTGCATTTTCCTAGCATTAAACTGCAGTACCTGTACCTGAGGAAAGGTGTGCTTCGTAGAAATCTATCCATTTCTTCTTTACCAACAAGGGCCAGAGAAATGAAAAGCATGGTTTAGAGCAGGAAGGGGAAAACTTGTGGCCTTGTAGATTTTGTGGGACTTCAATTCCTATCACCCTTGACCATTGTAAAGCCTAGCTAGGGCTGATGGGAGTCCAACAATATCTGGAGAACCACACATTGTCCATCCCTGCTTTAAAAGAAAATAAGAAAAGAAAATTCAAAGAAGTCTATTTAAATCAGTCTCTGTGCCAGCTACAAAATGAAGACATGGCAAAGGTACACATTGTGTGTTCTTAATAAGTATCAAGAGGGAAAGCAGTGAGAAAATCCATATCACATTCACCCTCTTGTGAAACCTTAAACATCTCTGGCATTTGGTCCTGCTGGCGGCTGGGGCTGATGGATCTTTTTGTCCAAAACATCTGGCAGGTACCAGGTTGGGGGGGGGCTTTGCCATTCCTCTATGCCTGGACTTTCCTAAAAAAAAAAATCTTACAGACCATTGGGAAAGGGACAAGACTCAGTTTAAAAACAAACAGGTTAAAATGACAATGGGAAATGGCAGGTTCCTGTTTTCTCCACTGCATGATGGGAGTGGAGAGCATTCCTTGACAAACGAAGAGTGTGTGTTCTTCAGATCCTTGCTATGCTTGACTCCCCGAAGTGCAACGCTTCTCGTCTTGCTGCTGCTGCAGTTTCCAGGCAAGCAAGAGTTGGGAGGCATGTTTACGGCGGCTTTGTCAGTTTGACAGTAGTGTTTTCGTGATGGCCTGTCAGCTCCAGATAACGGTAGCATCCTCACGCTTTGGAGCACAAGCCCCAGCATAATAAATCCCAAGCTGTTGTCTAAGGCTGACTGGTGAAGGGAGATGAAATCAGGACCTTGCTGTGGTGGTTTTACAGGTGAACCACGACAGGCAGCCTGGAGAAAGTTGGTGGCTTGTCAAAAGCCACTTTATATGGGACTCTCCTGCCCCCTATAAAGCATGCCACCCAAGGTGGGTTGCCTCACTGATGCGCCAGCTATGCTAGGGCAGAAACCTAGCTTAGGGGCTGCAGGGCAGACCACATGGCACACCTTTCTAGCCACTTTCCACCCCTCAAAATTTGTCACCTGAGGCAGGTGCCTCACTTTGCCTCACGACAGGACTTGCCCTGTCCGACACAGGTTGGTACAATTAAAGTGGATACAGAGAAGTATATTTTTCAGAACCCATCCTATATTTTGAGATTGTTTTTTTTAAAATTATAAGTTTTTAAAATGTTTTTAAAGGTATTTCCCAATCACTTTCCTAACAGCAAAAAGTCCACAACTGCTCTGTTGTGCTAGGGCAGGCATCCCCAAACTTCGGCCCTCCAGATGTTTTGGCCTACAATTCCCATCATCCCTGACCACTGGTCCTGTTAGCTAGGGATCATGGGAGTTGTAGGACAAAACATCTGGAGGGCCGCAGTTTGGGGATGCCTGTGCTAGGGCAACAGACCACTTTAATAATAATATCATGTTTATTTGTTGTGGTGGTGGTTGTTCTTGTTTTACCTGCCCTTCAGCCCAAGGTCCAAGGGCATGTTACAACAATTTTAAATACCTTTAAGAACATTTTTAAAACTTACAATTAAAAAACAATCTCAAAATATAGGATGGGTTCTGAAAAATATACTTCTCTGTATCCACTTTAATTGTACCAACCTGACTAGCTGGTAGGTGCTTGAATCCCTCCTGTAAAACACTGACAGTCTGCAGGTGACCTGTCATTCCAGTCATGGTCCTAGGAAAGACCGATAACTTATAAAGGTAGAAAACTTCATGGGAAGAAACAAACCTGCCTTCTTTAGCAGCCAAGTTGGAAAAGAAAGAGCCTTATCTCTTTTCACTGTGTTGGGGACTTTTCAGGGATTCGGAGTGTCTGCTGTGGGAAGAACAATGACTCTAAATAGAAATAAATGGGCATACATACAGTGCACGATCTTATTTGAATTAAAACTGGAACTTGGCAAGCAGGAACATTCTCCCCTGCTAGCCATTAGAATAATTTGCAGCAGGAACGCTGCAGCTATGATTAGTGTTGCCAGTCCTCTCAGGGAAAGCCTCCAGTTATTGCCCATTTACATATATTAATTAATTTAAAAGATTTAATTTAATTTGTATGCAAATTTTAAATTGTCCAATGCCTAATGCTGGGGTTATGAAAAAAGTGGCCGGAAGGCAAACAACACACACACACACACACACACACACACACACACACCTAAAATCAATCATGTTGGAATTGGTCCATGTGGCAATTCCAAGATAGGAAGAAATCATTACATGGCCGTGTGTGTGTGTGTGTGTGTGTGTGTGTGTGTGTTTAGTGAGAGCATGCATGTATTCAGTCCACAACTGGAGCCTGCAGATGAAGCACCTGCAGTTCTAATCAGGGATTGGCTGCAAGCTTAGGTCTCTGCAGGCAGGGAGACCAGTCAGGAGTGGAACAGAATAGAGGTCCAATGCTACCATTTCAGGCAGGGCACTGCAGAAACCTGAGACAAAGTCTGCTTCTGCACAGGGCATTTGTTCACTTGGTTTTTACAAGGCATCTCCATGACATCGTGAACAAAACTTCCCACTCTGTGTTTTCTTGCTTGGCTTTCGGACTGTTGCTTTTTTTTAAAAAAAAATGAAATATGTGTGTGTGGTTTTTTAAAAAAATCAATGGGCAGCGGTGCAGATGACCCACCCTACAGCTCAGCCTTACCAAAACATTTTGGACTATAACTGCCATCCATTTCAGCTTGTTGGCTGAGGCTGATGGAGCTTCTAGTCAAAACAGCTGGAGGGCACCAGGTTGGGGGTAGCAGGCATAGCTGTTCACTAGATTGCTCTGTTTGTTGTTTAGTCATTTAGTCGTGTCCGACTCTTCATGACCCCATGGACCAGAGCACGCCAGGCACTCCTGTCTTCCACTGCCTCCCACAGTTTGGTCAAACTCATGTTCGTAGCTTCGAGAACACTGTCCAACCATCCTGTCCTCTGTCGTCCCCTTCTCCTAGTGCCCTCAATCTTTCCCAACATCAGGGTCTTTTCCAGGGAGTCTTCTCTTCTCATGAGGTGGCCAAAGTATTGGAGCCTCAGCTTTACAATCTGTCCTTCCAGGGAGCACTCAGGGCTGATTTCCTTAAGAATGGATACCTGTAGGTTTGATCTTCTTGCAGTCCATGGGACTCTCAAGAGTCTCCTCTAGCACCATAATTCAAAAGCATCAATTATTCGGCGATCAGCCTTCTTTATGGTCCAGCTCTCACTTCCATACATCACTACTGGGAAAACCATAGCTTTAACTATACGGACCTTTCTAGGCAAGGTGATGTCTCTGCTTTTTAAGATGCTGTCTAGGTTTGTCATTGCTTTTCTCCCAAGAAGCAGGCGTCTTTTAATTTCGTGACTGCTGTCACCATCTGCAGTGCTGCACCATCTGCAGATTGCTCTACTCTAGCCTTTTCCTTCAGTAAGGTCCGCCTCTCCTCTCTAGCAATCAGCTCTATCACTTTAACCCAGGGATGAGCAAACTTTTTCAGCAGGGGGCCGGTCCACTGTCCCTCAGACCTTGGGGGGGGGGCTGGACTATATTTTTTTTGGGGGGGATGAATGAAGTCCTAGGCCCCACAAATAACCCAGAGAAGCATGTTAAATAAAAGGACACATTCTACTCATGTAAAAACATGCTGATTCCCGGACTGTCCATGGGCCGGATTTAGAAGGCGATTGGGCCGCATCCGGCCCCGGGCCTTAGTTTGCCTACCCATGCTTTAACCCTTCCCTTTGCATTTGTTTCTTGCCATCCTTCCTGAAGTGAGGTGAGGAAGGATGGAGATCATGATCAGGGGTGCAGCAGGGTGGGGAGGGCAGGAGAGTATTTAACCCCTCCCCGACTATTATCTAAATAAAAACCACCCCTGGCTTTCCACCACATGTTAGAAAAAGGGAGACTGCCCACCTGACTTCAGGATATTATTTGGATTTCAGAAGTCTGAAGGCAGTTGTTTTTGTTAAGTACAATTGTTTAATTGACACTGAAATGGATAATGCCTGAATGCGTATTGCTAACATTGGGGATTTTCCATGGCAGCATACTGAGAGGACTACTCCTCTTCCCCCAGAGGATGAAGTTGCGGGCGGGCATCCAGGACCTCCCTATGACCTGGCAGGGGGCGGAATGATGCTGCCCGTGTCATCGGAACTCCCAGCCACATAACACCCCCTGGCTGACCAATCAGGTTAGCTAGGGGTGTGGCTGCTGCCGTTTAAATTGTGGTGCAGCTGGGGGGTCGGCCTCCTTTTTGCTTCCTTCATCAGATCACACAGCCCACCCGCCCTCTTTTTATGTGTTGCTTGACTTTGGCCTTGCTATGGACCAATGTCGGTTGCCTTATTGTCGGGGCCAGGTAGGAATTTTTCCCCGCTTGGCAAATTGGCACCAGCCATTTGATTTTTGCCTATCTTGTAGCAATCGGCACAACTTTGTAAGGTTAGGCATTGGGTAGGCCCGATTCATGGGAGGTGAGGTTGTTGCCTCTACCTGCCCCTCCACGCTAAGGATATCCCATTAAAGGGATCCAGGGGTGTGGATCCTGTCCGAAGCCTGGGCGTAGGCTAGGGCCATACCACTGTCCCATCGGGGACCCTGGGAGTGCTCTTAATTGATGTATATCATAGGGCTCCCCCTATCGGTGGTTGACCCTTAAGAGACTTCCTGCAGGCATGCAGGAGTCAATATATAGTCAGTTTTACCCAATGCCTAAGCCAAACTGTTCACATCTGTAATCAATAAAGTTGTAACCTAAGTTATTAACTCAGAATATTTGTGTCCATGTGTTTATTATCTAAGGGGAATGGTGGGGTCCTGGGGCCTCACCATGCAACTCTCTGATCTCTAACTACGGTAGTTGATAATTAACTGGGGTGTTCTCTGCTCTTAAACTGAGTGTTTAGCTTTATATCATGTGATGAAGGTATCCAGTTGCAGATTTGGCATCTTGGAAGGGGAGTGGCTGTTTTCTTTGTTTTTCCCAGGCTCCATGGGAGAAGGATGTGTAAATGATTCACTCCAGGAGCTCACAGCCTTGGGCTGAAATGGAGCCTGTGTGTGAGAGAGACCTATGTTTGTCAGCTGTGATTATAAGTCATTTTATTTCTAAGAAGATGAACCTAAGTCTTGGACAGGCATATGTCTTATGGAATTATTTGGATGTATCATTTTGAACATTTTGGAACTGTTTTTGAAGAGGTTGAGGTTAGTAAAGCTTTCAAGAATACTTAAGGGTCTGGACAATGTTTTATTCCAAAAGGAGTCAGTTTTTATGCATCCAGTTGCTTCAAGCTGTGCAATATGAATGTCTGCAATAATTTTTACATTTGCAGCTTAAAACAGGACAGCAATGTTTGGGTTCGGGCTGCTGCTACGTTGACCACATTTGGAAGCACCCAAGACCAGGTTGATGAGCAACTTGACAAATCGTTTCCACTATCAATGAAGGTTTAAACAATCCTGCACCGATGTGTGTGCCCTAGGCTCCAACTTCCTGGAGGAAGGTTAAAGGGATAGTGTTCTGTTTCACTCCAGAAACAGGCTTGACAGAAACTACAGCCCTGTTGGAGCTACACATTGTGGGTTCCTGAAAGTGTCTCCATCCTCATGACAATGGAGCTGGGCTTCTGCCACCTTGCTCTCCCTCTCAGCTAGCTCTGACTCTGGCTCTATTACTGAGGTGGCACTGTGGCACAAGCAGGCATCAGTCTGTGTCTTGTATCCTGGTGGGTTGTGAGGGCAGCCTTCTCCCTGACCATTGTATCAGATTGGTATGCAGACATACCAAAACAAGGGTTTTTTTTTTCACTCTGGAAAAATGAGCCCACCCAACGTTCTTTGGTCTCTATTTTGTGACCCACATAAGGTCAAGATGTCCATGCCAATTTCTCTTTTTCAGACAGGATGCAAACTTTGCCTCTTTTACATGTCCCATGGCTGCCAAGTAGACCCTGCAGCCTTGCCCCATCCCCCCCCTGGTTATTAATTGTATTGCATTTGATTATTGCTTTTATTTTGTTTTTATAGTTTCATTGAATTTAGAGATTAGGAGAAGCTGAGTCCAAATTTTTACACAATTAAGAAATAAATATAGTGGGAGTCTATCTGGGGAAACGCCATGGAAAAGGATAGCAGTCCTTGATTTATTCCAGTGTTGTATGTTGGTAATTAAAGTACCAGTAGCATCTTATCAAAACTCCCCAAACCAGGAATTGTTTCGTGGGAAATGTGCATCTCAAAGTTAATACTTTCCATTGGGCATCATCAAAAATGAGCAATCTCTGAGAAGCCTCATCAGTGTGAGAAGACACTTTGAAAATAAATCTAATTGCTGGGCCATCTCCTGTCTATTTTGTAGTATGAGAGATTTTCAGAAGAGATGCAAAGAAGGAAAAGGCAGTCACCTTATGAACCAAGTAAATGAGTTTTTTGCTACTCCCGCAAATGCGCTGGCTGGAAGAGGTGGTACATGATGTTCATCTGTCATGTTTCACCAGAGCCGCTAGTAAGTGACAACAAGCCTCAGTTTGTCTCTCTTGGGCTTAAAACTTTTATGAAGATGAATGGTGTGTGTCACATCAAATCAGCACCATCGCAGCCAGCAACAGCTTAGGTGAAAGATTTGTTCAAACAACAAAACAAGCCCTGCTTTTCTCAGAGGAAAGAGCATCTGTTCTTAAACACTTGGCTAATTTCTCATTATCTTATTGAAACAGCTCACGCCATTGCAAGAGGGGTCCCCAGCATGGCTAATGCTCCCACTGACAGTTGGGGACCTGCTTTGATTTGCAGAGATCACTGAGTGTGAGCTACATTTGTCCAGGTATATCAACAGGGGAAACAAATGAAAAATGGCAAATTCCAATAACTGCAGGCAGTATTGCTTGCAATTGGACTATGGAGGCAAAGTGGGCTCCTGCCCCCCAAAATGCAGAATTTTGCTTCTCCCTCTGGAAACATCAAAACGCGTTGCATGCTGGAGATATGTTGATGAACCTTCATCAAGTATACAGGCCCCTCATTAAATGAATGATCTGTTACCTCTCAGCTTGTTTGGACAGGAGCTTTGCACACTCTGTAAGATGTAAGAGATGCAGGTTACACATATAACAGTGTGAGATGGGACTTCATGTGTGGAATATCACTCAGAATGCATAAAGAGCTCCTGCAAGGAGAGATTTAGCATATCAAAGATAAATGTAGTTGCCTGCCAGCCAGCAAACAAACCACCCTATGAAGGGCATAGCTGCAATCTTTTTCTAATGTAACTTGGGGACACTGGAGAGATGAGAGGGTGGGGCAAGCAAAGATTGCTGCTGCTTTTCATTCCTGTACTGCAGCAGTGGAGGTCTTGTTAGACTCCACCTCCCATCAGCCTCATCCAGCATGGCCATTGACTGGGAATGATGGGAGTTGGAGTTCAACAACCTCTGGAGAGCCACAGGTTGCTCATCTCTGCTCTGCATCCTGGCTTGGGTGAGCTTGCCCACAGAGCAAGTAACTCAGCTGAGTTGATGTTCAGAGAAACAAAGGATAAGTCAGAGGACCATAGCACAAAATGTGCCTATGTCAGAATAAATGCTGCCCCCCAAAAAATATGCATTTCAGGCCTAAGGCAGTGGGTGAAAAACACAACATGAGAACCATTATTATCATCCTTACTGATCTTCACGATCAATTATAAAAGGAGATCGGAGCCTGATGGTCATTGAGCAAAATAACCCATCTTCTCCATCAGCGTTTTCATTTCTGTAGTAATGCGAATCCTCTCAGCGCACGCAAGGCTCATTTGAAGTTGGTTGCTTTTAAAATAGAGAATGGACAAAATGTGAAATAAATTTGGTTTGCGGAGGAGAAAGGGAGGCTTTTTGCTATTTCTTCATGAATATCTCTTTATGGTAATTGTCAGTGAAATGAACAGTTCGTAAAGAAAAGAAAAAAGATAGAGCAAACTGAACAAGAGAGAGAGGAGTAAATAAAAAATATAGATGTAGATTAGTGGAGAGAGAATAAATGAGAGGGCAAGAGGGAATAGTGACCTACTTAGGAAAAAAAATTAAAGGGGGGGGGAAACAGGGTGGAAGATGGAGGTGTGTGGCATGCTGAGAAGGAAAGAAGATAATAGGAAGGAGAGAGGCATTCTAAATGAGGTGAACAGGCAGATGCTCACTGAGACGGCTCAGGATTATTGATGGATTATTGATCCAGGGCATGTAGCAAAACTGAACCTCCTGAAACACTATTTTTCTCAAGAATAGCTGCCATTTCAGTGCAGTGGTATGATCAGAGAGTAGAGGAGAGCTGGGCACATCTCTGAATACTGTGGAATTATGAATGATTGCAGGTGAAAGGATGACACTGACTGTGTGCATAGCCCATGTCCAACATTAGCCTGGCATTCAGTTTTTACATATATGGTGATGCTCCATGGATGAATAGGAATGTAAAACTTAGTAAAAGAAATGGTATTGATCTTTTGATAAAATGCCCAGAACAAAGACTTTAACCAGCAAGCTGAAACAGAAACGGCTGAAGTCTAAATAGTATATATTCAGTGCAAAATTGTTTATCATTTACTAGATCTCTATATTAAAGGGCATAAGTGTTTAGACAGCATTCCATGCAGGGGAGAAGACCAAATGACAGTCCTTGAATTAAAGTGCAGTAAAAATTGCAGTGCAGGAATCTTTTCGATTCACATTTATAGGATAGAGGATGGAGCAGTGCTGTATGGGCTTTATCATGTGGGGCTGTATAGTGTTTTATTCTAGTCCTTTTAATTTTACCACCTTCTCCTAGCATAGTTACATTTCATTGTTGCTCAGGCAGCCTCACTGGGAGGCTTTGAACCTCCCATTGTTTCTAAAAATGACACTTTGCAAGATTCACCTGAAGATCTTTCCATTTCCTTTTCACTTTTTTTATCCTCTGAGTCATTTTCTGTTTTCAGCAAATCTGTTGCATTTTTATCCCAATTGATAGCGTCAGTGATGCACACAGTCGGTTTCATAGGCAGCTGGCTGGTGGTTGCCGAGAGATCAAGCTGAGCCTGGAAGCAGGTAACAGCAAATCTTTGGGGGGTATTTCAGAGTTGTGGTCTCTTACTGGGATAGGAGATGCTGGGCAACAGATGTCAGCCTATAGTCAGGGTCTGCTCCTCAATTGAGGAAGCATTCAAGGGGAGCTGTCCATGGTAGTGATTGAGTTGGTGTCAGTTCTTTGCTCACAGGGCTGATGGATGGAGACAAACAGAAACCCCACTACACAATGCAGCTCCATTGTTCAGGCATCTGTGGGGCTTGAGAGGTGAATGACACTGGTGGACAAATATAGTTAAGGGGGCCAGAAATGGGAGGGGTGTGTGTGTGGTCTCATGCTCCAGAACTGAGACAGCACTGATAGGCCAGCGTCTTTCCTGTTTATCCCAGACTTAAGAGATGAAACAAGCCAGAGAAAGCCAAGACTCGCCCTGGCCTCAATCTTTTTGTTCCCATCTTAGCTTGAGATGAGCAGGTTCCTTGCCTGGCCATCTCCACAGCCGATGTTGACAAGGAGCTACTGTTGCGTTTGTTGCCACAGGGCCAGACTGCTGTTGGTATGTGGCAGAGAATGGGCGGGCTGGGCAAATCAGAACCGGGGTTAGGAGTCTCAGGCTAAGTTGAGCTGTTCTTTGTCTTCCCCAGCTGCAAGCATGTTGAAGATGAGGGTGAGAGTTGTGTTTTATGTCCTATCAGTGTTTATGAGAGTGTACAAGAGGATGTCTGAATGCATAAGGAATCTACTGCTATCTGCTGTAAAAGGAGCTCAGTAACACGGCTGCTTCTGCCATGCATTCACTGTTGGATTCACGGGTCTCAGCCTTATATCTGTAAAATGAGCAAATATTTTCTACATGCTTCATTCATTGACCATATGTTGTAGACTCGACTTGTAGTGTGTGGCTTGGCTCATTTCCTTTCTATTTGCACTGCCTGTAGGCCATTTTCCACTTTCTGATTGTGGCACAATTGCTGTCATGTTGTGATTTAGGGGTGTCTAATATGTTAATGGATGTTATTCTGTCCAATATATAAAGAGTACTCAGGCAAGGGATGTTAGACATACTGGGTAGAATTCAATGTATCACTAGGTGTGCAGGGAACAAGGTCTGCTTGTAGAACAAGAATTTCCCACCCTCATGTACCCCCTAAACTTGTTCTGAGGTTTCCTACAGCCCTCAGAGCAAATTTAGGGGGTGCAAGAGGAAAGAGGGGGGCGGTCCCATTGCATAAGCATGCATGCAACAACTTTGATGGAGTTGGAGGAGGAGTTAGTAGCCAATAAGGAAGAAGAAGAAGTGGCTCAGTACTATTTTAGATTAAACTGCTTCAGAGCCATCAAAGTAGGATCCAGAAGCAGTTGACTAGTAGCTCATCCCTTATAATGGTCTTTTGCCATCCTTTGTAGCATCATGTCCTGGCATTAGCATGAGGTCAGGATGGGAGTTTTGTAACTTTAGCTGATTTTACACCTACAAGGCATATTGCCATCTTGCTATCCTATACAGTAAATGCAATGTTACGATGCCAGTGTGGAGTAGCCTGAAAGGAACACGAGCAACAGAGGGCAGCAAAGGGTGGTTTTATACATCTTCCTGCAGCGCAACTCAAATTAAACCACACTCCCAAGCTAACACAAAAAAGCATGGCAGCTGTTGGTTCCCCTGAACGCCTTAATAGCAGACTCACTTCAATGTACACATCTGACCCACTGCTGACCTGTGCAGGAGGAAGTTCAACATGGTAATGAGTATGTTGCACTTTCACGAATCTCCATTGCTACGGGTCAATGGTGCCTATTCAAGGAGATGAAGTACCACACTCAGGGGAGCTGCGTGTTACAAAACAGTGGCATATAAACATAAAAAGTCTAGCAAAGAAACTTCAGAGCTGTCAAACGCTACATGTGGCATCCATCACAGTGAACATCAGGATTTCTGAAAGATCCTGGAGAATCAGGGGTTTGGCGTATGCTTGCTGCTACTTGAGAAACGTCAAGCAAATGGATGCCTTAGAGGGATTGCAGTGAAGTTTCTCTTGCCAGGTGAATCTAGTGGGGAATGTTCATGCCGGTTTTGAGGCGCAGAGGCACGGATCAGGGGCCAGAGCACCAGGAAGCCATCACAGCCACCTTTCAAGAACCTCAAAACTATTCTTTCCTTCTAGGGAAAGCACAATCCCGAACACAAATAAATGCAGCTTGTATTCAGCAAGTAATAACAAAAGAAGACCTTGCTGGATCAGACCAAAAGCTCATCTAGTTCAGCATTCTGCTATCACTGTGGCCAATCAGTTATACTTTTTTCTCCAGGTATCAGTTGCTCAAGCATTTTCTTTTACACACTTTATTATCTTTCCCACAGGCTGTCAGTGCATGGTTAGAGAGACATTTGTCCAGCAACACCAGTGATTGGGTATGTGCTGAAATACCACACTTTGTGATGAGGCTAACATTGCCTGTTGCTTCTTTCTGGGTAGCAGAGTGTTCTTTCTAAGCTAAGCGTTCATACGCCATTCCTGTGCATGCACATGAAAGCTCATACCAAAATAAAAACTTAGTTGGTCTTTAAGGTGCTACTGAAGGAATTTTTTTAATTCATTCATATTACACCAGGGGCATTAAACACTGGTGGAGTGCAATTAAACTGAGGATAAAGGCAGTTTATAAAGAAGAGATGCAGAGTTTATACTTAGAAGTTTAACTGGGGGGATTAGAGGCATCTTATAAGGGAAGAACAAACAGGAATACTTGACACAGACAGAACAAACATGACTACATATATCATAAACACACAGCTAACATTAAGAGGTGTAACAATAGTCATCTTTACTAATAGCTATTGATAGCCTCACCCACCATTGCAGTGGCCAATCCCCCTTTAAAAAGCTTTCAAGCTGCCACATCTTGTGGGTCAGTTGTCCATTGTTAAGGAGTCCCGAGGGTTCAAAAGACCCAGCTCTCTGGTTTGCTGTTTCAGCATGGAAGAAGCAGACCCAAAATGTATATATTTGGACTGCCAGGTAGAGAAACTATTCAGAAACTATTGCTGCCTTGTGTGTAAGCTTTTGTTCTTCTTCAGAGAACCATTTTAGACATTATGTAATGCTCAGGGAGTATTGGGCTTTGTGAATCCCCCCACTGGGTGCAAAGTGAAAAGCAAATTTATAATTGATGCCGCCGAAGAACAGGCAGCATGAGGGACTGGTGCTTGCTGTATCCTTCACACAGGCATGTGTTTTAGAGAGTGCTCACTGGAAGGACAGATCGTGAAGCTGAGGCTCCAATACTTTGGCCACCTCATGAGAAGTGAAGATTCCCTGGAAAAGACCCTGATGTTGGGAAAGATAGAGGGCACAAGAAGAAAGGGACGACAGAGGACGAGATGGTTGGACAGTGTTCTCAAAGCCACCACCATGAGTCTGACCAAACTGCGGGAGGCAGTGCAAGACAGGAGCGCCTGGCGTGCTCTGGTCCATGGGGGCCACAAAGAGTCTAAACCAGTGTTTCTCAACCTTTTTTGGGCCACGGCACACTTGTTCCGTGAAAAAAATCACGAGGCACACCACCATTAAAAAAGTTTAAAAAATTAACTCTGTGCCGCCCTATATTGTAATTATGACTGTAAGAAACACTTGCCAAATATTGCTTTCCGGCGAGTCAGCGCTGCTGAGTTCTTAAAAGATCCGGGTTTCTGATCCACCCCACCCGACCCCGCCGTCCCGTATCTTACCTTGTGCGTGTTCTCGGACTTGTGAGAGGACGATTTGGTCTTCATGCCTCCGTGAATTAGCAACAAACTACCTTTTGAATGATGGAGATTGAATATTTTAAAAGTAGCTACTTGAAGTCCGCTCGATTTTCCAAAAAAGAGACACACGTGCGGCACTATTAGCTGCTGGGGGCTGCCATCTTGGCTAAAGGATTCTGGGATGTCACATGAGGCATGGGGAAAATGGAAATAATGAAAGCTGATTGGTCTGTGGAAACTAGAAGGGGTGAAGAAATAGGACGCCCAGGGAGGTGGAGTTTGCAGCTGCAAAATCGCCCTTCTCGTCGCCGCACACCAGCCAGCGTCTCGTGGCACACTAGTGTGCCGCGGAACAGCGGTTGAGAAACGCTGGTCTAAACGACTGAACAACAATGCAGGAGACAAGAAAGGATTTTAAAGGGAAGATGAGGGTAGGGATAATATCAAAGGCAAGCAGATAGAGAGCCCTGCAAAGCAACCCTGTGCATGTTTGCTCAGACGTAAGTCCGTCTGCCTTCAACGGGGCATTTTCACTTGTGCGTTTAGGTTTGCTGTGTAAAGAGAGGGCTGGAAACATGCCGCCAATAGGAAGCAAGACCAAACAATTCGGGGCAAGAGTTATACGGCCAAAAACAACATTTGAAATTATGGCAGCAAACTAGTTGTTAAAAGTCCTGAAACATTTCCAAATAAAGGGTTTACATTCAGCATGGATCCTAAGAAGAAAAGTAAAGTAATAATATTCTTATCTGGTTCCTTTCAACTTTCAAAGTGTTGGCTGTGTGGGAGAGGATAAAGGCAAGACAACAACAAATGTCATTGCATTATTTTAAACTATAGATTAATTTGTGGAATTCACTATGTAGAGCCAATTCAATTTCATTTTGGCCACATTACCCTGTGCTTGGAGGTGCACGGTATTTTCTCAGATCAATTTTCCATCTTTCACAGTTGGACAGTGCTCTGATAACTGTCTGCTTTCTTCCTCCTGCTGTAAAATTCCTATTTGAATAGCAAAATTTGATATCACCTTCCACAGCGTAACAGGGAATTTGTAGCTAAGTTGACTGGGGACTTATAACAGATGACACTGCTGTTTTTAAAAGTGTTGCTGGTCTTTGAAGAAGGAGGTAAAACAAATATTTATATATTAAAAATAACAATAAGGAGGAATAATCAGAAACTGTATGGTAGCAGCAGAATAGGCTCCACCTTAAAGAGAAGCAGCTAGGGGTGGTGCAACAAGAATCTGGGTCAATTATCCCTCAGCTTAGTCCCTTCCTTAACTATGAAGCTAGTGAGAACTAACCAATTAAATACACTGAGTGTATTACATAGGATGTGACTCAACTTACAGATCTAGATTAGCTGATCCTGACTTGTTCTAGTAAGTATATAGGTACAGTATGTACAGACACCATAAGAACAAAAGAAAAGCCCTGCTGGATCACACCAAAAGTCAAACTAGTTGAGCAAAAAATATGATTGCTATTACTATTATTTCTTACCTACCCTTCACCATAGGACACAGGTAGCGCTGTGGGTTAAACCACAGAGCCTAGGGTTTGCTGATCAGAAGGTCGGCGGTTCGAATCCCCATGACGGGGTGAGCTCCTGTTACTTGGTCCCTGCTCCTGCCAACTTAGCAGTTCGAAAGCACAAAGTGCAAGTAGATAAATAGGTACCACTCTGGCGGGAAGGTAAACAGTGTTTCTCTGTGTTGCTCTGGTTCACCAGAAGCGGCTTTGTCATGCTGGCCACATGACGTGGAAGCTGTACGCCAGCTCCCTCGGCCAATAACGCGAGATGAGCGCCGCAACCCCAGAGTCGGTCACGACTGGACCTAATGGTCAGGGGTCCCTTTACCTTTACCCTTCACCATGAGGTCACAGGGCAGGCTACAAAAATTTGAAAATACTATATTAAAGAGCGTGACCAGCCAGATGCTGCAGGGAAATGAGCACGCAGGTCCAGTTGCCAAGAGCTCATGGCCCAACTAGACACCCACTGACAAAAGCCCCCTGGACCTGCTCCTCTTCTTTATCATTGCACCTTGTTTGTTCACCTGCCTTGGGATGTGGCTCAGGTGTGAGGGCCAGCAAGCAAACAAGGGCGGCAGTGAGGAACTGCCACTGCTTGCTTGCTCATTGGCCATGTCTCTGGTGGTAGCAGTGATGAGACAGAGGAGCAGCGGCAGTGAGAGGGAGACTTTGAGAGTATCTTTCCCAAAGGCCCTGCAGCCCTCAAGTAGAGTATGAAGGCAACAACCCTCTCTGCTGCCGTTTACCAGCATATTGTTAGAGGGCCCCTGAATGTGGAGACTCCACTTAGCCATCATGGATAATAGCTAATCTGGCCCACATAAGTTTTGGGTGGGAAAAATAGTCAAAACCTGACATGTGTGGCAAGTGCAGTTTTTAGAGAACACCACAGGCACCAGAAATTAAAAAGAAGGAGCTTTGTTATCCGAGAGACATGCTTGGGACCACGTTGGCCTCCTGTGACTCTCTAGAATCCCGGAAGCATAATTTGTAGGAAGCACCGTTTTAATCAATGTCATTCTTTTCCCCGATCATTGATGTGCTTTTCTGGCATATTCTACAATTAGATACCTCCAGAGAGAAATGACTGTTTGGGTCATTTTCTTTTCACTGGGTGGTTTTGAGCTACCTTCTGGGTTAAGGTTTAGAGTCATTTGGACCATTTTTTTTTCTAGGTGAGCGGGGCCACTTCTTCCTTCCACAAATCTTTCACACTTCCTTTGCACCTGCTGACAGGCAGCTAGGCCCCGGGGCCACAGGTCTCTCCTCCTCTCAGAGTGTTACCAGTGAACAGCAGGAAGCAGTTCGACAAGGGCAGCCGTAAAATTAGCGATGTGGTAAAGTTCACGGTTCTGCTCATAAATTTCATTTTCAAAGAGGCGAAGCGTGAGATGAGAGGCCATAAAACTGAAGAGCCAAAGCTAGTGTCTGATTTGAAGCTTCGCTTTTGTGCAGAACTGCAAGCCAGCTCGGTCCGCTGGCCAGTTGCCATGGGGACGTGGCAACAAAGGGGAATAGGGATGTTATAGTCCCCAGGTTGGCAGTGCAAGGGAGCAGGATACTCCTGCCCAGGGAACTCTTAGCTCTGTCCATTACTGGCACATTCAGAAGCCCAGGGTTTTGTTTTATTCATTCATTCGTTCACATCAATGATATAAAGAATTGAAATGTTCCCTTCTGAAGTGAGCGTTGCCTTGGGCTGTTAGTTAAAAACACAATCAATACACGCTAATAGTTCTAGCACCATCCGCTAGAGATGCCTTGTTGAGGCAATTTATAGGAGATGAACATTTTCTTGCTGAAGCGCTGGCCTCATTCCTTCCTCTCTTGTCTGAGGGCCCTCTAACAATGGGGGATGTGAGGGGCTGCCACACAAACAATGGCACCCAATACTAAACTGCCAATGTATTTATTGACCACCTTAAAATAACAAAAATCTATCCACTCTCTGTTTTAAAGCCATTTTTTTTATTCAGTCATTCTTTTTAAGCTTAAAGATAGCAGCGATACATACGACCATTGAGTCAACAGTGTGATGAAAGGTAATGCTATTCTATGCTGCATCAACAGAAGTATCCAGATCAAGGGAAACAATAGTACCACTCTCCTCTGCCTTGGTCAAACCAAACCTGCAATACTGTGTTCAATTCTAGGTACCCCAATTTAAGAAGGATGTTGACAAGCTGGAATGTGTGCAGAAGAGGTCAACCAAAATGATCAAGGGTCTGGAAACTAAGCCTTACAAGGAGCGCTTGAAGGAGCTGGGTATGTTTGGTCTGGAAAAGAGGAGACAGAGAGAGATATGATAGCCATCACTAAATATCTCACATGGAAGAGGGAACAAGCTTGTTTTCTCCTGCTTCGGAGGGTAGGACACAAACCAGTGGCTTCAAGTTACAATAAAGGAAATTCCAACTAAACTTCAGGAAGAACTTTCTGACAGTAAGACCTGTTCGACAGTGGAACGGTCTCCCTCGGGAAATTGTGGACTCTCCTACCTTGGAGGTTTTTAAGCAGAGGTTGGATGGCCATCTGCCATGGATACTTTAGTTGAGATTCCTATATTGCAGGGGGTTGGACTACATGACCCTTGGGACCCCTTACAACTCTACAATTCTATGGTTTTAAGATAGTTTTACTCTTTTTTGTACTTGTTTTTAATGTTTCTTTAACTTGCTTTGAGTTCACCTTTGAGGAAAAAAAGTGACATCATCATCATCATCAGTGTGTCCTCTTCCATGTTGCAGGAATTGTTATTTGAGTTGCTGGAAGGGGGGGGCTTGTTCGGGGGGGCTGTGAATATCTGTGACTGAAAGGTTTTGTTCCTTAGCTATTCAGATCAGCAGCTGTGTTCCTCCTCTCATGACCACCATAGCATGCTGAAGAACAGATTGTCATATCCTTGTTTGCTCACTCAGTTAATACATGAGGTTATGGCAGCAGAACCGTGAATAAGTCTATGAGTATTTATCTATGAATGGGTTTGGTAGAGAATTGGTTTCAGAGACTGACAGGTGCTATGTGGCAAAGTATATTTTCTATTATACCATTCTCAGTTGGTGAAAGCATATTCAAGCTTTTGATTTTGCAAGGAATTCTTCATTTGCTCAAAGACTTGCACACTCACTTATGAACAGAGGCTGGCTCAGTAAAAAGTATGACTCTCTCCCTCTCCCTCTCCTTCTGGTTTTGACAGAGAAAGCCCCTTGTAAGTAACTCTGATTATCCTTTGAAACACTGAGGTAGAAGGTTTTACTTGCCAGCGTCAGTAATTTGCAGCATGATATGAGTCACTTCTGAAGAGTGACCTGTGCCATCTGCAAAGATTTTCGGAATCAATGTAGTGCATTGATATTTCTCTGAAAATTATACCAGTTTGAAAAATAGCAAATTACTACGCAGCTTCCACTTAAGTGCTTCTATTTACAGTGCTGTTTATTTGCTTACATTTTATGCTGCAAAAGTATGTGTGAAAAGAAACTGTGCTAATCACACATCGCAAGTATTACCTGTGCATAAAAGCTGTCATTAATGCACCCCTTTTTTTGTCCACTCCTCCTGTTTTGGGGGTGCCAATTATATTTGATCCCTCGTAGCTACTATGAAAATTCGTTAGACGAGCAGCAACAGTATTATGACACATAACGATAAAAATATGAAAACGCTTATTTGATTGCAGGTTTAATGGCTATTCATAAAACCCATGTTTGTGCAAGAGAAGCTATGAGGGTAAGAGAACAAATTGGTGCCTTTTTGCCCTAGAATAACCCAGTGCTCGCAAACACGGAATCTACATATCAATTGAAAGCCACTTTTGGATAGTATTTTCAGCAATTACTATGATTTCAGAGTGACTAATAAGATATCAAATTTAAGCTTTCAATACATAGGTTTAGAGAGAAAAATAGCAGTTTGGCCAATTTATTCACAAAAAGAGAAAAACTCAATAAAAGGGGGGAAAGGAAGACAATGCAGTTTGCAATCTCTACATTTCATAGCTTCATCTTTCATTTAATCCCTCCCTTAGCTGCTAAAATGCTATGAAATATGTACGAGCATTATATTAGAGTTATTGTTGCTTTTATTGTTATGGTTATTGTGCTTTAAAATTGTCAGCACGCACAGTGTAGGGACAGATGGCAAGATGTGCTGTTGTTGGGGAAAGGTTCAAGAGAGAAGAGAATAGGCATTATTGTCAAAGTTTGGATCAGCTGATAGACTGTGCCTGGTATGAATGTTCTGGGAATGTGGGAACATGAGAGACAATGAAGGGGGAATGATCACTCTGAAGGAATCATTAGGGACCAAGCCCTGCCCTGTGGAACTCCCTGCCACTAGAACATCCCTGCCTTCTTTTAGATGTCTTCTGAAAGCTGTCTTGTTTTCTTTTCCACCACCTAATTATCTACTGATGCTTTGTTGCTCTTTTTCATTGTGTTTTAATGGCTACTTTTATTGACCTTATTAAATTTTGCATGTTGTACACCACCGTGATATATCTTATGAAATAGCATTATGATCATTAAATAAACAAAATGTTTCATACAAACCCCTCCCTGCATTTACATCCATGCATTTACACGGGCTTCCAATAACATCCTCTTAATCTTGTGCCGTGGGAGGGAGGAAATTGCAAGACAATAATGGCCAGCAGCATTATGAAGCCAACACTGTTCCAACAATTAAAAAAATAGTGTCCTAGCATATCGTATCGTATCATATCATATCATAAACACAGCTCACCTTCCAGTATCATACCGTAGAATCATAGAATTGTAAATTTGGAAAGGACCCCAAAGTTCAACTAGTCCAAACCCCTGTAATGCAGGAATCTCAACTAAAGCATCCATGACAGATGGCCATCCAACCTCTGCTTAAAAACCTCCAAGGTAGGAGAGTCCATAACATTCTGAGGGAGACCGTTCCACTGTTGAACAGCTCTTGCTGTCAGAAAGTTTTTCCTGGTGTTTATTTGGAATCTCCTTTCTTGTAACTTGAAGCCATTGGTTCGAATCCTAACCCCCCCCCCCAAGAGCAGGAGAAAACAAGCTTGTTCCATCTTCCATGTGATAGCCCTCAAGATATTTGAAGATAGCTTTCCTATCTCCTCTTGGTCTCCTTTTCCAGGCTAAACATACCCAGCTCCTTCAACCATTCCTCATAAGGCTTGGCTTCTAGACCCTTGATCAGTGATGCTTTGACCTCTATTTGTTGGCTTTATTGCATAGTATTTGCAGCTTACAGTAGCCTCCTGGGTCAGGGCATCTGTGGCTGTTCAGATTTTATTGAAATCTGGGTCCTATCAACATCAGCCAGCATGGGCAGTGATCAGGAATGGTAGAAGCTGAAGTCAGAAGCAACACCTGGGGGTCACTTGTTCCCCACCCCTGCCGTATGGTGTGTGCTTTCTGCTGGGTTTCCAATGACCCACTTTTTAGGTTGCCCAAATGCAAGGTCACCCTGTACCTTTTTGTTGTTGTTGTTTAGTCGTTTAGTCGTGCCCAACTCGTCGTGACCCCATGGACCAGAGCACGCCAGGCACTCCTGTACCTTTTACGCCTGTTTAATAACAGTCATTTTCTGAACATCCTTGTTTCTTCACTGCAGAACACAACCACTTATATCATTAGGCCCAGACAAAGAGAGAGAGAGAAGCCATTAATTCTGCTGGACTGGGTACCTGCATTTCCTGTTTTATTTGCTCTCCAGCAGACAACATTCTGTTTTGCTGTTTCGTTGGCATTCGGAGGTGTTCTTTTTCTCTCTCTCCAGATGATATAAATTATTTGGCTCCACTGGGAGTATTTGGAGGATTTCCAGAAAAACCTTTTATCCAGCACCATGAGAAACAAAGCATTTGGGAGGAACAGAGATTAACCGGCCAAAATGGGTTGTTCCCCCCCAACCCCAGCTGTCAGTGTGACCTGAAATGAAAAATTGTAACCAAAAAATGTCAGCTCAGGTTGTGAACAGAACGTTTTATCTAGTTCTGACTTTTAATATCCTGCCTTTGCTCTATGGAGCCCATGGCCTCTTAGGCAAGCTTCAAAGATGGCTTTGCATTCACCAAGCCTCGCTTAGTTTACGAAAGATTGACATCCCGGCTGCCTTCAGATCATGTCAAAGTACTTGCTCTTTAGTTTGTTTGCTAAAGTGTGAGAGTTTCTTCCCATTGCGAATGCTAGCTTCAAAAAAGGGATATTTTTTTCTGAGGACCAGGGCAGGAGAGGAAAGGGTCACATGCTCTCTCTATGCCTGCTCTGCTCCCATTAAAGATCAGCCTCAGTCATCTCCACTGAAACAATTTTGATTTTAAAAAAAACAACCTACAAAAACACACTTCCAGAGATAATGCAGGCAACTCTCCATTTATGCGGGGGTTACGTTCCGAGGCACCACATGTTTAAGTGAACACACATATATTAGGAAAACCATTGAAAAAGCCTGCAAGCACCCTCTAAACCTCTTTTGAAGTCTTTGAAAATCCCTTTAAAAAACAAAAACTCCACCAAATTCCACCACAACCACTCTCTCCAAACCTCCTTTGTCAATCTCCAACTCTCCACAGGCCTCAAAGGTTGGTGCAAAAGCTCCTGGGATTGTAAAGGCTCCTGGGATTGCTAGGTGCTGTTTCCGGGCCATTTTCGCACTTTTTAAAGGCTGTTCCCCCCTCCCTTTTCGTGACGCTTCTGGGTTTGTGGTGATGCACACGGTTGTGGTCGCACATGCCTTGAGTGCATGTAAATGGGGAGTTTCCTGTAATACTAGATACCAACTTTTCATTTGTTAAGTGGTGCTGGAAACTGTAACTCTGAGGGGTAAACAAAGAGTTCTTTGACGGAAAGCATGCACATTGAATGTGCTTTAAAAGGATGGTGTGTACAGAGTTCTGGGCATTGTTTTGTGTGCAAATGGTACCTCACATGCATTCACCTTTCACAATGAGATATGAATGGCAGATTGCAGTGGTGCTCAGAAGGGTTGAAAGGAATGCAGTGACTTAGGTGTCCCCATGCTGTGGCTTGGCATTGCTCCTCAGCTCCTTCCACCTGGCCCTGTCCTATACTGGCGCCGATTCCCCTGTGCTGGAATGCAGATTAAAATGGCAGGTACATATTATGCTGTGTCTAAACATCAGCCTTGGCTGGTTTTCAACAGCAAGTGCAGTGGGGGGCTTAAGCAGCAATCTCTCCAGAGTGTCAAAAGTTTATTGGCCCTCCGGCATCCAGCACTTGGGAAGTACCACAAAGCATGTTAAGATTATCACATTTCACATGTGCTGGTGTTTCCACCTTGCTTTCTTTTTAAAGCACCCACCTACACAGTCTCTCCATATATTGCTGTGCTGTAGGAGTGAATTTGGAAGAGTGATCCGAGAGAAGAGTGAGACGCGGCTTGACAAATAGGTTTGGAAAGGGAAGATCAGGCAGCTGTGCTTCCAAGTCTCGAATGCAGCCAGAGCTTGCCCAGTGAAGGGCTTTTAAGAATGACAGGGCCAGCTTAGTCAATTCAACATTTTCATAGGCAGCCGGAGTGGAGCTAATATGATCAGTGTAGCCCAAAACAGAGAGCCAAGCACGCTGCTTGTTTTTGAGAGAGCTGAGAGCGCTAGAAAAACCTGCTGAGTGAAATTACAATAATCAAGCCAAGACTTGCGGCCACGTGGGTCTCTGTAGCTCTTACAAGGTCACTGCAAGATGCTGTAAATAAGGGCAAAGCCTATGCAAACTGCACAACGGAGGGAAAGCCAAACAGTCTCCTAATCTTGTCCTCTGAATGCCCGAGACAAAAGAGGAAGAACGAATGAAAAAATATACAAAGTGATGAAGGGAGCATCCCTCAACTCTGCCTCCTAGGAATCTAAAAGAGTTCGCTCTTCAAACACCATGGGTGTTTGCCACTTGTAAATGGGTGTTTGCCAGTGATTTTTCTAGAAAAAGAGGTCACAAACTCCTCCCACATTTTCTTAGAATGGCAATGGCGCCCACCTGAGGGGTGCCAGAACTGAGTTCCGGTGAGCTCCTGCTGAAGAAAAAAAAAGCCCTGGTGTTTATTGTGATGGACACTTAAAGGCACTATGACAGGCATCCCCAAACTTCGGCCCTCCAGATGTTTAGGACTACAATTCCCATCTTCCCTGACCATTGGTCCTGTCAGCTAGGGATCATGGGAGTTGTAGGCCAAAACATCTGGAGGGCCGCAGTTTGGGGGTGCCTGCACTATGAGGTGTGAAGGGGAGATGCATTTCCCCTTTAAGATGTATCCTCTCCCCAGTGCATATAGCCCATATGTTTTATAGACAAATTTCTCTCCCCCCCCCACAGTCCAGTGTTGAGTATGAGGCACACAATCCTGCAAGGATTTTTTTTGGCGGGAGGAGCCAAGGAAGATTTTCTTGCCATTTGCCTCACTTTTGTTGCATAAAATCCCCTCATACTAAATCTCAGGGCAGTGTACAAGATTTATAAAAAATAAAATAAAATGCCATTTAAACAAAAATTATTTCCCTTGCAATGAATTGATTGCTTGGGGGGTGGGGGGTGGAATTGTATTCTGAGGAAGCTTCCTCTGGTGTCAGTCCTCCCTCTGCTCCTAAGTTTCCTTGGGGGGTATGGGCCCTGGGGCAATGTGGGAAAGTGCTTAGCTCCTCTCCTCCTTCCCTCAGAAATAACTCTGGGTGGATGGAGGTGATGGTGGTAGACTGGCCTCAAGCTGTTTTTTCCAGTGGTTTGTTATTAGGCAAGGGAATCTCCATCATCCATAGCCACTCGTTTCCTGCCATCTCCTCTGTAGGCCCCTAGGATGTTCCCAGATGGACATAACACTTCACAAACATACTGAGTGAGGCAATATGTGAAGCAAACCAGAGAATCTGGGGCATTCCACCTGTCTGGAACCAGCCGTCTCTTCACCAATGAATAAACTATTCACATATATTGAAACTGCACTATAGCATGTGTTGAGTGAGTGCTAAACAAGAGCTACAAAAGTTCTGTTGGATTGGATGATTTGCCTTCCTGGTCTGTAACTCTTGTGAATAAATTACCCGTGTCTGAATGGTGGGCTTCCCTTAGGAGACACTTGGTTGAGCAGCTTAACTGGACACCCTACAGGCCTACATAGTGCTTTGTGGCTGCCCAAATGTATCTCTGGATATGCCATTTCACCTACCACCTGAGTAAAAGATGGTTTTATTGCACAGTTGCATTTCACCCAAGTTACAGCTGCTGAAATGCTGTTTTCCATGTAGCTACTGAAGCTACAGGTGCCTCGTCTTCTTTTGCATCTGGTTTTGGTGTGTCATTTTCTTAGGTCGCAGTAATTAGGCTCAATTTCATGCACACCTACACCTATCTAACTTCCTGTCCAGCAGGGGGCAGTGGTGACATAAATATAATTGCTGGTTGTTGTTGTTTAGTCGTTTAGTCGTGTCCGACTCTTCGTGACCCCATGGACCATAGCACGCCAGGCACTCCTGTCTTGCACTGCCTCCCGCAGTTTGGTCAAACTCATGTTCGTAGCTTCGAGAACACTGTCCAACCATCTTGTCCTCTGTCGTCCCCTTCTCCTAGTGCCCTCAATCTTTCCCAACATCAGGGTCTTTTCCAAGGATTCTTCTCTTCTCATGAGGTGGCCAAAGTATTGGAGCCTCAGCTTCACGATCTGTCCTTCCAGGGAGCACTCAGGGCTGATTTCCTTAAGAATGGATAGGTTTGATCTTCTTGCAGTCCATGGGACTCTCAAGAGTCTCCTCCAGCACCATAATTCAAAAGCATCAATTCTTCGGCGATCAGCCTTCTTTATGGTCCAGCTCTCACTTCCATACATCACTACTGGGAAAACCATAGCTTTAACTATACGGACCTTTGTCGGCAAAGTGATGTCTCTGCTTTTTAAGATGCTGTCTAGGTTTGTCATTGCTTTTCTCCCAAGAAGCAGGCGTCTTTTAATTTCGTGACTGCTGTCACCATCTGCAGTGATCAAGGAGCCCAAGAAAGTAAAATCTCTCACTGCCTCCATTTCTTCCCCTTCTATTTGCCAGGAGGTGATGGGACCAGTGGCCATGATCTTGGTTTTTTTGATGTTGAGCTTCAGACCATATTTTGCGCTCTCCTCCTTCACCCTCATTAAAAGGTTCTTTAATTCCTCCTCGCTTTCTGCCATCAAGGTTGTGTCATCTGCATATCTGAGGTTGTTGATATTTCTTCCGGCAATCTTAATTCCGGCTTGGGATTCATCTAGTCCAGCCTTTCGCATGATGAATTCTGCATATAAGTTAAATAAGCAGGGAGACAATATACAACCTTGTCGTACTCCTTTCCCAATTTTGAACCAATCAGTTGTTCCATATCCAGTTCTAACTGTAGCTTCTTGTCCCACATAGAGATTTCTCAGGAGACAGATGAGGTGATCAGGCACTCCCATTTCTTTAAGAACTTGCCATAGTTTGCTGTGGTCGACACAGTCAAAGGCTTTTGCATAGTCAATGAAGCAGAAGTAGACGTTTTTCTGGAACTCTCTAGCTTTCTCCATAATCCAGCGCATGTTTGCTATTTGGTCTCTGGTTCCTCTGCCCTTTTGAAATCCAGCTTGCACTTCTGGGAGTTCTCGATCCACATACTGCCTAAGCCTGCCTTGTAGAATTTTAAGCATAACCTTGCTAGCGTGTGAAATGAGCGCAATTGTGCGGTAGTTGGAGCATTCTTTGGCACTGCCCTTCTTTGGAATTGGGATGTAGACTGATCTTCTCCAATCCTCTGGCCATTGCTGAGTTTTCCAAACTTGCTGGCATATTGGGTGTAGCACCTTAACAGCATCATCTTTTAAAATTTTAAATAGTTCAGCTGGAATATCATCACTTCCACTGGCCTTGTTATTAGCAGTGCTTTCTAAGGCCCATTTGACTTCACTCTCCAAGATGTCTGGCTCAAGGTCAGCAACCACACTACCTGGGGTGTATGAGACCTCCATATCTTTCTGGTATAATTCCTCTGTGTATTCTTGCCACCTCTTCTTGATGTCTTCTGCTTCTGTTAGGTCCTTACCACTTTTGTCCTTGATTATGGTAATCTTTGTACGAAATGTTCCTTTCATATCTCCAATTTTCTTGAACAGATCTCTGGTTTTCCCCATTCTATTGTTTTCCTCTATTTCTTTGCATTGCTCATTTAAGAAGACCCTCTTGTCTCTCCTTGCTGTTTTTTGGAAATCTGCATTCAGTTTCCTGTATCTTTCCCTATCTCCCTTGCATTTTGCTTGCCTCCTCTCCTCCGCTATTTGTAAGGCCTCGTTGGATAGCCATTTTGCTTTCTTGCATTTCCTTTTCCTTGGGATGGTTTTCGTTGCTGCCTCCTGTATAATGTTACGAGCCTCCATCCATAGTTCTTCAGGCACTCTGTCCACCAAATCTAAATCCTTAAACCTGTTCCTCACTTCCACTGTGTATTCATAAGGGATTTGATTCAGATTGTATCTTACTGGCCCAGTGGTTTTTCCTACTTTCTTCAGTTTAAGCTGGAATTTTGCTATAAGAAGCTGATGATCTGAGTTACAGTCAGCTCCAGGTCTTGTTTTTGCTGACTGTATAGAGCTTCTCCATCTTTGGCTGCAGAGAATATAATCAATCTGATTTCGATGCTGCCCATTTCGATGCTGCCCGTTGATATAATGTAATTGCTGGTACATTATATCAACTAGCCAAACACCTGGGGTTATTCCAATTTATACCAGTCACTAGGGACCAGCTGAAATGATTTATTGTGTTCTGTGGTCATCTTTCATCCTACACCCTCCAGCTTTAGCTTCCTAGCGGAGTGTGTCTGATAGCGGGCTCCTTTTAAACTTTTTTTTTGCCAGTTTGTGGATTAATCTGAATGGTTAAACTTGCATTCCCTAATTCCAGTTTATAGATAATGAAACTGCATTACTATTTTGCACTCTGTAGCTAGTAAGAAGGGCTTGCTGACCTAGATAATAAAATAAGTCCATTCCCTCTGCAAGCCATATGTTTCTGAGGAACTAAGAAGATGGAGAAGGCAATAGCACAGCTTCCTTGATGGTGTTGTCATATTTTGGGATATTACAAGTTTCTTGCGGTTTATCGGTTCTGATCCATATTGTTACAATTTTGGTATGAGAGTCTACTAGTGAATAGTAGAAATTGACGAATGTCAGGTTATAGCTAATATCTGGAATATAGAAGGGATGATTCCAGGCCAGTGGGGAGCACAGGCTAAGCTTCCTTTCCTCATCTGGGACAGAGGCACACAACAAACAAACACAACAAAAGGTGTTGATGACCCACATCAGAGAGGAAACCTTGGGCCTGGGCAGACAGAGATTGCCAAAGTGATGGGGAGTGGGAAGGCTGTGCTCAGAAAAAATGTGCCTTAAAAAACCAAAAACCACTAAGCTTTGGATAAGACCGCTCCCCTTCCGGGGCGGGGGCATTGCTGGCAGACATCTGGGACCTCCCAGTGGGCGGATAGATGCTGCCCACGTCATTAGGGGTCCTGGCCGCATCACACATACCCTTCCCAGTTTACCAATTGGGTCAGCCAGAGGGCATGGCCACTTGCCGTTTAAACCATGGTGTGGCTGCCCCCCTTCCTTTTTGCTTCCTTCGGCAGATCACCCAGCCTACCTGCCCTCTTTTTATGCATTGCTTGACTTTGGCCTTGCTATGGACTAATGCCGGTCACCTTATTGTTGGGGCCAGGTAGGAATTTTTCCCACTTTGCAAATTGGCACCACCCATTTGGTTTTTGCCTACCCTGTAGCAATTGTCACAACTTTGTAAGGTTAGGCATTGGGTAAACCTTGTTATGGGAGGGGAGGTTGTTGCCTCTGCCTGCCCCTCCATGCTCCATTAAAGGGATCCGGGTGTGTGGTTCCTGTCCGAAGCCTGGGCGTGGGCTAGGGCCATGCCATGACCCCATCAGTGACCCTTGGGGAGCTCATAATCAATGTATAGCATAGGGCTCCCCCTATCAGTGGTTGACCCTTTGAGGCTTCTTGCAGACGGGCAGGAGAGTCAGGATATAGTCTGACTTCAGCCAAATGCCTAAGCCAAACCGCTCACATCTGTAACCAAGAAAGTTGTGGCCTAATTTATCCCATTAACCCAACACACTCATGTCTGTGTGTTTCTTTCTGAAGGGAACTGCCTGGGGCCTCGCCAAGCAAGAGTAGGGTTGCCAGACTCAACAGAGGACAGGACTTCTGTGCCTTTAATTGCCCTGCTCTCTTTTGAGTCTGGAAACCTTAAAGAGAAACCAGCAGACCCTTTGCTTGGAAATTAAACAAAGGGTCTGCTGGTTTCTCTTTAAGGTTTCCAGACTCAAAAGAGAGCAGGGCAATTAAAGGAACAGAAGTCCTGTCCTCTATTGAGTCTGGGAACCCAAAGCAAGAGAGGGATGGGGAGGAGTTGTTTGGAGCAGACAAGGAGGACAGAACCATCTTGGCAGGCTGGCTGAAGGGAGGCTGGGAGAGATGCCTTGGACTCCAGTGCTGCACTGCTGTGGGGAACAAACTTCTCTTGAGATCAGGACTCCCTCCATCTAAACTCAGGTGTGTATCTGTGAATAGATCATATTTCTTAAAGCTACGACAGTCCCTTCTGTGTCTTGATTCTCAAAGGAACACAAACCCTGGGTGAGCGCCCGGAAAACACACACCCCACTCAGAATCTTGTCATTGCTCAGCAGAGACTGGGAGTTGCCACGCCACTTTTGTAACACTATGCAGAGTGGAAGAGACATTAAGCAGAATGCTTCTTCCCTGGATCCCGTATGACATTGTTCTATGGTCAGGCTGCATTTGCGATGAGAGGCTTGTTTAGTGTTATTAATTAGCACTTTGCGGAGGGCAGTTATGTCAGAAAGAAGACAAAGGTAGATTAATAAAATGCAGATAGTCATCTGAATGCTGTGTTCGAAGCTAATCAGGCATTCGGTCTAAAAGGATTCATTTGAAAACAAAAGGGGGAGCAGGCCCGGGAGATGGGAGCACACATCTCACGCCTGCAGAGAAACTGAGTAGGAGTGAATGAAATTGTTTATGGAGGGGATGAATAGATTGGACATGAGAGAGGATATACAAAGTGATAAATGGTGTGGTAAAGAGAAGGTAAATTAGACTCTCCAGTAATACAGAGCAAGGGAACATTCAGTACATTTGCAAGACAATGCTTAAAACTGATGAAACAACCTTTCATGCATTGTTATGAACAAGGACCTTTGCATCAAGCCCAAGTTAAATTCTGTCGCTGGGGCTTTTTGTTCTGCTGTCCCTCCAGACTCGATAATATTATTACTGAATTATGTGGAACCCGAGATGCTTTCGATCCTGCCATTACTGAATTGGATGCACAGTCCAATATATTTTCTGCTCTCTCAACAATTTTGATGTTCAGCATGCTGCAATAACTTGTATTGGAAATCCAGCAGGTACAGGACTGTGAAAGCTCAGTCAGTGCAAGGTTGAGCAGAAGCGATGCGCCCAAGAACCCTTTTCACAGGACACATTCCCTGCTGAGAGATCCCATTTGTGGTCAGCTCACGTGTGTCTGTTTTGCAGTGTGTATCCATCACATGTGGTGCATGAAATACAGAGTTTCCAAAGTTGAAATGATATATGTGCAGCAGGGGTAGCAAAGGTGGTGCCCTACTACACATGTTGTGGAGACTCAGACCTTCCTACGGTAGAATGGCTACTGGTCAGGGATAATAGAAGCTGTAGTGCACAAAAACTGGAGGGCACCTCCTTGGCCACCCCTGATGTACAAGAAACTAGACATGTCTGAAGCAGCCCTTAGTACAGTTAGCCCGCAATTTACGTTCATTTAAATTATGTGCGTTCAGCTTTACTCGCATGGTTAATAAATAAATAGAAAGGGGATGGAGTTCTAGGAAAAATGACTTTAGCAATTGAACTCAATGTATTTTGAGTATATGCTATTTTGGCTTTAGGCATGATCCTTGGAATGTAAATCCTGCATAAGTGGTAGGTTCGCTGTAATCGGAACAGAATTAAGGACAGCAATTGCCACTTGCTCTAGTGTTTTCCTGGTGCCAGTCACCTTCATTGCCGTGGCTAGTATCAAAGGGAGACAAGGCTGTGGCACAGCATGTGCTTAGCATGCTGAAGGTCCCCAGTTCAATCCCTGGCATCTCCAGGTGGCGCTGTGAGAGATCACTCATCTGAAAATCCAGAGAGATGCTGTCAGTCAATGTGGACAATACTGAGCTAAATGGACCACTGTTCTTGCTTGTTCTGAGGCAGTTTCCTATGTTCTGAATTTCCTAAGGATCAGCATGGTTGAGGGCTACACCCAAGCAGAGGGGACACTGGCAGGAGGAGCCCCCCGCAGACTCTACAAGTGTCCCTATTTTCCAGGGACAGTCCCAAACTTACAGAACCCATCCCAGTTTCTGATTTGATCCCAGAATGTCCCACTTTTCCTTCAGGACGTCCAACAGAAAAATGTTGGAGGGTATGGAGTTATGTGACCCCCCAAGCCAAGGAGATAAGTAGCTGTACAACCTTTAGAAGACATCTGAAGGCCAGCCCTGTTTCGGGAAGCTTTTTAATGTTTAATGTTTTATTATGTTTATATATATATTGGAAGCAGCCCAGAGTGGCTGGAGCAGCTGAGTCAGATGAGCATAGGTGCCAAGTTCCGGATTGAAAAATTCGGGATCAGCAGCACCGCAGCACCGGAAATCACTTCTACGTGCTTCCGGACATGCATAGAAGCGACTTCCAATGCTGCTGTGCCCATTTCCCAAATGTCCGCAGTGCCAGAAGTCGTTTCTACACATGTCCGGAAGTGCGTAGAAGCAACTTCTGGCGCTGCAGACATTTTGGAAATGGGCACAACGGCATCGGAAGTCACTTCTACGCATGTCTGGAAGTACATAGAAACGACGTCCGGTGCCGGCGCAGTACCAGAAGAACATTGCCGCCGGCAGGAGCTCCGTAATCCAGGGGAATACGGGGTATTTTGCCATTCGGGACACTGGGAAACGGTAAGAAAATACGGGGGTTTCCCGGGGAAAATGGAGTACTTGGCAGCTATGCAGATGGGTGGGGTAATTTTTACAGTCGTACCTCAGAAGATGAGCAGAACCCATTCTGGAAGTCCATTTGACTTCCAAAATGTTCAGAAACCAAAGCGCAGCTTCTGATTAGCTGCAAGAAGCTCCTGATTGGCTGCAGGAATAGGACACCCCTATTTCCATTGGGAAAATGTTGGAGGGTATGCCCCTGAATCTGCTCCTTTTCTTCACCATTGAATCCTGCTTGCTTGGTTCACCCAACCTCTTGCTCTGGCCCCGACAACAGTGGTGGTGTAGCGATTTGTTGGCATCTGTCTGTCTCAAGAGGCAATGGAGTGCACCTCTGGGGGTGAAGTCAAACTGCTGGAGAATCATCGTCTGCTGTGGCTGCAGAAACCAGTAACTTTTAACTGGTTCCTCTTCAGGGTGACCATTATTATTATTATTATTATTATTATTATTATACCTCTCCTAGGGATCTGAAAATCCGGGACTGTCTTGGAAACTAGGGACACTTGGTCTGCAACTGTATGTGCCCATCTTATTTGGCCCTGATTTTTTGTATTAGAGGACCTGAATTTTTTGTATTAGAGGACCTGAATTAGAGGACCTTACGCATTATATGTTACATTGTCCTTTATACAGTGATGTAAGAGAACGATTTTTGACACCTATAATGACAAGGTCCCCTGACCAGAATCCTTCTGATATGATTCTTTATCTCTTTGCAGACACAGATAAATATGTGACCTGGCGTGTAGCACTTTTTGCAACTGCCGCCAGGAAAATTAGGAAAAATTATATTGCTGAGGTAGCTATTAACTGTAAAGGAGATGAATTTATCTGACCCCAGCCATACCAAGATGGATTCCTCTCACCAAAGTTGTACAGAATTATTGATTGTATTGTTTAATATTTCTTTTAATACAACAGTGGCCATGTGATGATTTTAGTTTATAAATTTTATTATTTAATGTTTCAACTGGCATATTAAAGTGTTTCCATAGCTTTGTGCTGATTAGGTCATGTTTTGATAATGTAAATGTTTTAAGTTTTGTATCAAATTTGTATATATTTTACTGAATTACATTGTATACATTGCAGCAGCCTTTGATTTTACTCTTGCATGTTTAAAATTAAAAGTATTTATCTAGCTGTTTTTTGTTTAAAAATATATTCTGAAGTTGAGCCAGCTAACAATAAAGCTAAAATTACAGCCACAAGAATAGATGGAAAATTCAAACAGTTTAATAGACTTCATGGCTGGCTTGCTGTGCCTGCCAAATATCAGGAGGGAAACCAATCCCCTGGCTGGCTCTCCTTAGAATAACCTCTTCACAACAACCTCGGCTTACCTCTCTGAAAGTAGCTGTTACCCAAGTGGTTCCAGATGCTGCGTAATTGGCACCTCTCCCGCTTCGAAACAGTTCAGAGTGTCACTGAGAAACCTGAATGACCAATTTGTTCTATATCAATGTGATTCTTTTCTGTCTCCATTTGTCCCAAAGCTGGTTTATTGTTACCGATTTGTCCCTGGGACATCTTGCCTCCTGAGGCTTTCAAGTACTGTACATTTCTTCTCTTAATCCAAGCCACTCAAGGTGTGTGCCTGTGAATGAAGTGTGCAAGGAGACAGCTGGCTTTAGATTTCTCACAGTACATTGGTGACAGCCTGGCTCCTTTAGCTATCTTTCGCTGGGGGGGGGGGCTTGTTTGGAGAGGGAGTTGCTGAAGGGCGGCTGTTGTTGCTGTTGCTGCTGTTGGCTTTTTTGCATCTTTATTTTAGATCTTGTTGAGATTTATGTGGAAATTGTTCAGTTCAGTTCTGTATTTTTTTAAAAAATGTTTCATTTATTGTTTATAGGTACTTTTGTTATGTTGTAATTATGTATTTTTTAATGTTGTAAGTAGCCTTGAGCATACAAATAAAATTATGTCTGCATGTGTATGTTTATTCTGTAGTTGCCACTTGCTGCTGGCGCTGGTTCTCAGTGACTTATCACTTTTAGGAGGGAAATATTTGCTTAAATATTTGCTTTGTCATTTGTCCTGCACCTGGGTAATATTCCTCCCTGCCTTTCTGCTACCATTTGATAAAGTTTTATGGGCCTGCTGTTAGAATGATTAAAATGGCTGAAATTACTTCACCATCCCAGGTGTAGGGCAGATTGTTGTTGGGTTCCCCCCCCCCCAATTCATGGTTCCCAATGACATGCATCATTCTTGGCAAATATATTATCAATCCTAAGGAAAAATGTTTCTGTCTTGTTAGAAGTTTGGCTTATGCTGGTTACCCACATCTGGAGTATGGGTCTAGTGAAGGGTGGGCCTGTTCTCTGTTTCTCCATTATGCCTTGGTGGACAAGTCAGGTCATCCTGTGAATCCACAACTGACAATAGAGGTTCTGTAGAGAAGCAACAGGCAGAAATCTAGTGATGAGTTACACCAATATAATTATCTCCCAACTTCCGAAAGCTATCAACGTGTCCAGAAGAGGGCAACAAAAATGGTCAAAGGCCTGGAAACGATGCCTTATGAGGAACGGCTTAGGGAGCTGGGTATGTTTAGCCTGGAGAAGAGAAGGTTAAGGGGTGATATGATAGCCATGTTCAAATATATAAAAGGATGTCATATAGAGGAGGGAGAAAGGTTGTTTTCTGCTGCTCCAGAGAAGCAGACACAGAGCAATGGATTCAAACTACAAGAAAGAAGATTCCACCTAAACATTAGAAAGAACTTCCTGACAGTAAGAGCTGTTCGGCAGTGGAATTTGCTACCAAGGAGTGTGGTGGAGTCTCCTTCTTTGGAGGTCTTTAAGCAGAGGCTTGACAGGCATATGTCAAGAATGCTTTGATGGTGTTTCCTGCTCGGCAGGGGGTTGGACTGGATGGCCCTTGTGGTCTCTTCCAACTCTACGATTCTATGATTCTAGGCTTCTGATTAGCAGAATATTGTTAGCTGTCAGTCAAGTCCCACCTAGGTGCCCAAACACCCTTAAAAGTGGACTGCTGCAAAATGGTCCTTTGTTCCTGTTGATCCCCCTAACTTGCACTGTATGCTTGAAGCTGGTGGTGACAACAATAGTATGTTTTGCAGAGTTAGTCTGGACCAGTGTAGAAACAGCGATACCAAGATAATGTTCTGTTTCACTTTTGATCTGCATACATGCTAACTTTTATTCTTTTGAATAAACTGCTGAATTGGATTCTGGGCTGGGCTGGTTTCTGAACAGGTTTCTCAGGGGCTGCTTGTCCTGCCACACGGCTTCAACTGTTTGGGCTACGCTACTAGTTGCTTAGGGGTCTGGGAGAGCAGGAGGGGAGATGGGCTGAGAAGTGGAATTCATCTGGCTGTTTCCCTGCTTTCAAAGAGACCACTGTACGGCAGTGGGAATCCCGTGCTTCTTACCTAGGTCACACATAACTGGGTGGTGACAGCAGAGAGAGAATAGGATCCCTGGTGCTACTAGGCTACGCTACAGGGTTGGCACTGGAGCAGGGGCTGCCCCACTTTTCCACTGGGTACCACATTTTAAGAAGGATGCTGACAAACTAGAGGTTTCCAGAGGAGGGTGACTAGGAGAGTGAGGGTTCTGGAACCAAATCAGAGAATTGTATGTAGGGTGATGTGATGGATCAGCTGGATGTCAGGGAGTGGTGGGAGGCACCAGCTGGGGAACCCCAAAGGTAACCCCCAGGAGAAGAAGGCTCAGAATCAGGGGCTGGTGGTAGGACGATGAGTGGTCAGAGGGAGAAGACTAGGAGGAGGAGGAGGAGGTAGAAGCTGAAGGGGCAACATGGTTTGGTGAGCAGGAAGAGGCTGGGGCAGGGAACCATTCAGGCTCAGGGGCAGAAGAGGAGGCAGGAGGGGAGAGGAGCCACAAGACAGGCTGCTGAAGATTGGTCATGTGCAGATGCAGTCTACAACTGCTTGGGAAAAACCCTGGAGAGGAGGAGACTTAGGCATCTGCCCTCGCAATTGCCTAACTGAAGCAAGACCTACTGGGAAGAGCAGCTGGGAAGAGCACTAGGCCTGCACTGTTTTGGTTGCTTTGAATAAAGTGTTAACTTCACAGACATCATGTTTTTATTGCTGACTTCTGCTTGACTCCGGCTTCTGACAGGTTGGAAGGTACCCCCAAGGGTCCTCTAGTCCCACCCGCTGCAATGTTGTAATCACAGCTAAATCCAAGAGGACTAGTTGAAAGAGGGTGGGTGTTTTTAGCCTGGAGAAGAGAAGGTGAAGGAGAGAGATGATACTGGTCTTTAAATATCTGAAAGGCTGTCATGTAGAAGATGTTCCTCCAGAGGGCAGAGCTAGAATTAATGAGTGGAAATTGCAAGGAAGCAGATTTGGACAGAACATGAAGAGCCTGCTGGATTGGGCCAAAGGTCAATCTCATCCAGAACAGCACCTTCCCCACCTGCAATTCTCAGCAATGGGTATTAGAAGCATTTTTCCTCCAACAGTGGAGGTAGAACATGGCAAGTTTTTATAAAACCATCCTAGTTGGTGTCCATAATTCGCTTTTTTACTTTATTTTGTCTGTCCTGAATGTTGATTCAGCTTCATTGGATGTCCACAAATTCCAGTGTTTTGAGAGAGGGAGAAAAACTTCTCTCTCTCCACTTCTTTCACACCATGCATAAATTTATACATCTCTGTCACATCTCCTTTTACTTGCTTTCCCCCCCTAAACTAAAAAGCCCCAAATGTTGGAACAAGGTTTGCAGAGTTGTGTTATGTGTGTGTGTGTGTGTGTTTTATAATAATTAAAAAATATCTATTTTTTGAAGTTGTTTTTTAATCCAAATTAAAGGCTGCATCAATAAAACTTCACAATATATGTCATGTTTTCCTTTTGCTTAAGAAATCCACCCCATCCCATTGCTCATCCTTTATCTCCGTTCTTTGCTGCAGCATCAGAGGAAAAATAAAGAAGGAAGGAAATGAAAGAGGCAGCCTGGTGAACTGCCCTGCCCAAATCCTTAGACTGCAAAACATTCTATAATAGGGGCTCTCTATAATCTCAGGGTGTTCTGTGCATTCTTTATTTTCCGTAGACCATTTTCTCATGGGCAGCAAAAGATAACATCTCTCTCTTGTCTGCTGGAGCCTTCTGAACCCCAGCATGCTTAACACAAGCTGGGATAATGGCCTGTCTGCTGTGCTGGCACTGCGGATCCCCACAGGCAAATCTGACACATATGCTGTGGAACTGCAGAATAATAGCCCCATTCTGAGAAGAGGTGATAAGGCGTATCAACCTGGCCATCCAGGCAATGCACTTTGATCTTTATTCATACCATACTGGAATACCTCTTGGCAATATGTCGCTTCAGCTGGGCTGCCTGGAGTTCTAGGGTCAGGAATGCCAGGTTTCTTGTCCTACGGCCTTGGAAACCAAAGCAGACAAATGACATCTGTGGATTGATGCCACCTCGGCCCATTACAGTCATACCTTGGAAGTCGAATGGAATCCATTCTGGAAGTCTGCTCGACTTCTGAAATGTTCAGAAACCAAGGCGCGGCTTCCGGTTGGTTTCCAATTGCACAGGCGTGCCGGAAACAATAGCAGAAGCTGTGCCGGATGTTCAGCTTCCAAAAAAAGTTCAAAAACCGGAACACTCACTTCTGGTTTTCAATCATTATGGAGCAGGAATGTTCGACTCCCAAGGCCTTCAGGAACCTAGGTACGACTGTATACCTGAAGGAGCATCTCCATCCCCTTTGTTCAGCCTGGACACTGAGGTCCAGCTCTGATGGGCCTTCTGGCGATTCCCTCACTGTGAGAAGTGAGGTTACAGGGAACCAGGCAGGGGGCCTTCTCGGTAGTGGTGCCTGCCCTGTGGAACGCCCTCCTAGATGTCAAGGAAATAGACAACTATCTGACTTTTAGAAGACATCTGAAGGCAACCCTGTTTAGGTAAGTTTTTTTATGTTTGATGTTTTATCATGTTCTTAATAATCTGTTGGGATCGTTATTTATTTATTTTCTTATTGACCACTTGGTGGCTTTATTTAGTTCAAAGCTGTTGTGGAGGGCTCTGATCTTGATTGGAACAGTGCTGTGAAGCAGGAGGTGTTTAGCCCTTTCCCCATTTTTCTAGGCCTGTCTGCCCTAACCCCCAAGCTGCTATTAACTCCACTAGAGAACCTATGGTATATCATGTCTGGATCCCGCCCCTCCCCAGTGGGGCTAACAGAAGCTCAGGAAATAATTTACGCTTGAAACATGTAGAAGGACCACTCCTCCAACATCACCGATCTGATGGGCATCAAGATCTGGGGTTCACCAAAAAATTAACACTTCAATCATGGACTGTCACACGCCTGGGTTTCCCTGCACATTTTTACCGATTTTTGGAAATTCTACCCCGACGCTATTTCCAACAAATTTATCCCAGATATGTCTGGGAAATCCCTGATGTATGGCAGCCCTATCAATAGCTCCATCGCCAGCAGATGCTTTGAAATAAATTGAAAAAGTGGACTACAACTCCCATCAGCCCAGCCAGCAAGGCCCAGCCAGCAAGGCCAGGTTAGGGAAGCCTCCCATGAGAAACCAGTCAAAGAGAGAACAAGTCAGCGTCTGAAGGAAGGTTCTCTTTGAACAGTCTCTCCGCTTCGAAATATTTTCTGATCTCTATCTACATTGATCATATTTCAAATTGGGACAGTTTGAATTTATGAAGCAGGTGTGGGAAACCTTCCCCACCCCAGATGTTGCTGAATTGCAGCTTCCACCATCCCTGGCCATTGTCCAAGCTTCCTAGGGCTGATGGGCCAGAGATTCCCCACTCCTGTTGCAAAGTGAGCTTCCATGAAATGTTGTGGGTCAGATATTACATTCAGGGCTGGGATGCAGCCAGATCTGACAATTCAACTTGCATCTCTTTGTTCCTTGGACAATTATGGTGAGTTGTCTCCTAGACATTCTATCATCCTGATGAGTTCCATTGCTTTAATATTTGATCAGGATGTTCTGACACCGGTACAGTGTAATGAATGAACCTAATGTTCAAGTGGCAATGTAAAAGTCGCCCTGATATTTGATGTGACCATTATCCCTACCCCCACCCCAATTTGAGAAAAGCTAAGTGCTGTAACACAGGGGTCACCAAACATTTCGGGCCTGTAGGAATATTTGCTAAGTGGGGAAACCGCTTTGGGCATCACACCAGACTGCAGTCAAGCAAATGCTGCAACCTGTTCTGTTGGCTCAGGGGCGTAGGAAGGGAGGGGTGATGGGGGCACTCCACCCCGGGCAGCACAATCCCGAGGGCGCCATGGCGGCTGTTCCCCCACCTGTGCCAGGCGCCACGCCCCCAGAACGCACACACACAGCCGCCGCCTACTCTCCACCCCTGGTGCCGGAGAATGAAGCTCCGCCAGTGTGTTGGCCACAGTGGAATGTTTCTTTCAAGCCTAATTTTAGTGGCATGGATCACATAACTCCATACCCTCCCAACATTTTTCCAATGGAAATAGGGATGTCCTAAGGAAAAGTGGGACATTCCAGGATCAAATCAGAAACTGGGGTGGCTTCTGTAAATCTGGAACTGTCCCTGGAAAATAGGGACATTTGGAGGGTCTGCTGGCCCAGACAACAGATAGATAGATAGATAGATAGATAGATAGATAGATAGATAGATAGATAGAGGTGCTATTGTGTTCTTCCAAGCAAACCTATCTAAGTTCTGGGTAGCTTGCTAGCTAAAGCTACAGAGTCTTATGGTGGGTAGAGTGGACCTAAGCCACCTAGGGTCTTGTGGACAGATCCTGCCTTGCATCTTCAACCAAGCCCCAAAGCTGGCAAGACAGAGTTTCCTAAGGCCTAAGGCCACACATCCTGTCTTTGCCTTCAGACATCTCCTCCATGCTACTCCAGCTCTCTTCAAATAAGTGAGTGAGCTGAAGTGGGTAAATTCCCTGTGGTGACAGCACAGCTGCCACCTCATGTCTTATTCCTAATCCTGTTCCTTTCATTTCAGCTCAGGCTTTAGTAATGTTGTAAAGTTTCATTTCCAGAGACTTCTCTCCTGCCAAGAGCCGTTACATACTCCCCAAGCTCTGCCTCTCTCAGATGCTAAAGAGGCACCATGCCGTTCTTAAACCACCAGGGTTGGTGGGGAGTCTTTTCTCAAAGAAGTGACTGTCCTGCCCTGGTCTTTGGTGTTCTTAAAAATCCCCCACAAACTGGACAGCTGCAATCCATTATGTGGCAAAATACACTTTCTTGTAAAATGGTGTGTTTATTTTGTCACACGTTTTATTATCCTAATCTTTTTCTACGGTGCTCAAAGAGGTAGGCTAGGAGTTTTCTCATTTTATTGTCACATCAAACCTGTGAGGAAGGTTAGGCTGAGAAATGATGGCATCCTCAAGGCTGCGTGACAAACATAATGACTGAACAGGAGTTTGAGCTGCGGTTTCCAACTATCAAACCCAGAACTGGCACTCATAGGCATAGCTGTCAACTTTCGGATTTGAAAATAAGGGATCAGCCACCTCACCTGTCCCGGGGACAGTCTATGGCAGGCATAGACAACCTTGGCTCTCCAGATGTTTTGGAACTGCAACTCCCATGATCCCTGACCACTGGCCCTGTAGCCTAGGGATCATGGGAATTGTAGTTCCAAAGCATCTGGAGAGCCAAGGTTGCCTGTGCCTGGTCTACGGTATATCTAACAATCCAGGATAGCAGCGGGAAACGGCACTGGAATAAGGGAATTTCCAGCCAAAAAAAGGGAAGGTTGACAGCTGTGGCTTGGAATAAGGGAGTTTCCCTCAAAAAAAAAAAGAGGGAGGGTTGACAGCTATGCTCATAGGCCAAGAAGCATTCAGAATCCTTAGCTGTCATGCAGACACTAGACACTCAGAAATAAATGGATGAGCAAGGCAGAAATTACAAAATAATGTAAGTGATAATGGGGCAAAGAGTCAGACTATGCACTGATGTATCACTAATGGCCCATTATCTGATCAATTCTTGCCAATTTTGAAGATCCAAGAGTGTGACATTTGGCCTCTGATGCACGCTTGCCTTCAGATCTCCATCCACTTGTTCCCAGTACAAAGGTTCTCAAAGGTAATCCGTTCCTGAAGTCTGTTTGACTTCCAAAACATTCAGAAACCAAAGCACAGCTTCTGATTGGCTGCAGGAAGCTCCTTCAGCCAATCAGAAGCCGCAGAAGCCATGCTGGACAATTGGCTTCCGGAAATTGTTCAGAAACCAGAACATTCACTTCCGGGTTTTGATCGTTCAGGAGCTGATTTGTTTGTGAGCCAAGGAGTTTGAGATCCAAGGTATGACTGTACTTTTATGCTACAATGAAAGTGAACAACTTCCATTAATTTGTATTGATGGGGAGCTTGTTGCTTATTTAATGATAAAAGTCAAATTAATTAAAGTCTTCATGTGTCTACTTGTTTAAGGCTGTATATTATTCTATTCTTAATGTAGGTCTTTCCTGAAAGGTTTGCTGGAGAAAATGAGTGAAGAGCCTGTAAGATCAAAACTGCTTTAGTAACTCAGGTTTAGCAAAGTATGCCTTAAGCTGCAAAGCACCTGCTCAGATCTGTCCCGTAAATAATTTCAGCTGGCTCACGTCCATGAAAACCTTCAATAATTCCAATAGGGTTTTTTGTGCTTTACATCCAGAAGCTCAGCACACGGCAAACTGCTTAGGAAGTGATTGTGCTTTATTTTCTTTTAATGGACTAGTTAGCCTGGTTTCAAGAACACAATGGAGCAGAGTTATTAATTCTGATTATTTGTGGCTTTTAAACATTTAAATCCCTGAGCTCAGCTGCCGATCCACTTGTTACTTCTTGGCAGGAATTCAAGCGCCTAGTTCAGAGTCATCTTTTTTTCCCCCTTCTTCTTCTTCGTTTGGCTGCCAATAATGCAGTGTTGACAAATTTGTCAGAGTGTATTTATCTGTTGCTATGTCTGTTGTTAGATGAAGAATGCAAAGCTGAGGACACGTTGGCAATGGTATTCTCCCTGTTAAATAGAATACTTGCCACCTCCCACCACTGCAGGGAAACTGCAGAACATTAGCGCTGCTTTTTGCTCACGTCTCTCCTATCCATCGAAGGCTTCTTTGTCCCAAATGGAACCAACACGGGAGTGGCAGTGGCATCCATAAAGCCCATCAAATCATAATGCGGTGCATTCTACAGTATTTAAGATAATGAGATAGAGCTTTCCCCCAGTTTTCTGTGCTCTTCTCAGAGATTTTTCTGCGTCAAAGTACAGTCAGGGGAGCACTTACACCATCCCTTTTTATGAGTCACTTTCATTCATTCTCATACTTTTGGAAATGAGGTCCAGGAAAGCAAAAGAATCTGTGTAGTGGTGCTTTGTGTGTGGACAACCCCTTCCACTCTGGGTTTTGTGCGTTTTGTTCCTTCCTCCTACGCATGTGGTTCAATTTTTGTTTGCAGTCCTTTGAGTTGGCTCGTCTTTCTAGAAGGATCCAAGGGAGGAGAAGCTTGCACGGTGCTGCTGTTCTTTGAAAGCTTTATACTTCCAATGTTAGCCCATCATCGCATGCCGAAAAGTTGCTTCTGCTCTAGTACTCGGTACTCTGATTCAGGGCACCTGCCCTGATCTCTTGCCTGAGCAGCATCCCAGGATGTGAACAGAAACCACAGTCCACACTGGGCAGGGATGAGGAACAGCTACCTGTGGCCTATATACAGTACTGCCCTTCCTGCCTCCAGTCTGCGTGACCTTCAGGGAATTTCCCTGGGCCACATCCAGGGCTAGATTAAGAGCTTTAGAGGCCCCAAGCACCTAAAAAGATTTGGGTGCCCCCCATCTATAACTAATTCAAAACATAAGCAATAATAAACTGTTAAGTAACATTTTATTTTTCGAAATGAAACGAAACCTACCGTAAGATGGAAAATAATGTTCATTTTTGTATACTTCCACTTTATTTCTATTTGAATTTTTTTTCTCCTTTTTCTAATTTCAAAGTCAGTGATCAGATCCTCAGAACTAATCTTACATAGCACATCTGCTTCTATGCTTAGCAGAGATGAGGCATCTAGCCTGCCTTGTTGCATAGTTGTTCTGCTGGGATTTTTAATATGAGAAAATGAATGCCCAGTGGAGCAATTAGTGACCATTAACGTTAAAAATCTGACAATGGACAATTTCCGTGGTGCCCTCCTTCCCTTGATGCCCTAAGCACGTACTTATTTTGCTTAATGGTTAATGCAGCCCTGGCCACATCCCTTGCTGACCTTGACTGCTTTTGTCTGGATAGATTGTGTCTTTGATTTGTGACTATGCTTCTTGCTGGTCTGGATGGAAAGGCGGGTGGGAGGGCAGAAACCTTTGGCTTCATGGCTGGAACATAGGCTACTGCATTGTTTCCCAACCTTTTTATGACCCCCTTCTGACCTTGTTTCCTTCCTGTGCGCCTACTCCCCCAATGGATGCAGCCAAGGGGGGCAGCTGTCTTCCCCCATAAGAAAAAATCAATGCAAATCTGAGTTTCTGCCCCCTCGACAAACATCCTAGCTACACCCATGCCCCCCCCCTCCTACTGGTAGAAAGGTATCTATTTAAATGTTATGTTTGTAAATAGAACATGTTTTATTTATATTTTTATAATTTATGCAAAATACAATTACATAAAATACTAGGAGCATAATCAAATATTGTTGAAGCAGAAAAACATAGAATCATAGAGCTGGAAGGAACCGCAAGGGTCATCTTTCTAGTGCAACCCCCTGCAATGTAGGAAACTCAGCTAAAGCATCCATGACAGATGACCATCCAACCTCTGCTTAGAAACCTCCAAGGAAGGAGAGTCCAGAACCTTCAGAAGGAGATCCATCTTCCATGTATTATAAAAAGTAAACAACACTTATTTGATAACAGTTATTTGCCACAGAGCGGGAAACCTACAGATACAGTCCAAAAGGCACACAGGGAGTTCTGTATATATGGGAGAATTTTAAAAAGCAAGTGGTCCTCACTGACCTGATGCAAAAAGATCTTGTCAGCCGGAGTAGCCCTGGCTGCCTGGATAAAACACTACAGTGGTGTCTCAGTTTTCGAACAGCTTATTTCACGAACAACTTGGAAGGAACCCAAACGCTGCAAAACCAAAAGTAGGTGTTCCAGTTTTTGAACTTCTTTTTGGAAGCCGAACGTGCTCTGTTTTGAGTCCCCCTGTGTTTCCTGTTGCGCTGCTAATTTGCGTCCCCCCATTGAAATTCAAGCCTTTCGTTTCCAATTACAGTGTTCTCAGGTGATATTTGGAGCTTATATTTGGTGCTTTTGTTTTTGCTATTTATTTTGTGTTTTTTGTTTTGAGGCTTTTTCAGTTAATTTGTTTTTGTGACTGTGTGGATCCCAGTTCGGCTACTGATTGATTGATTGATTGTGTGACTGCGGAAATGGATAAAAGCCTCCTCCCCCCCCCCCATCCAAACAATGACTATCATCAGTGCAGGCAAGAAAAATATTTAATTTTAATTTTTATCATCTACAATACTGTTTTATTTATTTTATAGTACAGTACATTGATTATTGCTTTCATTTTATGGATCAATGGTCTCGTTAGATAGTAAAATTCATGTTAAATTGCTGTTTTAGGGGTTGTTTTTAAAAGTCTGGAATGGATTACTCCGTTTTGCATTACTTTCTATGGGAAAGCGCGTCTTGGTTTTGGAACACTTTGGTTTTGGAACAGACTTCTGGAACAGATTAAGTTTGAGAACCAATGTACCACTGTATAGTAGTAAGGTCCACGGAACTCAATGTGGCTTTCTTCTGAGTAGACACTTAGTTATTTACTAGATGCAAGTCAGCAGCACCAGATGACCCTGCTCTGCTAGGCACTGGGGTGGATTTCACCCCGCGTCTTGCAGAGCCGGGCTGAAGCTGCCGATGGACCCAGCACCCCTCAGCAACATCCAAAGGCCCTGATCCACTAGGTGCTGGGGTGGATTGCACCCTGCACCTTGCAGAGTCAGGCCCAGGCTGCCACCAGACCCAGCACTGGCAGCAGCAACAAGCAGCTCCAGCTCACCCAACCCTACCCATTGCTACCCCACCACCGCACTTACCTGACCTGGGGGTTCTGGATCACGGGCTCTATTGGTCAAAACAGGAGCCTCAGCGATCGCCCTCTCCCGCCGGAAACAAACCAGGACTGCTAGAAGAAAACACATGTGGCAAAAAGCAGCATTAGACCCTGGTGGGCCGCCCCCTTACCCGCTTGTGATTGGCCAAGCGGATAGCCAGCCAATCAGGGTTTGGTGTTGTTTTTTTAATGATTTATTTCTCTTCACTTCTCACTTTCCTCTGTGTCCCCTTAGCCTCGTTCTGTGCCCCCCCCATTTAAACAATTTTCACCTGTGGCACCCTTGGTATATCTGGGGGGCCCCAGGGGGGCCATGTGGCTCCCAGTTGGGAAACACTGGCCTACTGTTCAGCAGTAAGAGACACACCTTTTGCTCCACCTGCCTGGGCTCTACATCTGCCAGAAAGGTTACCAACAAGGGAACATGACCCTTGGGTCGAAAAGGGGTTTCTCATTCTTGACAGAAGGGGATATGCAGCGCTCACTCAAGAAACGCCATGCCACATCCCACCTGGTTTTTCCCTGGGACTGTTTCCTTGCTTCTCTGGTTGTGTGCTAGGAGACCTGAGCCAGGAGCACAGAGGCCCATCCTGTGCAGATGTATCCAGTCAAATTTCACTGTGACTGCTAATAAATCCTGGAACAAAGGCTGGCAACTCCGCTGCTCAGATATCTCTTTGGGAAAGCTAATCTCCCCCTTGTTGTGCCCGGAGCCCTTCTCTCTGGGTAATTGTAGTGCTTGCATTTTAATCCACCAGTGTGTGGTCCCCATGAAGGAGACTGCAGCCACTGCGGTTTTGGACTGGGATGCTGTGTGGCCCAGATGATTCCGTTCTGGCAATGGCTCACCTTGGGCATCCATCCTTTCCCTTCACCCCGCTAGTCCCTTGGAATGCATTTCCAGCAGCTTATCGCTAATGTACTGCAAGGATGCTTTTAAGCGAATTAACAAGCTGTGTGTGAGGCGTAGCTTTTCAGGGTGGGAAATAATCTATTTTGTAGTGGCCTGCGTCTTTCAGGAGCGAGGTTTTGATGAGCTCAGTCAGTGCCAGTTTAGTTTTATGGGAACTCACTTTCAAAGCAAAGTGTCCTTTCGGCTTCTCTAGTAAGGGGTAGTGGTGACTTCCACCCAAGGCTTTGCCATTGAGGAATGACCTATTGGGTTTTATAATAAGGCTATGGTATGTCCATTGTTGGTCCTGCGTATTTACATTTAATTAGCCCAGGTGGCCTAAACCTTGCTGCAAGCTGTTTGATAGCCAGAACAAACCAAAGACTTGAGAGCAAACACATCACCAGGTCTGAGGCTGGATGCCAGCAGAGCTTAGAGAACTAGCTCTTTCCAGTGGTGCTTAGGAGGATCCTTATCTTGTGTGTTCACCCAGCTGATAAGATTGCCATGCTGTTGCCTTGCATTTAGTAGCTGCCATTATAGTCCCCAAGGCCAGAAACTCTGCTCCTATTGTTTATGTGACATTCTTGGGCATGGGCCTGCCAATCCTTTCCACAGTGGCCTGCTTTGGCCAGTGCTTTCTGGCTCTATAAGCCCCCAAGCAAGGAGGTGAAGCGTTGCAGGCTCTCGGACTTGGGACCAGGAAGAACTTTATCAACTGAGACCGGACCTCAAACCTTGTAGTATATAACCTGGATCACAGCCTGGACGCTGAAGTCCAGTACTGAGGGCCTGGCGCCCGCCCTGTGAAACACCCTCCCATCAGATGTCAAGGAAATAAACAACTATCTGACTTTTAGAAGATATCTGAAGGCAGCCCTGTTTAGGGAAGCTTTTAATGTTTGATGTTTTATAGTGTTTTTAATATTCTGTTGGGATCCGCCCAGAGTGGCTGGGGAAACCCAGGCAGAGGGTTGGGGTATAAATATGTTGTTGTTGGCTTTAACAGTCAAGGTTCCGCACTGCAGGAATGGAAGTTTGTTAAGGGTGCTGTGAATCGTAGCTCTTTCAGCACCTTCAAGAAGGGACAGCTCCCAGGATTCTTTGGGAGGAAATCTTGACTGTTGAAGCAGTATAAGAGTGCGTTAAATCTATGGTGTGGGTGCAATCCTAGTGGTGGGCTGGTATCTCAGATGTGGGTGTTGATGGCCTCCCTGTGGGGCGAGAGAGAGAGAGAGAAAGCATTCCTTTATTGGTAACTGTCAGGGGATAGCTGTGGAGGCAGCAGAAGTGGCTCAGTTAGCACCACACAGGAATGCAAGCTGCTGGTGTCAAGCAAAGGCTGTCAGTCACTTAATGACTGTGTGATTTCACAGGGTCCACTGTTTCACCCCCTTCAGGGCTAGCATCAGCACCCAGCACTCTTGGACAGCTGCCAGGGCCCACTGGTACAGGACTGACCTCAAAACCTTCTCAGATCCCCCTCTTACGGTACCTCTTTCCCCAACCTTAAGTTTACTTGGTAGCAACAGCTGGGTCTGGGAAACTTCTTACCATGCACTTTGGGAACAGTAGCATAACAAGCAAACCTCCAGATTCAGCCACTACTGTCAAGTAAACTCATGGGCAGGAGGACACCAGTGCCAGGGTTCCCAGAAGCCTGGTGCCAGCCCTATAAACTAAATAGAGACATGCAGCATTCGTGCCTGTGATTGGCAGGGAGGCCTCTGGATTGGCTCAGCAAGGTATAAATAAGTGGCAAGATCCTGGCCACCTACGTTTTGCCTGGCCAACAAAGTAGGATTTCCGGCCTGCAACATGCAAGAACAAGATCTGTGTGACATCTTGCGATTGCAGGAAATTCTCTTTGTCTTACCCACAGCGCGAGCCAGTCGATCCGATATCTCGTTCCTATGAAATTATCTCATTTCCAGTGTTAGAAAAAGACATCTGCCTCCGAGAGCCGGAGTTGAAAAGATTCTGCCCCTTTGTCTCTCTCTCTTTCTCCATTGTACCTAGCACAATGCAGCTGATCTCCCAGTGGTATCTACGTGGATGAAATAAAACAGTTCCTCATTCATCCAAAACCTTAATGCAGAAAAATGATTATGGATAAGAACAGTTTGTCACCTGTGGACAAGCGTATCTCCCAACATTGCCATTTTCTCCCTCTCCCTCTTTCTTTGACTGCTCAGCCCTTGCCCAGAAAGAAACCTTTCTCAATGCAAAAGACAATAGGTTGAGCAGAGGTCTTGGGCTTGGGGGCAATTGAAGCCACCCACAACACCTTAAACAGGAACATAGGAAGGTGCCTTATACATACCGTCCAACTTTTTCTGACACAAAATGTCAGAAGGGCCATTTGATATAGAGAAGTGGTTGCCAGAGTCATGACTTAATACTTCTTCTCTTTCCCCCCACCATCCTCACCCTGCTTCTCTATCAGAAATCAGCACCTCCTACAACTTACACTAGCATTTGAATGTGATGTGTTAGTTATCCTGTTAGGCATAAATCTAAAACCTGTAATGCGTAAAGCAGCCCTTTAGTGTGGGAGGTGTTGTACCCTAGAATGATTTGGGAGTGCTGGAGAGAAAAAAAGATAGGGGGGGGGGCACAAGTAGGACTAAGGAAAAGCAGAGCCATAGCTGGGGGGGGGTCTAGCCAGGGTTTCTGCCCTGCGTGCAGCCTTCATCATCATCATCATCATCATCATCATCATCATTATTTAATATTTATACCCCACCCATCTGGCTGGTTTCCCCAGCCACACTGGGTGGCTCCCAACAGAATATTAATAATCATTTTTAAACAGTGATAAAACATCAAACATTAAAAACTTCCCTAAACAGGGCTGCCTTCAGACGTCTTCTAAAAGTCTTGTTTATTTCCTTGGCATCTGATGGGAGGGTGTTCCACAGGGTGGGCGCCACTGCAGAGAAGGCCCTCTGCCTGGTTCCCTGTAGCTTCACTTCTTGCAGTAAGGGAACTGCCAGAAGGCCCTCAGAGCTGGACCTCAGTGACCGGGCAGCCATTGAGGCTCCCAGCCTCCCAACAAATCTGGGCTTCAGCTGGAGAGGAAGATGAAAAAGTGAATGGCAGCCACAAACTTCATCCCTTCCCTTTCCCCATGAAGCTGAAGAAAGCTCATTTACAATTTGATGCAGAGAGAGGGAGAGTTGGAAAATCTGAAGATAGGATCCCCTGTGTGTTTGCTACTGTGTGAGAAAGAAATTCTGGAGGGAGGGAGGGGAGGGAAGCTGAGGAATGGAATCAGTTGGACTAAATGATCCTTGGAGTCCCTTCCAACTCTACAATTCTATGATTCTACGATCCCTTCAGAACTTTGAATGTATTGAATAGGAAATTTGAATGTATTTAATTTGAATGTATTTTATAGGAAAGTAAGGAGTGTGTGAGCATTTTTCCTACCAGAGGCAGTTTCCTGGCACACTCTGGTCAGCCTAGCTGCATTGGGGTTGTAAATGGAAGGGCACTTTCTACTTTAGACTGGCAAAAAGCATTTCTTCACCTTACATGGAACTTAAAATGACTACAAAATTATCATTTCCTAAAATGAGTAGTCAAATAAAAATAAAATTGAAAGGAATCTTGTTGAAGCTTAAAGGTAAAGGGACCCCTGACCATTAGGTCCAGTTGTGACCGACTCTGGGGTTGCGGCGCTCATCTCGCGTTATTGGCCGAGGGAGCCAGCGTACAGCTTCCATGTTATGTGGCCAGCATGACAAAGCCGTTTCTGGTGAACCAGAGCAGCACATGGAAATGCCGTTTACCTTCCCGCTGTAGCGGTACCTATTTATCTACTTGCACTTTGACGTGCTTTCGAACTGCTAGGTTGGCAGGAGCTGGAACCGAACAATGGGAGCTCACCCCGTCACAGGGATTCGAACCGCCGATCGTCTGATCGGCAAGCCCTAGGCTCAGTGGTTTAACCCACAGCGCCACCCGCGTCCCTGTTGAAGCTTACGCAGGAGTAAATTTACACATCAAAACTCCTTGGAAGAGTTTGCTCCTAGAAGAGGGGTGGGTAGCAAAAAAGCCTCCAAGAGGCTTTGTTAGACATGATACCAGAGCATTGCTACACAGTGACAGGTTATTCTATTATATGTTAGAGACACCTGGCCTTTCAGCCAAGGTTGGCTTGCAAAGTGGCTTAGACTTAAAATCCATGTGAAGGTGCAATTTAGGGGTGGGTGGGTGTGTTTTAGAGGGGAGCAGTCTCTTCCAGCTCCTGGCAGCTGCTGCCACAGTACAGATGCCAGTCTTTTCATCCAGATGGAAGGGGCAGATGATGGGGCTGGCTGATGATAAAGAGGCTAACCTACACACCAGCAGCCCTCCCGCTGATCTGCCCCCTTGGCAGTTGATGGTATGGTCCAGGTTCCAGCCTAATCTCTCCAGCGAGAGGAAGCAGAAAGAGCTGCAGATGGACCCAGGGGCTGCTTGGTGGCAAAGCTGATGTACCAGAAGGGGCGAGTGTTGCTTGCCTTGAGAAATATCATACACTGTCAAGTTAAGGCCTCTCCAGATGGTAGCAGAGCCCAGGGCTGATGTAGCGCTGCTAGACCATAAGTATTACAAGAAAGAGGTACCAGCTTCTAGCTCCAGATTTTTTCTGCAACATTTGCTGTTTGGGACTCTGCCATCCAACCCAGCTGATCATGCTCATTGCCAGTCTGCTCTTTGGACAGACAACAATCAGCACGAGGATCAGGCACAGTCTCCCTGGATGGCTTCCAGGTATTATGAATGGAATGATGGATGAAGAGGACCAACAAGGTGGGCAGGCAGGCGTTTTTCTCCCTCTCTCGCAATTGTAGGAAGAAGAACCACCCAACACAGTTGATTGGGGATAGGTTAGAAACAGACAGGATGAAGCGCTTCTTCGCACAATAGGCAAAATTTAACTTATGAGACAGATTCTCAAACGTTGTGATGATGCTGAAGGCAACTTTAGGAAAGGGTTGCATTAAATTTATGGAGGATGGAGTCTTACAGTGGCTATGAGAGCTAGGACTGCGATAGGAACTTACAAAGTTGCCTTATAGTTATGGTTTAAGGTGATGCCAACATTTTGGGGTCTGTGGGCATGTTTGCACACTGGGGAAACTGTTGTGGGCACCACACACACACACACACACACACACACACACACACACCACAGCCAAGCATACTCCACAGCCTATTATATTGACTGCACCAAAATGCTTCTTTCAAGCCTAATTTCAGCAGTGTGGGGAGACACTGTGGGCCCCAGGGGCAGCCTTTGCAACTGCCTGTGAACCTGTTGGCACCACATTGGTAACACCCTGATATTCATTGGTCCATACTGATCATTCTTTCCTGGCAGTAGCACCCCAGCATCTCAGGTCCAGTGGTCTTTGGCTGTATCTAGAGATATCAAAGAAGTGTTTCAGTTTAAAGCATGGGTAGGTAAACTAAGGCCCGGGGGCTGGATCCAGCCCAATCACCTTCTAAATCCGGCCCATGGATGGTCCGGGAATCAGCGTGTTTTTACATGAGTAGAATGTGTGCTTTTGTTTAAAAGGCATCTCTGGGTTATTTGTGGGGCACAGGAATTTGTTCTTTCCCTCCAAAAAAATAGTCCGCCCCCCCACAAGGTCTGAGGGACAGTGGACTGGCCCCCTGCTGAAAAAGTTTGCTGACCCCTGGGTTTAATGCATTGTAAATTTAAACGGGGAAAACGGGTAGAGGACAACTGGACTCCACATCACCATCTTGTGGCACAATGTTATATCACACATACAACACATATAAATTGCTTTTTCTTTACCAGTCTAGCTCAGTCCCTGTTCATCACCTACCACCTGATCCTTTAAATGGGAGATGTCAGGGTCTGACCGTGATATCTTAATCACGGAGACCATATGCTGCATATCACTAGACTAATCTCTATCCGAAAGGGGAATTTCCACATTCTGAGGCAACACCTGGTGAGCAGATGCTGGAAGTGAATCAATTAGGGCCTCTATGGCCACCGTGCCCTGCTTTTGCCCCTAGCATCTGGCAAGCAGAGAGTTTCACTGCCTCTAAACACCGAGGTTCCACTTAGTTGATATAGCTAATTGTTACTGATGGTTCCATCCTTTGTGCATATAACTTAACTCATTCTGAAAGTTATTGGTGCCCATTTTGCTGTCCATATATCATCACAACTTCTGCAAACTTCCCAGGGATATCTGGCTATCGGAGGCAGAATACGAGCATCATCTTTGCTTGATCCAGCAAGACTGTCCTCATGTTATTCTGTTTCAAGTGCACAAAATCAAGCACTCCTCTGTATGGAAGTTCCTCTTCAGACCTAGTGCCCTCCAGATGTTCTTTGACTACAACTCCCATTAGCCCGTGCTGGCTGGGGTTGATGGGACCTGTAGTGCAACAACATCTGGAGGCACCAGGTTGGCAAAGGCTGCCCTGTGGTGTCTTTTCTTTTTCCTCAGTGTGGGGTGGGGAGCATGTCACTTGCTCAATACCACAGGGATTTAAACATTTCTACTCAGACGCGGATGGCGGGTGGTGCTGTGGTCTAAACCACTGAGCCTAGGGCTTGCTGATCAGAAGGTTGGTGGTTCAAATCCCCGTTGCTCGGTCCCTGCTCCTTCCAACCTAGCAGTTTGAAAGCACGTCAAAGTGCGAGTAGATAAATAGGTACCACTCCGGCGGGAAGGTAAACGGCGTTTCTGTGCACTGCTTTGGTTCGCCAGAAGCAGCTTAGTCATGCTGGCCACATGACCCAGAAGCTGTACCCCGGCTTCCTCAGTCAGTAAAGCGAGATGAGCGCCGCAACCCCAGAGTTGTCTGCGACTGGACCTAACGGTCAAGGGTCCCTTTACCTTTACTCAGACTAAACAAAAATCAGACTGGTGTGGGGAGTGGAAGCGGAAGCATCTCTTAATTTTTACTGGCAGAGAGATTCCACAGAGTGGATAAATCAGTCATCAACCACTCCCTTATCTACCAGGCTATACAGCATCACAGTAAGGCGTACTCTGGTGAATGCTCAGCAGACTTGCAGCAATTACAGAGGGATCCAGTTGTCCTTTTTCACAAAATCCCAAGTCTCTCACCCACCTTGGAGTGCAGAACATGAGAAGAAAAGTCTTTAAAATGGTCTGTAGTTTGTGTATCAGTCCACTGGGCACACAGACTGAGTGACAAGCGCATTCTTCATATCCTTGCTTGATCATTAGCACTGCAAATCGATTGGAGATTATGGCAGAACCCAAATTTATGTATGTTTACTCAGAAGTAAGCTCCACTCTGCTCAGTGGGCCCTACTCCTCAGTAACTGCTCTTAGGCTTGCCGCTTACAGGGCAATCGCATGCATGTCCATTCAGAAATAAGTTCCACTGAGTTCAGTAAGATTTATTCCCAGTCGGCTGGATTTGGGATTGTAGCCTCAATTTAACAGTTTTAATTTACTGTTTGCGTAATTTGGGAACCTTTGGAAGAGTATTGAAGATAACACAATTTTAAAAATGAAAACCATCCCTCAGTCTTAGCCGCACAAATTCAAATTTGCCTAGCCCTCCGCACTCCCAAAGCCCCAACCAGTCTCAGACCAGGCGATAACATCTGGGGCTGAACCTGGGCAATTAAGTTAGTTCCTCAGCCCCTTACTGGGCAGCCCCAAGTAAGAACAGGTTATAATAAATACAGTTTTAATTATTATTATTTTAAAATCCACCTATTACTATAGATAGTAATCTCTAATTAACTCCCCCCAAATATGCATACGGTAGGTATAAATTAAATGGTTCCGAAAATATGCAGCTGAGGCATTGGGGCTGCGATCCTCTGCACAGTTACCTCAGAGTAACTACCCCATCGAAGATAGCGAGTCTTATGCCTGAGAGTAAACAAGACTAGGGACTGGGCTGCTCAAATATCTTCCAGTAATCAGATTGGGTTTAGAAATGAAGGGCTCAAATGTGGAACAAAAAAAATCTTATTGCTGGAATCAAGCTGGTGATTCTCTCACATTCCGTGCAGCCCTGTCTGAGTTTATGACATATTGTTGACCAGGAAAAAGCCACGGCAGTGAGGGTGGGCGGGCTGCGGAGTGGGGGGGAGAGGGGGGCTTGAAGAAATGGGAGGGGAGAAGATGGTTATGGGGGAGATGCCAAGTGTCTGGATTGGGGCAGAGGGAGAGTCTGAGAGAGGCAGCAAGACAGAGCCCCCGTTTGGCGGCGCAGTTCCCCCCCTGGGGGGAGGGGGGAAGGCGGGAGGAGAGGGCGCTCCGCTCGGCGGGGGTCTCCGGCTCGCAAGCGAAGGGAAGCTTTGCTGCAGCTGAAGGCTTGTGCGGAGCAGCGCCGCTCTCGGCCGCGCAACGGCGCATCTCCAGTTCTGGCTCCGCCTGCGCCGCGGCGCTGCTTCCCGGACGCTGACCCTCCGCCTATTTGAAGCTCTCCACACCGAAGGCAGGGCCCCCGAGGCGAGGATCGGCCGCGCCCGGTGGAGGGACAAGGATGCCTGCGCTCGGCTCCCTCCAACTCGGCGGCTGAAGCAGCTTCCTCGGCTCAGGTAAGGCTCCCGAGAGCACCTTTCACCCACCGGGGGCGCGTGCCGTCGAGGCGCGCGTCGAGGACCTCCCGAGTGCTGCTCGTCGTCGCCGCCTTCCTCTCCAAAGTATTGGGCCAAACGAAAATAGAAATAGCGGGGGTCCCGGAGTGGAGAGCAGCCTATCATATGGGGGTGGGCTGGGGGGATCTGAGGGCGAATGGGCGACTCTTGGAATGAAGTTTGGGGAATATGTGGCTCCTCCAGGCACGCCCCATGGACAGCGCCCTCGTGTGCGCATCTGCTCAGAAGCGAGTCCCCTTTGGACTTGCTCCCAGGTAAGCGGGTGTCGGAGGAACCCACTGGGAAGGTAGGCTTCTCAAGCGCCCTGATACCCTGGTGAGGGGCGCAGGGACAATCTCTGCGCGTTGGGTTTGCTAAACCAGTCGAGTGGACTCCTCCTGGTCCTCGACAGACAGCCCCAGCTGGGCAGGGTCTCCCTGCCTCCGAAATGCCTTTCCCCGGACGGTTGTGCTGCACTTTCCGGAGAGAGAGCCACCTGCTGTGGTCGCTTCCTCCTCCGGCTCCGGCGGCTGCCTGAACTTCGCGCTGCTCGGGCGCCACAGGAGCGCGGGCGGGGGGGGGAGACTCGGAGAGCCAGGCAGTGGCAAACATGAACCACACACACACACCCCTTAAGCATGTTACCACGCGAGGAAGTTCCGCAGCGTCTAATGGGAGTCGATACGCCCCGGGTTACACAAGGAAGCTTGTTCACTCAGAAGTACGTAACTCCCCTTTGCCTTCATAGTACTTCCTTCTGCGTAAGCGTGTTTAGGATTGAGCATCCCTCTAAGAGCCAGCCAACCGTCCCCAGTGAGCCAAGGAGGGGGAAGATGTGGCAGGTCATCTTGGGCACTTTGAATTTCTTGAGGGAAACCGCCTAACCCCTCCCCACCCACCCCCAAGGAGAAGGCAGGACTCCCGCGGAGGGAGGAACAACAATGCCTCCCTTCTTCTCACTCAGGAGTGCTGGGAAGAGGGGACCCTTGAGGCTTAGTTAGGAATACAAAGGATTTTGCGAAAGGGGAGCAGGGAAGTTATCCCATTTTATCTGCACAAGCCCCCACCGAGGTAAGTCAGGCAGCGGGACGATTAGCCCAAGATGATCCACTGTATTTTTCTGCCACGCGAGGATCTGAACCTATGTAGTCAAAGGCAAACTCTTGGCGCCATTCATCTCTGAGGACATTTGCTTGTGCTTGGCAGTAGATGATGCCTGACTCAGAAGTTAAGTTGAATGCAGAATGCAGTCATCACCCAGGCGTGATTTTCCTCTAATCAGTGTTTACAAGCTACCTAGAAGTGTTTTCTTGGCCTGGTACCTCTTCTTTAGACAGCAGCCAAGAGGTAAAGCAGGATGGGAGAAAAAGCTGGCTGAGAACTGAGAAAGCTTTACCGTCACAAGTTTGGAGCAAAGCCCAGTTTTCTGCAATTCCAGCCTGGGCTGCCTGGGCACGGCAGGTCCCACAAGGGGTGCTCAGATAGAGCCACTGTCCTCATAATCTGCTTTCATCCTTTTTAGGCTCCATCAGTATTTGGGACAGACTCTGTGTGGCAGCGATGCTTAAAGAGTGTGTGCTTCACAGTCTCCATCTGTCGTTCCAGTCTATGGCACTCCTATACCCAAGGTTTTAAATGGCTTTTTGCTCAAATTGGCCTGTAATGTGGAATGTAATATTAACATTGGCTGGAAAGTATATTCATTTTTTTTAAATGGCTCTTTTCCGCTTTCTGGCTGGCATGAGGCTACATCCACTCATGCGCACATGCAGTGCGAGGGAGGCTCAAAGGCACTTTGAGATGTGAAAACTCCAGTCCTGTGTTACGAATGTCTCTCTCCTGCACTTTCACTGCCATTCGGCCCACGGCCAGACCTGCAAAATGTTCCCTGCCCCATGAAGCCAGGAATCTGAAGGTGTGGCTTACCTGTTCTGAGACTCAGTCTCACTTGTCAGCTGGTGGATACAACATCTTTTTGTGCCAGTGGTAGTCAATGTGCTGCTTTTCAGGTGTTTTTATAACTAGCTCAGTTGGTAGAGAAGGAGACTCTTATTCTCAGGGTCAAGGGTTTGAGCCCCACATTGGGCTAAAGATTGCAGGGGATTGGATTAGATGACCCTTGTGGTCCCTTCCAATTCTATAAATCTATGATTCTACAACTCCCATCATCCCTGACCATTTGACATGCCCTCTGGGGCTCATAGGAGTTAAAAGTCCAACAACATCTAGTGCAGATTATGTTGGTTACCCCTTCGCTAGGCAAATTGGTTAGAGTTACTCCAGGGCAGTTGCTGCCTCTTTCTGTATTGTCCTAAACCTGGGGTCCACAATATAGCATCCCTGCCAAGGGCCTCTGCCACTCTGTGTGTGTGTGTGTGTGTGTGTGTGTGTGTGTGTGTGTGTTTATATGAGGGTTTGGGGGGTTGTTCTTGCTTAGTTAGTTAGTTGCTTAGTTAGGGGATGCTGCCTGATTTTGGGGGGGGTTGTTCCCTGCTTGTTATCTCTGTTGGTTCATGTGTGAGAATGTAGACCTCCTGTCTCTTGCTGTGGGGAGGTCTGAGCATCACCAGTTTTTCTTCTGTGAAATGGATATTTTGTGGAGGGCCATGACAGTTTCTTAGTTTTCCAAATGTGCCCCCACTGGTCCAAAAAGATCAGGGACCCCTGCCCTAAACATAAGCTGCAATTGCCCTGAGGGTAGACTCCCACTTATCTCTGTTTAACAACCTCATAACTGTTTAGGGCTGGACAGGTAGCTGCTCTGAGGTAAATTAGCACCTTGCCTTAGGGGGTGTAGGAAACTAAGGCCTCATTCTCTGCCTGACAACATTTTGGTGTCATGCTGACATAAACTCATGTCATGAAGGACACATAGAATCACAGGAATTTTAGAACTAGCAAAGACTTTTGAGGTATTCTCCCCCAGCCTCTGCTCAGTGAGTGCAAGAATTTACAGCATCGCTGGCGGACGCCTGTCCAGCTTCTGCTTAAATACCTCTGCATCTTGCAATATATTCCCCAACAACAACATTGCCTTGTCAAATGAGGGTGGGATCTTTCATTGCAGTCAAAGTGTTTCCCGACTGTGCCTCTTTTCATCCCTCAACCTAGTCCTGACTTCTCATGCCGGCTACCTTATTGTCACACACCGATTCATTAATTCATTGCAGGACTAAAGTGTGGAGTTAAAATCTTTTTTGTTTTGTTTTGATAGAAATGCCTTCTTGTGAAAGATGGTTGTTTAAAGTCAGCCACACAAATCTCTTTTATTCTAGGCTCTATGTCTAAAATGGCTTTTCAAACAATGTGTGGTTTTCGTTCATAGGAACCTTTCCACACTCCTTTTCTCCCTCCCTTTTCTTTTTGCATGAAATGTTCTTTAAAATAGCATCTCGATTCAGTGATACTTTAATGGGGTGGTTAGAAGCATGGAAATTAATTGACTTTTTAAAAACCTGGAATGAATGGGCTGATCTGGCTTTGCTGAAGAGTCAGAAATGCCATCGCTTCTCAATTTTGTAGCACACACATAAACAATCACAGCTCGGGAATTCCATAATCCTGTTGGGAATGTTGAGAGAGGGAAGTGTGGACACAAGCACCCATCTTCTGCAGACCCACCTAACTGAGGATAATGGCATGAGGTGTGTTTGGGGAGGTTGCACCAATGGCATAGAAGCGGGCAGGTGGTGATGTAAGCATATCACAAATTTCCAAGAACCAGAAAAAACAACAACTTTGCTGCTGGTTGATGGAGAGATTAACACTTTGCTCATCCTTAACTCTCTATCTCCCTCCACCTCTTTTATATTCAAATCACACACACCCCAAGGCATCCCCCCCTGGCAAAGTTCCAAATGACATTTGCAGAGGACAAAGACATGATTGGTCCCCTGTTGTGGGGTGCAGGATAAAGAGGGGTCTCAGAACAGGGGATAGAGAAAGTTTTTTTTTTTAAAAAAAAAAAAGAAGGATCATGGGGGTTGTTGCCTGCATTTGCATGCAATCATTAGTTCAGCTTTCTAAACAAAAAAAACCCACAGCTGTATCTTCCTTCCTTCCTGCACTAACCTCTTCCCAAAATTACATCACTCTGAAAATAGTCATCTAATTTTCTCCTTTCTCCTCCCGTCTGTCTCAGCCTTCCTTGCTCCTTCCTTCTGCAGTCAGTGTCTTTTGAGCATTTGGGAAATTATTTCCCCAGAGAGATGTATTACAAGCACTTTTACAAGACAAATCTCTGAGTGTCAGTTTTGCTTTATTCCCCAGCCTTTTTTTAAAAAAGATCAAGGCAGTTGCCTCTGAAGGTTTTAGATGTGAGAGACATAAAGTTCTGTTGGGTCAGTGCGAAGGGCAGAGCTCTCCATGAGTACTACTGGACAACTCCAGTCAAGCCAACCCTCACACACCAAAGAAACCTACATTATGTGCTGTAAAAAAAGGTCTACACTTTTATGTATATTTCTTAAGTATTTTCTCCTCTTAAGACCCACAATTTCAACCACTCCGGTTCAAAGGACAAGAAGATAAAGGGAGAGAAACACATTGAGAATATCCAGAATAAATGTGGGTGGAAGTGGAAGGAGCTGTACAGAGCACATACACTCTGGCCATTACAAGCCACATTCAGCCATCCTTTGATCCAACAACCTTTGGCTTTATGCTTCCAACCTCTTCGGTTAGTAATCCTAATGACTCATTTAAAAATATGAAAGCTGAGGACACCAAATCCTAAGGAACTGACTGTATTTCCCATGTAGGCATCCAAAATGCAGATGTGGCGAATATACGCCCAAGCCTTTCTGTAGTTCCAGAAGAGTGTAAGCTATTCCTTTCCTCATTTGCACAGCAGCTGAGGAATGTGAATGAATATTTTGTGAGGTTTCTATTCCTGTGGGATTCCATATGGCACCTGTGTTGCATGCAGGAGATCCTTGATGCAATCCCTGATGCCTCCAATTAAAAGAACCAGGTAACAAGTGAGGGGAAAGACCTCTGCCAATCAGAATGGACAAATGCTGGGCTCAGTCGGTGAAAAGCAGCTTCTTGTGGTCCCAGAGGTTATGCTCCTCTACAAAGACACATTTTGCATTTTGGTAACTTGACACAAGCATCAAGCTGCAGTTTGCATGGGTGAGACTGAATTAGTCATCACAGGGCCAGCATCATAGCATTGCTCATATATACTTTAGGTTCAATGCTGTTAATTGAGTCAGTTCGCACATTCAGCTGTGAATCATTACAGCAAATTAAGCGGTGTACAGTGCATATCAGTGTGAACTACCCCTGACTCGGTGTGACAGCTTTCTGTTATTTCTACATTACAAGGGCTTGGGAATCTGCTATTTAGGGAGAGGTCACGGTTTTTGCTGCCACTTCTAGTGAAGTCCCATACAGAGGAAATCTTGTCCAGGAGGCACTGGCAGCTCCTACTGCATTCATGGATGCAGCTCGGCACACCCCATCTGTGAAAAGCAACTTTGCTTTATCTTCGTCTTTTCTCCTCATCATTCCTCAGGTTCTATCATACCACAAATGCAACCTCTGAGCCTGATTTTCTGTCTCTTTTTGTTTTGCTTTTGATCTGAGGCACAATGAAAACTTTAATCAATCAACCCCCTCTGGACATGCATAATGTGTGGAGTTTTATTAATGTGCTATTGTTTTAATTATATTTTACTTCATTTTGAAAAGCAGGATGCTGTAATAACATGCAGCATACAATCCATCAATTTGTGCATTGCCCTTGAAACAGGGTTTTTAAAAAATATATAAAAAAGTATCCCTACATTATCATATTTACTTACTTACTTCATTTATATTATGCCTTTCCTCTAAAGTGTTCGAAATTACATTCATAGTCCTGCCCTCCTCCATCTTTTCTTCACAATTTTTGTGGGGCAGGTCAGGCTGAGAATTAATGACTGGCTCAGGGTCACCCAATAAGGTCTCCCTGGTCCTAGTCCAAGACTCTAACCACGAGACCATACTGGCTATCTAGTGTCCCCACAAGACTCATATCAGTTATGAGAATAAGCTGAAAATAAATATATTTTCTCATATTTCCTGAATTATTTTTTTCTTAAAAGCAATTATTTCTTGAACTGATTGGTCACACCACCCCAATGATTTATTCTAGATTAGTCAACATATTGTTGGATTTCCACATAATTGGAATAATCCCTTTCGTAACTATTTCCTATACCAAAAAGGTGGTCGCTAAGTATAACCATTTATATCCCATTTTACAGAGAGGGAGAAGGGCCAAAGCTCAGTCACGGAACAGCTGCTTTGAGTGCAGAAGGTCCCAGGTTCAAGAGAGACCCCTGTCTGAAACTGGAGAACCGCTGAGCATCACTTTGAAAGTACTGAACTCAATGGACCGATCTTTGCACGAGGCAGTTTGCCATGTTCCTTTGTTGCCTTCACAACACTCAACATTGCAGCCTTGTTGCAAAATGACTAGAGAAATGAATGACCTGGGGATAGATCTCTCTCTGTTCCACGAGGTTCCCTTCTCTTGTACATCACTGATGTTCTCAAGCATGCTTATTCCCCCACCTCCATTAATCGGTATTCCAATTGGAATGGAACCCTATATCATTTTAAATGTCATCTTCCTTGGCCTTAGTATGTTCAGGAAAAGATGGATGCATGTAAATTTCTCCATCCTCACTGAGGTTTGCAGCTTCTTCTGATTTAGTATCATCTCTGAATCTCATTATAGTCTCCTGGTCCAATCTCCAGACTTCTAATGAAGATGCTACATCAGACCCACCTCCATACCTCCCACACCTCCATTCCTTGCTGTTTATCTGAATACCCCTTGCTTATTTACAGTCTCTGTCAGCTTCCCAGTGTTTGTCTCTGTGCCAGGACCATAACTGTGCCTAAATAAATGTGTTTCTCAAGTAAGATTGCATGAGGCGGCACAGTTTCAAATCTCCAAATCTTTTTTTAAATTTTTTTATCACTTAATGTTTTTCTAACACCTAAAGACTTGCTGGGCACTTAATAGAAATCAGCAGAAAACTCTCACTCCAAGAGCTTCCATCTTCCATCACAGGAGCAACAAAGCAAAGAAGAAAATAAGCAGGAAAGTAACGGGGTGGGCAGGTGAGCGAAAGGAAGGACAGAGATGCTGGTAATAAGATCACACTGTTCTTTGGAGATGCCTGCTCACAGCGCGATGGTTCCCTTTAAAAAATCCATATCTGCCATCTTCTACATCCCCTCATTGTGCCTGCCTCTGTATGGCGAAACTGCCTTCACCTCCTTGTCACCAGGCCTTCCACAGCACACTTCACACACTTGTGAATAGGGGTTGGCACATCTCAGAATTAGAAAGGACATTTGAGACCTCTCTTGTGCTGGAGTCATTTGCTAGCAGCTGCCTTTTCCTGGAATTAGAAATGAACGGAAAGAGAGGGGGGAGTGCTGGGGAGGGGGGATTTGCGTCTCCTCTCCAGCTATTGCTGTCCCTAACTCAAGGCACAACGTTTATTTGTAGGGGTGCTGCTGAATTCTACTGAGGATTTGGTGGTGTGAAAGTGGTTCCAGCTGCAACGGAACTGAACTGGGACCAGAATGAAGCCTTATGTACTGAAATCTACCAAATTCCACTACATGTCTATAAGGCATTTCCCTGGTTATAGGCGATGTCACACATGGACAGAAAGCCTTTTCTTGGCCAAGGTGGCTTTCCAATGTCTGCTCAAGTCTTTAGAACTACCTACAATCTTAGGATACTTGAGAACCATCCTGGCCACAGCAGAACATATAATTGAGCATGGCTTCTCCCAATTCCAATCTATCTTGTCTTTCCAAAATGCATAAGATGCACACTCTTCCAGTATTATTTAATGTTAAATTTATATCCCAACTTTCCTCTATGGACCTTTCAGGTTAGGCTGAAAGATGGTGACTGGCCCAAGGTCATGCAGTGAACTTCATGGCTGAGTGGAGGATTTGAACTCTGGACTCCAATGCGCTAGCCTGACATTCTAACCATTGTGCAGCACTGTCATAGATCAAAGGGGCATATTTCTAGCACCCCTGTTATTCATACCAAGAGTTACTATCTGAAGCCCACACCTCCCCATTTCAAATTTCTCTCTGTTGTTCCCATGCACTCCGTGGTAGCTCTGTTTTAAAAAACAAGAAAATGTTTGTTCCTCTTGTAAAGGTGTGTTAGAAAAATGACTCTGCCCCATAAGCTATTATCAGTATTATGAAAGGAGCCCCAACAGAATGTGAACTGCATAGTGTTATCGTCTTTACATGTGTATCCACATGCATATGCATTAGAGACAAGTTGCATCCTCTGCCACTACCCCACTCAGAGATTTAAATTCTAGAGAGCCGGAGGGGAGAGGTGAACCATGAAGAATGACAAGTAGGGACAAGTTACAAAACATACAGCAAAAGTCAACTATAGGGACAGGGATTTACCAGCAGAGAGAACAGAAAACAGGGCTGGTTCCTAGTAAATGGGGACAGTCAGGTATATATAAGGAGTGGGGATTGAACATATTTTTGCTGAAAGGCTTAGAAAACTGAGACAGGGAGAAGTTGCGGCTTCCAAGATCACAGGAATGAAGAAAACTGCCTTACACTGTTAGACCAACAGAATACAAGAACACGAGGAAGAGTCTGCTGGATCAGGCCAATGGCCCATCTGGTCCAGCTTCCTGTTCTTACAGTGGCCAATCAGACGCCTGTCAGAAACCTTCAAGCAGGATTTGTGCACAAGTCCACTCTCTCCTCCTGTGGAGAGTATAGCCATCGTGGTTAGTGGCCCTGGGTAGCTTTATCTTGCATGAATTTGTCCAATCCTCTTCTAAAGTCGCCCAAGTTGGTGGCCATCGTTGCCTCCTGTGGGAGTCAGTTCCATAGTTTAACAATTGCCTTTTCTCTGCTCTGAATCTTCCAACCACATGAGTGTTATGAGAGGGTTTCAGGGGGGCACTTTTCACTAACCACTGTCTTTTTGCCATGCAAAATTTTATAAAATTCTATCATGTCATCTCTAACAAGCCTTTCTCTCTGAACTAGAAAGTCCCCAATGCTGCAACCGTTCTTCATAGGGGAGTCACAGTCCATTCCCTTGACCACTTTGGCTGTTCTTTCGGTCCATCTCGCTCTGCACTGTCTCCAGTTCTCTAGGGATTTTAGATTCTAGGACCTTTTCCCAGCTCTACCTGGAGAAGTCAGAGATTGAACTTGGGATCTTTTCCATGTGTTTTTACCATTGAGCCCCTTCCCAACACCTTCCTGACTCAATACAACCCCTAGCCCTGCCTATGAGACAGAGGCTTTCCTGGGTGATATTGTCATTCTGATATGCTAGGTACGGCGATATTCCTACCAGGAGAAATTTACCAGATTTTGAATTTCTAGAGTTTTAATTAACCAAATAATTGATTATTATTATTTAGTCACAGACGTATTCCTGCTATTCAGGTCACCATCTAAAATCATAACATGGGAAAGTACCGCATATTTGCCTTATTGGAAAAATGATGTAGCTACCGTGATCTGAATTATGGCACACATTTCTGTTTTTCACAGGTTGAGTTTCGGATAACCTCTCCTCACTTCAGAATTATAGGGTGTTGTGTGAGGATCATTCCTGTGACACAAAATTGGGAAAAGGAAAGGAACCAATCCAGGGGAGCCAACTTGAATAGAATATTGGTGGGGGGCAGGTAAGCCCCACCCCACATAATCGATCACATGACAGAAAGCACACACACAATTTGAATGGCAAAGCCCATCAACTTGGGGGGGGGGCTCAAATATTTTATTTGGGACCTTGGCCCCTAGGAGTTGGCTCCTATGGAACCCGCTATTTGAGCCACCAGATAAACACGTTTTCATTTTTGCCATGCACCGCAAAAGTAAGAATTTCGTAGGATCCCAGCCATTCATCTAAGTTGAGTATTCTACAAAACTTTCAGCAAATGAAAGACTCCACCCCTGACTTTGAATAAAAGAATTCTCTTTATCCTTCAGCCTTTTGTATCTTTGCGACATATTTCAGAGATTCAAAAAGATAAAATGAAAATGTGCAGCTTTTAAAATACAAAGTATGCTTGTAAAAATGACAGCAGAGTAATACTAAAAATAGACTGTAGTTGGTATGTTCTTTTAATGTACAGTATTATTATCGTTACTCGGAGCAAAGTATTATGGGTACTCTAAGACAATTATAGCAATAGTCCTTGTCATAGTGGGAAAGGAAGACAGAACAATGGGTAGAGCAAAGATAGAAAATGGAATTAAGAGGTGGCAGAAGAAGAAAAAAAGCCATATTATATATTAGGGGAAAGCTCTCTGAATGGATGCAATTTATGCATTTTAGAAACACATATATATCTGCAATTTATAGTGTTCCGTCCATTTTTGTTAACATATGAAGAAGTTAAGGAGGCATAAGAAGACAGCAAGGATAAGTTACTGCATATTTACTTGCTTTTGTCAAACATAATGTTCTTTTGCCCCTCAGTTTAACAACGTTAACTAACATGGAAAATCAATTAATAACAATAATTACTAACAATAAAAGCCTTTTGAGTGAAACAGTAGTGATAGCAACAGCAGGCAACATATCTATTTAAGGAGTGTATTTTATGGTTAGGGAGTTGGACCAGCATTTGTGAGCATAACAGTTGATAGAATTTGCCAATTCTGTTGAGATTCGGGTGTTTTTTTTGGGGGGGGGGGTATTTCCCAATACCCGTGTTATCTCCATGTGTTGTCACTTCTGTTCCAACTAGCAGGGAATGGCCCATATGGTGCCCAGCATTACATTTTAGAAAACCCTCCAGGATGGCTATGGTGATGCTCCTAAGTACCAGTTGCTGGAAACTGCAGGAAGGGAGATTGCTCTTGTGCTTGGGCCCTGTTTGCAGGTCTCCCACAGGCATCTGGTTGGCCACTGTGAGAACAGGATGCTGGACTATAGATGGACCATTGGCCTGATCCAGCAGACTTTTCTTACGTTCATAGTTTCCTAAAAATGTAAGCAATCGGACCCGAGTAGAGAAGTCAGGTTAATGACAATGGAATCTAAGCGTACCTCAACTTTCTCTGCATCTTGTCCAAATACCTTGTGCAGTCGCAAGGTTTCACCCTAGACTGTCTCCCACCACCCTACCTCAAGTTTTCAAATGTACCCACAATTAACCATATTTGCATCCAAGCCACTGCTAATCAAGGCTGCAGTCTTAAACACACTAGGGAGTTGACTCCATTATCACAGTGGGACGGAATTCTGATGACAACGGCATTATGCTGTAAGGCTATTGAACAGCGTTGGCTCCACGAGCGTAATATACTTCATTGTGAAATTTGAATTTGTGAAAGATCTTCAGAGGTCACCGGCAGCCTAGCCTGGAAGCTTTTAGAGCAGCCTTCACCAGCTTGATGTCAGCAGAGTGGATGGAATAAAACAGATGAGGACGAGTCCAGGGAGGAAAAGAAACTCATAATACTTAACTGAGCAAAACTGAACAAAAACAGTATATGAAATGAGGAGAAATGAAAGGTGTTTCTCTTTTTACGTCAGGCATGCTGAGGAGGAAAACTCCATCAGAACTACTTTCCCCCTCTCATCTGTCAAATTTCAACCATGTTCTTTACTGACCACCAACTCTGAATTGACTAGAATTTCCAGCCAATCAGAGTCTGCTGTCTTCCAGACCAAGAACATAATTGTTGTTGTTTAGTCGTTTAGTCGTGTCCGACTCTTCGTGACCCCATGGACCATAGCACGCCAGGCACTCCTGTCTTCCACTGCCTCCCACAGCTTGGTCAAACTCATGTTGGTAGCTTCGAGAACACTGTCCAACCATCTCGTCCTCTGTCGTCCCCTTCTCCTTGTGCCCTCAATCTTTCCCAACATCAGGGTCTTTTCCAGGGAGTCTTCTCTTCTCATAATGTGGCCAAAGTATTGGAGCCTCAGCTTCATGATCTGTCCTTCCAGTGAGCACTCAGGGCTGATTTCCTTCAGAATTGATAGGTTTGATCTTCTTGCAGTCCATGGGACTCTCAAGAGTCTCCTCCAGCACCATAATTCAAAAGCATCAATTCTTCGGCGATCAGCCTTCTTTATGGTCCAGCTCTCACTTCCATACATCATCACTACTGGGAAAACCATAGCTTTAACTATACGGACCTTTGTAGGCAAGGTGATGTCTCTGCTTTTTAAGATGCTGTCTAGGTTTGTCATTGCTTTTCTCCCAAGAAGCAGGCGTCTTTTAATTTCGTGACTGCTGTCACCATCTGCAGTGATCAAGGAGCCCAAGAAAGTAAAATCTCTCACTGCCTCCATTTCTTCCCCTTCTATTTGCCAGGAGGTGATGGGACCAGTGGCCATGATCTTGGTTTTTTTGATGTTGAGCTTCAGACCATATTTTGTGCTCTCCTCTTTCACCCTCATTAAAAGGTTCTTTAATTCCTCCTCACTTTCTGCCATCAAGGTTGTGTCATCTGCATAACTGAGGTTGTTGATATTTCTTCCGGCAATCTTAATTCCGGCTTGGGATTCATCTAGTCCGGCCTTTCGCATGATGAATTCTGCATATAAATTAAATAAGCAGGGAGACAATATACAACCTTGTCGTACTCCTTTCCCAATTTTGAACCAATCAGTTGTTCCATATCCAGTTCTAACTGTAGCTTCTTGTCCCACATAGAGATTTCTCAGGAGACAGATGAGGTGATCAGGCACTCCCATTCTTTTAAGAACTTGCCATAGTTTGCTGTGGTCGACACAGTCAAAGGCTTTTGCATAATCAATGAAGCAGAAGTAGACATTTTTCTGGAACTCTCTAGCTTTCTCCATAATCCAGCGCATGTTTGCTATTTGGTCTCTGGTTCCTCTGCCCCTTTGAAATCCCGCTTGCACTTCTGGGAGTTCTCGGTCCACATACTGCCTAAGCCTGCCTTGTAGAATTTTAAGCATAACCTTGCTAGCGTGTGAATTGAGCGCAATTGTGCGGTAGTTGGAGCATTCTTTGGCACTGCCCTTCTTTGGAATTGGGATGTAGACTGATCTTCTCCAATCCTCTGGCCATTGCTGAGTTTTCCAAACTTGCTGGCATATTGGGTGTAGCACCTTAACAGCATCATCTTTTAAAATTTTAAATAGTTCAGCTGGAATATCATCGCTTCCACTGGCCTTGTTATTAGCAGTGCTTTCTAAGGCCCATTTGACCTCACTCTCCAAGATGTCTGGCTCAAGGTCAGCAACCCCACCTGGGGTGTACGAGACCTCCATATCTTTCTGGTATAATTCCTCTGTGTATTCTTGCCACCTCTTCTTGATGTCTTCTGCTTCTGTTAGGTCCTTACCACTTTTGTCCTTTATTATGGTAATCTTTGTGCGAAATGTTCCTTTCATATCTCCAATTTTCTTGAACAGATCTCTGGTTTTCCCCATTCTATTGTTTTCCTCTATTTCTTTGCATTGCTCATTTAAGAAGGCCCTCTTGTCTCTCCTTGCTATTTTTTGGAAATCTGCATTCAGTTTCCTGTATCTTTGCCTATCTCCCTTACATTTTGCATGCCTCCTCTCCTCTGCTATTTGTAAGGCCTCGTTGGACAGCCATTTTGCTTTCTTGCATTTCCTTTTCAAGAACATAATTAACCCTTAATTATCCCTGCTCTAGTTGTACGTCTAACACTTGGTGCTATCTATATGTTTGGGATTATAAATATAACACCCATCAGCGCCAGCCACATTAGCAAAGGACACTTGGAGGAGGACACTAGGTTAGCAAAGCCTGATTTAGAGTGTGAATGTGTGAGAGAAAGAAGGAGGGATCTTGTTACATGACTTGGTCTGGACTTTAGATGTTCAAGGAGCTTCTTGAAGGCTTGGCTGTTTGCCCAGTCTTCTTCTCATTTGACCAGCAGCTTGTCAGTGTGTTCAGGTTAAATCACTGCCTGACATTCAACTGCCACTACATTCAGGAATTGCACCTTTGCATCCTGACAAAAACGCCATTGTGCTTAGCGAGGGAACCCAGCCATTCACAGCAAGCGCTGCTCTCTCATGTAGACAATGGGCAACCAGCTCTGGCACTATATGCCTGGGCTTGGGGGAATCAGAAGCGCTGGAACAGAGTTCCTGATCCCTGAAATGGGAGCTATTTCAATGTGTCCTGTGTTTTTGTATTGTTTTTTGTTTGAATGGAAAGAGGCAGAGCTATGAAGATCCCATATCTTCTTTTAAATGTGCTTTGATGTGGCTCTTTAAAAAAAAACCACACCTTATCTTGTTGTAAATGTACTACAGGCAGTTAAATGTAGTGGAAGCATTCGGTGGGACTAGCTACAATCAGGACAATGGGCAAAGAGGAAGGTCTTGGCACCCTGTGTATGCCTAGAGCTCTCCAAGAGGCCAAATGTATGTCATTGACTGCAGAGATAAGCGGCTGCAGAGATGCTGGTGGAGGTTTGGAAACAATCACCATTAATGCATGCAATCAGCATACAGTTCCCAAACACAAGCTGTTCAGCATTCACTGGGAGCAGCTGGCCTATCTTGTCCCATCCTTAGCAACAAGAACTCCACGAGGAGGATGGAGATTTTGGCAAAGGAGTATGACTTTGTTTCAATGCACGTCAAAGGGAGCTGACAGGTTCTTGTGTACCTCTCAGGGGAAAGCCTGAGTGTTTCCTTAGGGGGATCAACATATCAGAGACCCGATCAACACATGCAGTAAAGAAACAGGACTGCAGTTCTGGATTAATACCATTTTGGCTTCCTGTTGGCTTCATTTTTAGGAAACTTTAGAGGAAGGGGAAGCTGTTCCATACAGCAGCTGAGCAGAGGGACGCATTGCCTGCCTTCTCTCTACCTTCAGGAGGGCATGTCTCTGTCTGAGCTGTGACCCGACAACCCTAAGCGCAAGGGCTCAGGACAGTTTCTGAGGGAGATGTGGAAATAATAGGACTGCGAGCCAGGAAGCTGAAAGGTCAAGCTGGCATGGAGGAGAGCTGGATTTCACAGATTGGTTTCTTTGGCCAGGAGTCTCTAGTTACTACTTGATGGATGCAGTTATTACTGTCATCTGAGGTTCTCGAACTTCCCTAAGGAAATTTCATGCGATACGAGCCACCGATAACACCGTTTCTCATCTACTAGCAAGGCAGCCAAGTCAACTCAGTTTCTCCCCTGCCTCGCCCCTGCCCCCCAATCTTCAAGAATAAACACATTTTCTCTCGGCTTCATTTTGGTTTTGGTTTATTTCTCCCAGTAACCCAGAGCCAGTGTGGTGTAGGAGAGCCAATGTAGTGGTTAAGAGCGGTAGACTCGTAATCTGGGGAACCGGGTTTGCGTCTCCACTCCTCCACATACAGCTGCTGGGTGACCTTGGGCTAGTCACACTTCTTTGAAGTCTCCCAGCCCCACTCACCTCACAGAGTGTTTGTTGTGGGGGAGGAAGGGAAAGGAGATTGTGAGCCGCTTTGAGACTCCTTCGGGTAGTGATATAGCGGGATATCAAATCCAAACTCTTCTACTCTTCTTCTTACATCCTTGTCATACTGAGGGGGTCACAAGTCAAGCCCGTGGCATGGATCAATTTGCTTGCCTGTCTTTAATGTAAAGCCTACATATGTTCCATTGTTTGTGCCTATCAGGCTATTGTAGTCTTTTGTTCCAAAAGCTATATTGAAATTGTTTTCATCTTTTCTAATTCGCCCTGGAGGCTTTTTATCAGACCCATCTGGGTTAATGAATGGGGCTAATTATTATACTTCCCAGTTTGCTAAAATTGCTAACCTCAGCCTCCAACTCAGTTATTTCATACTTCAAAGAAAAACTTTCTCGATAAGACCTGCTTCATGCATACACCATGTTTGTGTCAACTTCTGCCAGGCTTGGGGGACAGCATTGTTCTTTAAGAATGATCTAGGTCATTCTTAATATAGGAACCCAATCATTAGTTTACCATTTAAGTAGCTGGAATAGTAATTAACAAGAGTGCTATTTTTGGTTTCTTTTCATGTGTCTGAAACTGTGTTATAATTTACTGAAAAAAATCATTATTTTAATTGTTCATTTTTCAATCAATGGGTATACATCTGTAAAAAAAAAAGGAAAAAAAATATGCACAATGGACACAGTGGGTATATAAAAGAAACAAATAGAATATATATATATATATACACACATATATGGCTGAGGAAAACAAACAGGGAAAATACTAATTATAGCTACTTACAGATGAATTCATACTTTGCAGGGACTATATTGAGATCAGGACAATTATTGTAATGCATCATAAAAAATACCAAATGCCCACATAATCCTCAGGTTTTGCAGATCCCTGCATCTTACTTTTTTCACATGCCACTGTCTACCTTGTAGCAGGGGTGCCATCTTGAATAAAATATTTAGGGGCCCAGGTAAGCCCTGCCACACATAATTGATCACATGATGCAGTGCGCACACACCATTTGAATAGGAATGCCCATCAACTTTGTGGTGGCCCTACCCCCTTGAATATTTTGTTGTGGGGGCTGAAGCCCCCATGGCCCCTGGGAGTTGGCTCCTATGCCTTGTAGAAATTCAGAATTCTAGACAAATGAGCATTTTGCAAATGGTTAGACCATATGATAGATTAGAACAAGTGATGGAAAACCATTTTTATGTGATTATAAAAAAGTAAAGGGGCCCCAAAGGTAAAGGAGAGCGCAAAATATGGTCTGAAGCTCAACATCAAAAAAACCAAGATCATGGCCACTGGTCCCATCACCTCCTGGCAAATGGAAGGGGAAGAAATGGAGGCAGTGAGAGATTTTACTTTCTTGGGCTCCTTGATCACTGCAGGTGGTGACAGCAGTCACGAAATTAAAAGACGCCTGCTTCTTGGGAGAAAAGCAATGACAAACCTAGACAGCATCTTAAAAAGCAGAGACATCACCTTGCCGACAAAGGTCCGTATAGTTAAAGCTATGGTTTTCCCAGTAGTGATGTATGGAAGTGAGAGCTGGACCATAAAGAAGGCTGATCGCCGAAGAATTGATGCTTTTGAATTATGGTGCTGGAGGAGACTCTTGAGAGTCCCATGGACTGCAAGAAGATCAAACCTATCCATTCTTAAGGAAATCAGCCCTGAGTGCTCACTGGAAGGACAGATCGTGAAGCTGAGGCTCCAATACTTTGGCCACATCATGAGAAGAGAAGAATCCTTGGAAAAGACCCTGATGTTGGGAAAGATTGAGGGCACAAGGAGAAGGGGACGACAGAGGACGAGATGGTTGGACAGTGTTCTCAAAGCTACCAACATGAGTTTGACCAAACTGCGGGAGGCAGTGCAAGACAGGAGTGCCTGGCGTGCTATGGTCCATGGGGTCATGAAGAGTCGGACACGACTAAACGACTAAACAACAACAACAAAGGGGCCCCTGACCATCAGGTCCAGCCGTGTCCGACTCTGGGATTGCAGCGCTCATCTTGCTCTATAGGCCGAGGCAGCCGGCGTTTGTCCGCAGACAGCTTCTGGGTCATGTGGCCAGCATGACAAAGCTGCTTCTGGCGAACCAGAGCAGCACACAGAAACGCCGTTTACCTTCCCGCCGGAGCAGTCCCTATTTATCTACTTGCACTTTGATGTGCTTTTGAACTGCTAGGTGGGCAGGAGCTGGGACCGAGCAACGGGAGCTCACCCCATTGCAGGGATTCGAACCGCCGACCTTCTGATCAGCAAGCACTAGACTCTGTGGTTTAACCCACAGTGTAGTGATGTAAAAAGGCATCATTTTCTGTGCCACCTCATATTCGTTTCTCTCAGCACTGTTTCCGTTTCACTACAGCTGGTCTTCTTCAAAAACTGACGCTATTGCTCTCAGCGTCCGCTGTAGTGAAATTACATAGCTTAAGCAATTTACATAATTACATAAACTACATTTTCATTACATTATTCCACCCCATTCATTTCACTACAAAGGAAACACAATGCAAATTGGGTGGGTGGGGCATAATTACGTATCATTTGCAGGCTGAAAGCAACAACTGATCATGGGGCAAATAAGCGGCCATTGGCAATTTCCACTCCTTGTTCCGTTAGAATTCTATAAGATCCCTATGTGTGGGTCTACATCAGTTAATTGCTGGCTGTATGTAGATGCCTAAGAATCCCTCCTCTTTTGGAAGAAAGGAGATTGGCACAGTGGTGGTAACTTTTGAGAGTGGATCTCAGTAAGAATTTTGTGGGCTTCTCTTGTTTGTGACTGTTAAAAGTCATCCCAGAACAGTTTTGAGAGGAGTGTGCATGGAGGGCTGCACACAACAATCTGTGGACTGTAAGACAGTGAGCCTTCCTAAATAAAACATAATTTGTCTCCTGTAATTCTACCTTTGAATCCTTTTCCAATCAGCTACTTTTGGAAACAGGTGGAAGATGCATATGAGGCTGCAGCACATTCTGGAACCTCCAGATTATTAGGATTGTCCAACCTGAATCTGTATCTCTTTGTCATGCTCTGAAAGGTTTTGGGACTGTTCGTAATGAAATGCCCTGCCTAATTATAGACTTACTGTGCCATACAACAATGGGACTGTTCATTGAGAAACTGCATTGTTAATAAGCAAGGCAGTTACTGAGAGAGCACTTATGGAGATAGTTTTCTGTAGTCTACAGTCAATATTTGGTTGAGTGGAGGAGATTTGGATTCTAAACCTCCCCCACAAAACTGTCCCTATTCAGTGTTACTTAGGGAATCAGTCTAAATATAGACCAACAGAGACATCTAGTGACCAAACAGAAACTGAGTTGATTATCTCTCTTCTGTGGTGCAGTGCAGTTCATTGTTTGCATTGTGGCCGAATACTTCCCCGAATTAAGTGATTTTTCTATTTTTATGGAGAATACTCAATAACCCACTTTCTTTATGGTTTGAGGATCATGAAGTCCTCCTCACTCTGAGCTTCTTGGGCTCATGGGTCCCTGACATTCATTGTGCAAAAAACAGGTGGAAATGAAAATAATATCAATATGCCTCGATTTTTAAAATTGCCAAATGCAAGAGTTGATTGAAGAACTGAGGAACAGGGGACTGAAAAAAAGATTCTGACCCATTCGCAGCTTTTGGCTCTTTAACACCAACTCTTAAGTTATGAGGCGTGAAGATGGAAAGGTTCTCCAACTTGCCCACATGGTACATGAGCTCTTCTATTGTTTTCAGATCAGCATTTACTCTTTACCTGGCTCAGACCAGTCTAAAGTCTCGTTTAGTCCAGGAGCCTAGACTCAATGGCCAACCAGATGCCCATGGCAAACCCAAAGGTAGAGCCTGAGTGCAACTACAATGGCAGTCTCCCCACCTGCAATTCCCAGCTACTCCCATTCAGAACCATGCCACCTCTGTGAGTTGGAGGCAGAGCACAGCCATCATGGCCAATAGCCATATTAACCTCCATGAATTTCAGTACCCAGCCACAACCTAACTTCCCTTAGGGTGGCCAGATGCAAATTGGCTATGCTGGTTGGGGCTGATGGGAGATGGAGTCCAACAACATCCGAAAGTCCACAGGTTCCCCATTTCTGCTGGAGAATTTTCCAGGTAGGAGCAACACCTGCCCCCTCCCCCCCCAAAAAACACAACTTCAGTTAGTTGCTTTCTAACTAGCTCTGAGACAGAACCCAGCAAGGTTACAGTGCAGATGATTTTTAAAAAGAAATTATCTGGGAATATTTATGGCGGTGTAAGGAAAGCTTTTGGCTGTTCTCCATCAATATGCCAACGCTTGCCGGCAGCTTTATGATCAGCCCCCACCAAGGGTTCCACACCTAATTTTGGTTTTTCACCATTAGAGGAGATGTCTTGGCAGTCAGCACTTTGCCTCTGCCAAGAAACATTTTTATCAGCGAGAATAAAGATTTGATTTCCATCTGGAAATTGGCCAATTTGACTAGCGAACCTCTAAACATCAGCACATGGCATCCCAATTCTCAAAGCAATTTAGCCTCTGTCAGATACAGAAGCCCATCACTAGGGCAGCTGACTCTATTGCTATTAGGAGAAAAGAACAAATGGCATATTCACTCCTTCCTAGCTCTATTGAACTAGTCGCTTCAGACAGGTGAATTAGCTCCCCTCCATCATAGACTGTCTGAACTCTCCTCTTCAGCATACTTCCTAGATGTTGGGCCGATCCCACACTGGCACAAAAGCCCAGCAACTGCTGGTAATAATTCCATCACCTCTTCCAGCTCTGAAATCCCCACATTAAAGTGATGCCTCTGTAGTTTCAGAGCCTTTTCCTCACCTGGCAGTAGTGAAATACAGCTGTACCTTAGGATCTCAAACGCCTTGGCTCCTGAACAAATCGGCTCCCAAACGATCAAAACCTGGAAGTGAGTGTTCCAGTTTTCAAACAATTTTCGGAAGCCCAACGTCCAGTGTGGCTTCTGTGGCTTCCGATTGGCCGCAGGAGCTTCCTGCAGCCAATCAGAAGCTGCGCTTTGGTTTCTGAATGTTTTGGAAGTCGAACGGACTTCCAGAATGGATTCCGTTAGACTTCCAAGGTACAACTGTAGTGAAAAGTTTTGAGGTATAGAACTTCATTGTGACAGCCCCCATAGTCATGCCCTGAGGAGAATCTAAATTCTTCGGATCAGTTGACAGTCATAAAATAGTAAGCTGCCAAAGGGTGGTAATTTGGTTAGCCTATTGGACTTTGGCTGAAGAGTTTCATCAGCTATCAATTTAACTGGTTGATCTTGGTCCAGTCTACTGCTGACCCTAGTGTATCTATCAAAGGGATTGTGTGCCAGACCACACCTGCCTTCCAACCCTCAAATCTGCAGCTAGGACTGGGTGATATCTGGTTTTCAACATCGTGAGATATCACCAGCTAAACATTGTGCTATACTGATATATCACAATGACTGTAATTAGGATGGTGCGAGGTAGAGGCATTGGCTGGCTTCACAGTCCCCCCCCCAAAAAAAAAAAATTGTGATTTTTTTTTTTTTGCATAGCACACACACATCATGATTCACAATACATTGCCAGATCAAAAATTATGAAACCAGTATCATGATATGAACTTCAAACTGGTTTTGGACGATATATTGCTATATCGCCCAGCTTTACTTGCAGCATTAGCATGTATCACTCCAGCCAATGATGTCATTGTTCCTGCTGTCAAAAAGTACTGGAGCTGCATTTGTCTCACATTCCTGCTCCAATCTGCCCCACTGCTGGAGAACATGAGGAGAACGTTTGCCCAGTGCTGGCTGGTGCACCAAGCTAAGGCTGTTCTCAGCTTAGATAGCCCCCGTAGCCCATGCTCTGGTGACTTCCCAGATTATTGCAACTTGCTCTGTGTGGGGAAGATAGCTGGTGTAGAATGCAGCAGTTCCTCTGTTAGAGAGTGCTGCAAGGAAGACTCATGACCCTCAAGATCTTGAATTGAGAGCCAATGTGGTTTACCTGTTGTTAGAGTGTCAGAGTCGGACCTGGGGGACCAGGTTTCTAATCCTCACTTTAGGACCAATGACTTGTTTAGTAGCTGAAACGAACTCCTCTGATCTTTTTTGCTACTGCATTTGCCACAAAGCCCACAAGAAGTCCACAGAGTACAGTTTCACTTGTTGAATGTGCAAGAGTAGCTAGCTCATTTTGCGTGTTGCCCAGAAGGTCATACAGAAAAAGGACTCCACACCAACGTGCTGTTCTAACATCTGGTGTATATGAGGCATAACTGGAGCATAGAAGGAAAAATGGGATGTTTACCTGACAGGGCTATTATCCTGTGATTGATTCTTAGGAAAACTGCTTAGTCTGCCATTAGCTTTGACTGTTAGGTCCAGCTGTGAGTGAGCCAAGTGTCAAACTGGAATCCAAGAGGCTTCACTGAGACAAGCATTTACAGATCCAACCACTTGTAACTTCATTGCTTTGATATGAGGATGAGCATACCATCCTGAGTTTGGGTGGACAGAGTGGCACTATGTAAGGGACATTGTTAGTCATGTTGTGACTCCAGGGACAGCTGAAAGTGGATGACTTCAGACTCACATAGAGACATCAGCATCTAGTCCAGTTTCTTTATTTCACTTCAAGTGCCATCATTGTTCAGTTCAATTCATCTTTAATGCCACTGTCTCGTGTGTGTGTGTGTGTGTGTGTGTGTGTGTGTGGCTTTTCCTGTGCTATGAACCATTACCAGCAGCTAGTATTGCACAGACTAACAGAGTATGGATGAGAATACCAATACCATCCGTCAGCATATGGCAATGGATTTTAAATGAGAACAGATCATGGTTGTTTTTAGCAAATTTTATCTGTTTCAGAACTGCTTCAGATTGAATTGAGTTTGATTTCTTATATCTTGAAAGCCTGATGCTGGGCAATAAGCCCCCAGTTTGAACAAAATACACTTTAACATGAGAAATGTCCAATTCGCTTTGCAGATCTGTGGGTGATGTGCTGGGCTTTTGCTGTGTGTGTTGCCTCCCTAGAGAATCCCTCTTCTTTATTATAAATTACATCTCAGTCATGCCAGAAGCGCTGCAGCTGTTACCCAAACAGGAGGTCATAGTGCCTGTTTCTGAAACTTTGTTCTTTGCACTCACACACCGACTGTGTTCCCATGTCACAATAAGCCGTGCTTAATGGTTTTCCGTGACTGTGCACATCGATCCTGCTTTGCTCTTCCCCGCTGGGAAAGGAAGCAACATACTATGATCCTTGGCTTAGCTCTACATTCTGCCCAAGGATCATGGCTTATCTCTCTGCAAATAACCCATGCAGGGCCAGCCCAAGACATTTGGCTGCCTGAAGGACACGTTTGCCCCTTACTATTCCACAGGCACAAGTCCACTGGGTTGGCAGCTGAATCTTAGTTCAGCACTGGGGATGGGACAGCGTCCTCCACTACACCGCCCTGCACAGAGCAAGCACATATACCGTGTTTCCCCTTTTTTAAGCCGTAGTCATAAAGTAAGCCATGGCAGGATTTTTAAGATTTTTAAAATATAAGACATACCCCGAAAATAAGACATAGGTCTACCTGCAGGGTCGGCGCCCAGCAGCGAAGGTGGGAACGGGGCCGAGGACGCCTCTGGCCAAAAGTTATGGGGGGGTGTCGAGAAGTTCCATTTGGCGGGGGGGGAGTTGGAGGGAGGGAGGCACTGCTGACTGGGCTTGTTGCTTCTGTTTTCTTTTCACGTTGTTTGTTCCTGTAAAATGGCAACCCCTGGGCCAAAGCAATTGATCCTCGCCTATGTTGCTTCCCAGGGTGGTGGGAGGGGGGAAAGAAAGAGGGCAAAGATGTCGGCGGGGAGAGAAAACGCGTGAGTCCTCTCCCTTTCTTTCCTGCTTAGCCAGCTTGTGGGCAGGCCGAAGCAATCGAGCCAACGTCTCTAATAACAGAAGCTGTTCTGTCATTAGAGACGTCGGCTCGATTGCTTCGGCCTGCCCACAAGCTGGCTAAGCAGGAAAGAAAGGGAGAGGACTCACGCGTTTTCTCTCCCCGCCGACATCTTTCCCCTCTTTCTTTCCCACCACCCTGGGAAGCTTCCAGGCTGCTTACCGTACTTGATCCGGCGGCCTGCCGGGTCAGCACTGATCAGCGCTGCACAGAGCACCAGATCGAGGATCCGGTCTGCAGAGTCAGCGCTCAGCAGCGCCGTGCTGGATTGAGGAGGCGATGCTCCGTGCGGCGTTGCTGGGCGCTAACTCTGCAGACCGGATCCTTGATCCGGTGCTCCGCGCGGCGCAGCAATAGCCAAGCGCAGCGCGCCGAGCCGGCCAGCACCCTCACCCTCGCCACTGCTGCGGGCACAGGCACGGGCATGTCCCCCACCGGCGCCAGCCTCAGCAGCAACGCCAGCAGCGATGCCTGCATGGTGCAGCTCAGCCCCACGGCAGCCCCTGCGCTCCCGCTCCAGCCACCTGCGTGAGCCATGCTCTACGGCCTCGGCCCCCCGCTCAGCACCGCCAGCAGGTCCACCGCAACGTCGGGGGAGGAGGGGAGGAGGGACTTTTCTGCCTATGCCATCCGTTCTCGGCTTGGTTTGCTTAGCGTCGCCTTTGTCATATGCCACCATTGTCGATGATGTCCTCCGGTTTCACAGAATTGTGGAATTGGAAGGGACCGCGAAGGCCCTGCTATGGAGGACTATTGTGCCTCCAACTCCCCCCTGCCAAATGGAACTTCCCGACACGCCCCCCTTAAACTTTGGTCAGAGGCGTCCTCCTTGCTGTGCACCCTGAGCTAGCGGGACCCAGCAGCAGCAATGCTGGCCGCGGTAAGAAGGGGTACTTACAGTAATATTTTTTTTAAAAAAAGACACCCCCCGAAAATAAGCCATAGGCGTATTTTCTTGAGTAAAATTAATATAAGACGGTGTCTTAAAATGTGGGAAACACGGTAGCTCTGTCTTCTATCACCTTGCTTCCCTTCCCTGTCCCCCAACACCTGCTGCCTGAGGCAGCAGCTTCATTCTGACTAATGGCAGCCCTGAAACTATGATTGGTAAGCCAAGAACAAATATTGGCTTCCGATTATGGGTGGTTTGGAGTGAAACAAACCATTACGTATGCCAGGACTTGCTGTGTTTCAGTATAGTGCTTTTTGGACCTCTTGAGCTCCGTAGTTTGAATACTGCAGAGCTTCAGAGTCCAGTTTCAATTTCCGGTCTTGTTTTGTAGCAATAAAGGACAGATGTGTTTAAGAGGCCTGCTTTGTCCTGATATGCTTTCCTGCTCCCACAACACAACACAAGCCATGATCCTCAATTTGAATGTAATGTCAAGCCAGGGATCATAGCTTGTTGTTCCTATTTGCTAGCAGGGAGGAGTGAATTGGAAGCAATCATGGTAAACCATTGTGGAATCCTTTGTCAGAGGATCCCTAAGCTTTTGCAAATTTAAGAAACAGACTGAACTGAGCTTTCACAGTCCCTATCCTCTTCTTTCCTATGCCTATTTCTCTGTGTGTGTGCTGCGATGCAGGCACATAGGAAGAGGGGGGCGATGGGAGCGTGCCGCCCCGGGCAGCACGATCCCAGTAGGATGCCATCGTGGCTGTCCCCGTCCCCAGAAAGCGCACCATGCCCCTGCGGGCGGTGCGCCATGCCCCCAGAACATGTGCCACACCCCTGCAGGCGGCGCGTCATGGCCCCAGAATGTGCACCACGCTCATGCGGGTAGCGCGCCACCCCCCCAGAAGGCACACCACGCCCCTGTGGGCAGCGCGTTCCACCCCCAGGATGCGCGCCAGCCCTGCCCCCGCCTGCTCTCCACCCCCCGGTGCTGGAGCATGAAGCTCCGCCACTGCTGCGATGGAGAATTGATGTGTGAGTTTGGAAAACTCGCTGGCATTATTGCATGAAACACCCTTGAGGATTAAATTAAAATACAGCTGGGCACAGCAACTGATAGGACATCACAATTAGCTCCTCCTCCAGGTATAGTTGCAGCTACAAACAAGAAATGAGGGTGTATTGCTGTAGCTCCACTGCATAGTTTATCTGCATTTGCAGGCCTGTTCTGCTGTGAACCCATGAGTCATTTCTTCCCTTTTGGGGTTCTTGTTATCCTTGGGGTTTGATCTTAGGGTGCTGAGGACCAGGAATATCTCCCATATTCAATCCTGTGCTTTAGCACAAAGCTGAAGATTTGGGGGAAATCCCCCCCCAAAAAAAAACAGAGGAAACTTTATAGTGACATCTTATGGCTTGAACAGGTTGGATATGATGGATCAATGCCTCTGAACTCTGAAAAATGCCTGTGAAAACAATCACTGAGATGCCACATGTTTGGAAATTGCCCTTATGGGCATCTTTCTTTCTTTTTTTAATAGTCATTAATAACTCAGCCTCTCTTACCTTTACTCTTCATGGTACCATTTTAAAAAGAAGTGGCCCTTTGGGAAGTGCCATTTTAAAGAGAAGTGCCCATGAAACGTGAAACCATTTCTATCACAAAGGACCACCCAAGAAAGGAACTACTGTACCTAAAAGAGGCATCACTATTTTACACAATCTCAAATGGCTCTCAAAAATGGCATGTTTTTTATACACTCCCAGTAGTCAGTGAAGGAAACGACCTCCAAGACCTCCACCCCACCTCCTGCCAATGTAAAATTGTGCTTTTCATGGATTGGTGCTTTGTTCACTCTTAACTTTGTCAGTGGAAAATGGAAGAGGTTTTTGCCATAATGTCACAAGCCTGTACAGCTCAATATCAAAGGACCTCCCGTTCATCCTATAAGTCTTCACCTTTCCAGTCAAATAGAAGGGTCAGACCAATGATCCATCTAAGCATTAGCTCCCCAAGGACTTGAGCAGAGGTCTTTCCAAACCCTCTTTCTGGAGAGTTTTAACTGAACATCAGCAAAGTATGTGCTCTACTACTGGGTCCGCAAGCTGTTCTGTCATCCCTTTTAGCTACCTTAAAGGTAAAGGACCCCGACAGTTAAGTCCAGTTGCAGACGACTCTGGGGTTGTGGTGCTCATCTCACTTTACAGGCCGAGGGAGCTGGTGTTTGTCCGCAGACAGTTTTTCCGGGTCATGAGGCCAGCATGACTAAGCAACTTCTGGCGCAAAAGAACACTGAAACCAGAGCAGCGCACAGAAACGCCATTTACCTTCCTGCTGGAGAGGTACCTATTTATCTACTTGCATTTTTTGGCGTGCTTTCAAACTGCTAGGTTGGCAGGAGCTGGGACCAAGCAACGGGAGCTCACCCTGTCATGGGGATTCGAACTGCCGGCCTTCTGATCGGCAAGTCCAAGAGGCTCAGTGGTTTAGACCACATCGCCACCCAAGCAAATATAACTGTGAGCAAAATGCCCCAGCCCCATTTTTGGCACAAAAAGAGAGGAAACTGACAACTTCCTCAAGCTTCCCCTTCCCCTGCATCTCTGCAATTTGGAATCAGATTGCTCTGCCTGCTCACACAGCCAGCCAGTCCCTGCTCCAGCTCATGTCAGGTTGGTGGCTTTGCTTTGTGTTACTTATTCCTTATTTTACTCCATGATTGGGCAGTTCTAGGATGTCACAAGAGTACAGCAGTGCAAATATTGTCATTGAAAAGTCTGTCATTGGGTGTGACACATGCCAGGCTACTCTCCACTGAAGGCACCACTCCTCCCCACCCCTGGGGTCTTACGTTTCTGGTTGCCGTACTTACCCTTGCCCTTCATAGCTGCTTACATCTGGCTGGGAGGGCATGACTGGGTGGGTTCTGGGTGCAGTGAGCAGGTCTCTGCATGAGGGGGTGGTGCCAGCCGTCTTGATGGAGGCAATAGTGTGGCCATTATTGGAAAAAAAACTACCCTGGACCTGATGGCATTTTACAACTACCACACTTTGGGGGGGTAAGGTACTTGACATGGCTGTGGCAATGCAGCTACATGCATTCCTGGGGAGAGCTTATTATCTGCAGAATACATTCGTCCAAAGCCACCACTCTGGAGGGACCCATAGAAACACATGTGATTAGCCTCTTAGCAGGCTAGCAGAATAATCTGTGAGTTGATAGCTTTTGTGCTCTTATTTAAAAGTCTGGCCTAACATGCATGACAATTGTAGGAATCTTTAAAAGACATTGGCATTAATCTCTGTCTATAAATATCACTCTCCAGTTAGGAAGCCTCTCCCCTTGGTCAAATAAATCAGGGTGGCCTGTTAGTGGTGAGAGAAAAGGACTCTGCACAAGCTTCACAGCACTGCCATGTTTATTACTTTCAGAAGTAAACATTGGTGAGGCCTTTAGTATCAGATACAGGTGGCAGATTAAAAATCAGCTGAGGACATAGTCGGACTATGCCGAAATGGTGAAAATGACCGGGAAGATTAGAGATCAAGAAGATAATAAATTTAATAAAGGATAGGGGAAATTAATAAGTTGCTTGAAAGAAGACTGAAAACAATTAAAAACATTGGTAGGATTCTAAAAACACTTGCAATGTAGCTAGAACTATGGTGTGAATTAAGTATTAAGAAAATATGGAGAACATTATAAGATGCAGTTGGAAATGAGTAACGATGGAAACCATGGAAGGGTGGATAGAAGTTCGGGGATTCAGAGAATCCGATGTGTATGTGATTTAGTTGTGATGATATTTGTTAAAGGTAAAAATGAATAAAAAATATTTCAAAAAAAAAATCAATTGAGGGCAAGAGCAAACCTCCAACAGTTAGTTACTTGGAGGAAGACTAATCATTGCTTGTGTTGAAGTGAGGTTTGTGGCAGTGCAGAAATGCCTCGGTACAATCTCATGTAGGCTTTTGGCTCCGGTGATTCCTTCCCCCCAATGTTTTACCCTCCCCATTTCTGAGTTTGTTTGATCAAAATCGTCTGGTAATATTTTAATTTTCTTCAGCCACCGGGATAATTTCAGTGCGACTCTGTGTAATATACTTTCATCTGAACCGTGTTCATTAATTTGTGTTTTATCCATCTTCTTTTTTTAAAAAAAGACCATTAACAAAGTTCCCTAGTAAAAGCAGACAGAATGTTGAAACCTGCTGTGCTTAGCAGAACCCTTTCGCCAGCTCTGCGTGCTGCTCTTTATCAGTCCTTCAGGCAGGCTTCAGTTCACTCAAGAATTTCCCCATCCATCTCAATTTAAGATAACGCTGGCAGAAAATTGTCATAAAACTAGCTCTCGAGGACTTTGCGAAAATATAAAAATTTGTTTGAACAAGAGGCATTCCTCACAAATCTCTTCTATTCATTGATGGATTCATATCCCCCAGATAAATGATTTCACTGAACATTGCTTCACCAAAATATAATTTACATTTATATAAAATCAATTATCCTCATCTCTATCCCTCCCTTCTTTCTCAAATGTGGTACGATGGCATGGCAGTGTGATATCCCTGCAAATATCACAGTATAATATTAGTCGGTTAATAGACTATTCCAAGTTCATATGTGTATAAATACGCAGAGGCATTATCAGATGCAATCCTGCCCCTGCTGAGGATAAGAGCAACATCATCATTGATTTTAATGAAGTAGGATATAAAGCTCTTGTGTATATATTAGGGTTGTACCATCTTTTCATTGGGTTTCCCCTAACGTTTCTGTATAAAAATTGACAGGACCTAACAGGTAGAATTGTTAGTTGGATTGGTAGTTTAATATTTTGGAAGATTGTTGATTGCATCAAAGATAGTTCATGTCATTCTCCCCCAAAACTTTTCAGCAAATAAAGTAATATGAACTAGAAATTCTATCACATACTACCAAATTAATGAGTAAGACAGTGGGGGACCTGTATCAGATGCAAGGGGGGAAATGAAGTAAAACACTATTCAAGGGCAGGAGCAAACCACCACCACCCCAACAGCATTGGTGAGATATGGGGGGGAGGGAGATAAAAATCAGCTGAGAGCAGGAGGAAACCTCCAACAGTTAGTTACATGGAGGAAGGATAATCAACTCTTTGCTTGTGTGGAAGTGAGGTCAGTGGCAGTGCAGAAATGCCTCTATACAACCTTTGCACTGCTATATCAACTTGCTAGAGGGCAGCGCTGCTGACCTGCTCTCTGTGGAACTGTAGCATCGCCAGTATGGATAGCTGCAATATCTCTTAACCATCAGTTCAGCTGGAATCAACTGATATAAGGGACTCGTAGGATTCCATAGCAATAAGGCTGCAAGGTGTGTGACCAGCTTTAGGCTGCCTGAGGTACTTTGGAGTGGCCCAGCCCATGTGTCTCCTTGATAGCCAGTTTTGCCTCCTGGCCACAAACCCAGACATAGAAACGTAGAATTGTAGAGTTGGAAGGGACCCTGAGAGTCATCTAGTAGTCCAACCCCCTGGCAAAGCAGGAATCCTGACCACAGCTGTTCGCACTGACCCACTGCACCCCCTGAGGACTGCATGATGTTACATGATGGTATGTGATACAGTGGTTTCAGTGATGCAGTAGAGCACAGGCCCAAGGGGGGAGTAAATAAGGGGGGCTGTTCGTTTTCTGTAACACAGCTTCACTGATAGTAAGTGGTGCGCAATCCCTGGCATCTCTGGATGGAGCCTGTCTGCAATCCTGGACAGGTGCTGCCAATCAGTGTGGACAATACTGAGCTAGATGGACCCAATGGTCTTACTCAATATGGCAGCTTCCTGTGTTCCTAGGCACTAGATATAAAAATATAACTGCATAGACAAGTTCCCATAAGAGTGATAGTACTTCCATAGCAAGCAGCCTTTCGGTTTTCTTTTTTCATTCTCATTCCCACTCTCACCTTGCGAGCTTCAGAACTCTTGCTGCAGTTTTGCGTGGTGGTTTTTAGCATGCAAAATATATTACATTTACTGGCATCACTCACAAATGAAAGGGCTGTAATTCGCAGCATGTCCCACTTGTTTATAATGCAAGGAGGGTTTCTGCAGGGGATGCCAACCTCAGGTCTATGCCAGGGCCATCTGTTATTCACTGTAGTTCTCCGGGAAGTTATGACCCAGCATGAAGAATACACTGCGCATTTACATCAGATTCTCCTTCACTTTCTCAAGCTGCCAAGAAGAAAGGGCAGCGCTCAACACATGCTAACCATCATGATGGCTTTGACCTTCTCATCTCATCACATGGTTCATAGTCTGATCTTACTACCTGCCACAATGAATCTTGACAAGAAGACTCAAATAAAGGCAGTTTCAAGCCATATTTTGGCAGGCTGCGGAGAGATGTACACGCATTTGTAGAGAGTAGCACAGCCAAATGCTTTCATTTACCATCAAAAACAGGGCATGTCCATACCAAGCTCCTGTTTCTCATCGCTGAGCTCTTCTGATTTTCTGCTTGCCCAATTATCCAAGTGCTATACACCACACAGTCCAGATATTTAGTACTTTGATGGTTTCAGTACAGTACATTGCAGATTTCATTTTCCGCTGCAGCATTTTGACAGCCAACTTTTCAGATTTTCACATAGATATAGGTTAAGACCTTTAGGTCTCCCAGTATTAAGCACTCGCAATTGTGTTCTCCCCACCCCCTCCCAGAATGGATAGACTATAACCTTAAGTAAGTTTAAATGCTTTACTTACAGTAATCAGAGGTCTCGCTCATGCATCATTCAGTGCTACAGCAGAAACAACACAGGTAAGGCATTCTTGGTTACAAAATACAGAAGTTGGCCTCAAACATGTAGACTGAAACTGGAGCCCCAGCCTCAGAGATCTTCTCAGTTACATGGTTCACAGAGGAGAGAGGAGAAGGAAGGAAGGAAGGAAGGAAGGAAGGAAGGAAGGAAGGAAGGAAGGAAGGAAGGAGCAGCAAACCTTACTCCCTCCCTCCCTGAGGGTGAGGGGTTGTGACCTAGCCGTGCCTTCTCTAGAAATTTACAGCTCTGTGGTCCTTAAAATTTCAGCACATCTCTGAAAGAGATCTCCGTCAACTTTCCCTCAAAGTACTAAAGTTTAGGTTCTCTGAGTCAAGGTGCCTGCTGGAATTTATCTTATATGAGTTCAATCCCAGTATCTCCATCAACACAGACTTGCCCCAGTGCTAGTTAACATAGCACGGTTATTGCTCTTGAACCACTTACTCCAGGGATGGGACGCCTGTTTCCCTTCAGATGTTGTTGGTATACAGCTCCCATTATCCCTGACCACTGGAGATGTTGGCTGGGACCAATGGGACTCCAATGACAGCTGGAGGACCATAGGCCCCCCCATACCTGACTTAACGAGTTTCTATATTTTATGTGCCCTCTAATTTTGCCTCTATTTTCTTTCATTTGTTCTTCAGGGTTGTTTTTTCCAGTCATCCATCTGTCTTAGAAGCACCTCGCACAGACCTTTCAGCAAAATGGAAAGTGTGAGTGAACTCCAGAATCCCCTGTTGGCCAAGAACAATGGGCACCTTCACAGCAGTTACAGTTACCACCAGGATTATCCTGGCCACCGTTGCCAGGGTAAACTGTACTCCTATATCTTCCAAAATTCTGGCAATGCAAGGACTCACCAACTGCTGGATGCTAGTTCTCTTCAGCTGGCTGTCGAAGCATTGTACGGCCCAAATTTCATCCTGGTGAAGGATGAGACCAGTGTCAAAGTCAAGGACAACAAAGGTGAGAGTTGTGAGACGGCCTTCATGGGAAACAAAGAGCATCCTACTGAGGCCTCTGAGGTGCAAGAAACACAAGGGAGGTCCCTGATGGAAAATGACATCAAAATCCAGACAGTGTCCTATGAAGTGGAAGAAGAGGAATTGCAGGAATATGAGGTAAAATTTGGAGGCTGTGAACCTACCTTGGGACTTATTTCTGAGTAACCGTGTTTAGGACAGAGAAATAAATATAGAAATTATAATAAATGTGATGTATGTACATGATAGTAGGCAGAACTGAGGTTAATGTTGCATGGGAACTTCTCACACCTGAGAGACAGCTTCCCTGATGAATTAGGCCTGAGGGTTTAATGCAGGGGTGACCAACTGTGGTCTTAGGCCTCAGCCTAAGTTTAGGTGGCCCTCAGCCTGGTTTCAAAAACCCTCTGCAAGCGATCAGTTCAGACCTCCTGGCAAGAGGAGAAAGGGGGAACCACGCCTTCTTTTGGTTCTGGCCCCACATGTCAGTGGCTCATAGCTGTCAAGTTCTCCCTTTTTTAAGGGAAATTCCATTATGCTGAATAGGCTTCCTCGCAAGAAAAGGGAAAACTTGGCAGCTATGCACTGGCTTCAGCTGCACCCAGAGTTGCCATGCAGCCAGCCCCTGAGAATGCCCCTCTCAAAAGAAAAAGGGTTTTCCACCATTATAATATAATACATTAATATGACTAGAAATAATTATAGCGGGGTGTGTAGTTAGAATGAATTATTTTAATAAGCTTGTTTTAGGCTGACATCCAGAATTTCTAATCCATTTTAGCTCGTGATTTATCAATTTTAGTCCTAATGCAAGCGAGGGACATTGCTAAAGATGAAAAACGGCCCTGTTTCACTGGCACTCAAGAAAAATTATTTTCCATGGAAATCCCAAATCCCCAGCTAGTGAGCTGAGAATTTAGCTTGAGAGAAAAATGATAATCTATTTCCATTCAGTGATTTCTGTTAGGATTTTGCCCCACGTCCGAGTGGCCAGAGAAGATGCGGTTTATTATATAAACTCCGCAAAGCCTTTCCACCCCACCCTGCCTCCTCCTCCTGTGTGAAACTGTTAAGAAGGAAGAGAGAATATGTGAAAGTACAACTGAAAAGAAAGAAGGTCAAATGAGAGAGTGGGGAGTGAGGGAAGACTGTAAAATACTTAACGAGAGGAAGAGTAGGAGGGTGAAAACGCTACTTAAATGCCATGGTGGCGATAGATGTCCTAGAAATATTATATCAAGACGACGTTGGCAGAAGCAGCTTTCAGTCAGGGAAGAGAGAAATCAGTAGGGCGCCTATTGCTTCGCATCAAGGGTTGGAGCTGACAGCAGTGAGTGGGGGCTTCTAACATGGTTTCTGTTATTATTATCATCACTTCCAGCATCATCACTGTTATTATTATATTGCAGCTTTCTGGGTTACTATTTCACACTGAGTTATTTAATAACAAAAGTGTCCTTAAGCACACTTAACTTGAAAGCAACTTCCATTAAAATGAATGGAACTTTCTTCCAAGTGAATAAGCTTGGGATTGAGCTATAAAGCAACGGCAGCCGGCGGTATATAGTACAAATCAAACAGTTGCAATTCTTTATCATCTGGTCCCAAGGTGGCACTTGGGAACAGCTCTCTTTATCGGAAGAGATGCCTCTTGTTGAGGCATCGCCTCCGACATTATCAGGAAGTGGCTCCAGAAGGGGGCAGGACACCGAAAATAGATGTTTATTCCATTTTACTATAAGACTAAGTATATGCTGGTATCTACATTTATTTAAATTGTCAAGTCTTGGTGTTTATCAAGACTAAGTATATGCTGGTGTTTAAGTTTTTCACCTTCTCACCAAGCTGCTTGACTATAGTCATGTAACCCAGTCTAGCCTTGTGCAAGTCTACAATCTTGTCCCTGACATCCTTGGACAGCTCTTTGGTCTTGGTCAGGGCCGTCTGAAGCATGCCTGGCGCCCTGGCGCGACGGATCCCTCCGGTGCCCCCCGACCCGTTTCCCAGCGCGGCTGCCACCTGGAGGGCCGGCACCCTGCACCATCCAGCCTGGCCGTAGGACCGGCCCTGGGGCAGGGGGTGCTGCCAGCCCCCTGTTGCGACGCCCCTGCATGTAGCGGAGGCGGCCCCAGGCCCGCACGCCTCCGGAGAGCGGCCTGAACAGCTGAGAGGAGCGCCTAGGGATTCATCCGGCGCGCCTCACAGCGGGCGCAGTGGCGCCCCTGGTGGCCTGGCGCCCTGGTGCCCCGCACCACCGGACTCGGGCCTAGAGATGGCCCTGGTCTTGGTGGCTACTTTGGAATCTGCTGGATTGATTGCTTCTGTCGACAGGTGTCTTTTGTACAGGTACTGTAATGAGCTGGGATTACAGGTAAGACCTCTCCCTTACAGCAGGTGCTTCTAATCTCAGCTTGTTACATACAGTGAAGATACCAGGTAGCCTGACATCTGGCTAGTTGATAGGGGATCAAATACTTATTTCACTCATTATAAAGTACATCAATCTCTGGACTGTTGTCTTCTGGGTTTCTGGGGTTTTTTCCTGTTGTTATTCTGTCTCTCACAGCTACAATAAACCTACCATTAAAATTATGGACTGGTCATTTCTTCATCAGAGGGCAAATGGTCAAATTTAGCAGGGGATCAAATACTCCCCCCCCCCCTCACTGTATATAATCCCTAGTGTAGTAAGATAAGACCTTTGGAGCAGGCATTTTTTAAAAAAAGTTTTTAAAGAACCACCCTAGTAGGGCAGTAATTGTTCTTTAATAATTTGTCACCCGCCCTCCATGATGGCACGACAGTCTGCCCCCTGCCCCCCCTTTCCTACACCCCTGATTCTTACCCTGGAAAAGCCCGTTAGAATTAAGAGTCTCTTCTGAAACAAGTGGTTTGAGGACATCTTTGTTGAGCTGGCATAATGCGGATACCAGCTTCCTTTAGGGTTCCTATTTAACCATCTATCTTATTTATCCAGCTCAATTATGTTTGTATGGATTATTTGTTTAGATTTCCAAGTGCATTCGTCAGTTGCACGTTTTTTTTGATGTTGTGTTTTAGGATGAGCATGTTGTAAGACAAGATACATATAGACATATGTATGAATGGCAGTAATGCATAGATTGCTGAAAACCACAAGTTTCTTACTCCCAATAGTCTCACTGAAGTCCTACTGAGGTCTATGTAATGTCTGCCAGACCACTCCAGATTAAATGGTTTGTGGACTGAAGCCAAGAAGATTATTCTCAATCAGCATACTAAGCAGTACATCTGCTGCCTAATAGACATCAAGTATTTTCAGACTGAAGACAGGGAAATATAGTGATGATTGAGGTGGTGCCCTGTATATCATCTCTGTGGGACATCCAGTTCCCAAAAGATCATTCATATTAGCCGCTGTTCCTTGGCAGATAAACATCCTAGCTCATAGAGGCTGACTCTGTATCGCTTGAATGTGTGATGGACTCGTCCCGTCGACACTGCCATCACAGCGCTTCCTGCCCAATGAAGTTCATCTGCCTGCTGCTGTATATCAGGAGAGAAAGCGTTGTCACAGCAGCAACATCAAACATGTGTAGTGTAAATTGGTTACATGTTCTGCTGCTGCTGCTGCTGAATACTCTGTGGGTCAGACTTACAGTGTGCCATTGCCTTGATTTGCTTTCCAGAGTGACTCCTCGAGTGACAGCGAGAGTGAAGATCATTTTCTGATGCTTCCCCCACGAGACCACCTGGGCTTGGCAATTTTTTCAATGCTCTGTTGTTTCTGGCCTCTGGGAATTGCTGCTTTCTACTTTTCTCAAGGGGTAAGAATTTGTGTGTGCTGATGTTTCCTGCTATGTACTGTGTTCTTCTTGTCTTAGGGAACTATTTTGTAAAAGGCCTGTCAGGGCTGGATTCACTACTGTGCCAAGTATATTGCAGTCCCACCCAACTAGGACCCCTGCTAACATGAAATTATCTAGGAAGTTGCTGGAGTGTTTCTGTGTGTGTGTGTGTGTGTGTGTGTGTGTGTGTGTGTGTGTGTGTGTGTGTGTAGCTACCTAGTGCCAACCCAAAACATTTCAGTGCTTGATGGGAAAAAATGCAAATGTCACTCCATATTTTACTTTAAATAATAATAATAATAATTTATTATTTATACCCCGCCCATCTGGCTGGGTTTCCCCAGCCACTCTGGGCGGCTTCCAACAGAAAAATAAGATTAAAAATTCCACCACAGGGGGTTTTTTTTGCCACCATTCATCCCTCACTTCCCCCTTTAATGCTATCCCTCACCTTCCCCTTTAATGCTACCCCCAAATTTGTCCTCATTCTATCAAATGATAGGGCCGGTCTTGTATCAGGCTCAAAACAGTGCTTGGATCCTCATCACATGGCAAAGGAGCAGTGTCCATGTTGTCATGAAGGATACCCAGCATCAGAAGCCGACAGGATTTGCTCTCTGCATTGCAGCGCATTTCAAGTGTGACTTATGGGAGTGCATGGGTGCGTGGCTTTATGTGTGAAAGTCACGTGGGACTCAACTGATAGCTCCTAACAGGATCAACTGTTCTTTAAAGCAACACTGAAACCTCACAAGGTAACTGTAAACACTGTTATTCCCAACCTGCAAGAAAAAGAAGCTGAACTATCCAGAAGGAAAGATGGGTCAGACTGTTGTAGAGTGGTACCTCGTGTTACGGACAGGATCTGTTCCGGAGGCCTACCCGTAACATGAAATGCCCGCAACTCAAAGTGCTGCATCTGCGCAGGAGCGTGGCACAATTTGGCACTTCTGCGCATGCATGAAGCGCGATTTAGCGTTTCTGCATGAGCAGCGAAACATGGAAGTAACCCGTTCCGGTACTTCCAGGTTGCCGCAGGACGTAACGCGAAAAGACACAACATGAAGCGGATGTAACATGAGATATGACTGTACATTGAACTGCTGTGCAAAAAAGAGTTTTTGGCAAGTACAGCCTTTCCACTTTTATTCATAGGTTAAATTTTCTATACTGCCAACATTTTTAAAAAAAATCATGGCAGTAAGCAGCATAAAATCAATCATGAAACTACATTCGTAAAACAAGGCCACTGTGAGAACAAGATACTGGACTAGATGAGGCACTGGGCTAATCTAGCAGGCTCTTGTGTGCTTAAAAGACACCACAAATCTCTAGATAACATTAATACATCAATGAAGCTGGATCACCTCTAAAGGAAAGGTGAACAGAAGAGTTTGAAAGAAGTGCCTTAATGCCAATACTGTAGGTGCCTACCTGATGTTCCCTGGAAGCGCATTCCAAAGGGTAGGTGCCACCACACTAAAGGCCCTGTTTTTAGTAAGCATAATACAAACTTGAGGAGCATACAGCATACAGCACTAGTAAAGAGTGTCTCCCCCAAGGATTAAATCGGCCAGGCAAGATACGGTATTCCCAGAAATAACCCATTGCTCAGGGCTTTATATACCCATAGCAAAACCTTAAAGTTGCCCTAGTAATGTATTAGTAGATAGTGCAGATCTTCCAGCACAGGTGTTACAAAGAACACCCACTTCAGCAGCCTTGCTGCAGTATGGCATCATCGCAAACAGATCTTTGCTGATCATCCCTCTTCTAACTGTTAAAGGTTACAGGAGCCCACTCTCCTTTTGCTTCTGGCTCCTTTTGCTCCTTGTAAATGAAACACCTGTTTCTGCATTTTATGTAGTTAAAGGAAATATAGCCTGCTGTCTGACAAATTGTCAGAGTAACTTAAATAAAGTATATTCCAACAAACTACAGTCTACTCAGAAGGTAAACCTTCAATCACGTATCCGAATGGAGAGAGAGGTGGAGAGCATTACATGCAGGAAGGGCAGACATACCACATACAGCCAAGCACATTTAACAGCCACCATCTCAGGAGAATTTATTTTCACTGTTCCCGGCACACACAAAAAATGTTATTCCTTAAGCATTATTTTTGGCCATATATCAATCCTCTGCTATATCGCTCCAGCCACAGAATGGCAAAGCTCTGTAACAAATGGCCAAGAGTCTTCAACATGGTCAGTGAAAACTTGTCAGCAGCAGTGATGCTCTGGCAGGGGCACAGCTCTGGGCCTTTTTTCAGAGCAGGAGCAATGACATCATCTCCCAAGTGCCAGGGTAATGGATCGACTTTCCTTGCTCTAGGAACAGAATGAGGTGATGGTGAGCCTTTCAAGTTTTACATTTGTCTTTGACAACTCAGCAGTAAGGAAGTCAGAGAATAATCATGCAGAGGCTCTAAAATTCTTTCATTTTCTTTGATGGTGTTCCTATTTCATACCAGCAGTTTAAGTGGTATAATTTCCTTGCAAGATTTTATAATTAAAAGCTAAATGTTGCACTTCAGCTGTCTCAATGTGTTTTACAAGTTATTAAAGCTCATTGTGTTTTACAAGCTGAACCTCTGTGGTCAGAAATAAGCACCAATGAGTTCATTGGAGCTTATTTCTAAGTAACTGTGCATGGAATTGCAGTCATGCTACAGAGAATAGTAAGATGTGTTATCTTGTCTTACGTCTAGCTAGGAATCTGTAGAAGCACACAGCCTTTTGAGTACAGTGGTACCTCGGTTTATGAACACAATTGGTTCTGGAAGTCTGTTCATAAACTGAAGCGAACTTTCCCATTGAAAGTAATGGAAAGTGAATTAATCCGTTCCAGACGGTCCGCGGAGTACTTAAACTGAAGCGTTCATAAACTGAAGCAAACTTTCCCATTGAAAGTAATGGAAAGTGGATTAATCCGTTCCAAACGGGTCCGTAGAGTACTCAACCTGAAGCGTACTTAACCCGAAGCATGGGTGTAATTGGTTCCGGAAATCTGTTCATAAACTGAAGCGAACTTTCCCATTGAAAGTAATGGAAAGTGAATTAATCCGTTCCAGATGGGTCTGCGGCGTTCGTAAACCGAAAATTCATAAACCGAGGTGTTCATAAACCGAGGTTCCACTGTATAGGGCAGTGTTGGGGAACCTGTGGCCCTCCAGAAGTTGCTGGACTCCAACCCCAGCTAACATGGCCAGTGAACAGGGATGATGGGAGCTGAAGTTGAATAACATATGGAGGGCCACAAGCTTCCTATCCCTGCTGTAAGGGCAGTCATAATGAGATGCTGTTCTTCAAAATTTGCCGCTACACCATATTTCCATGTATTTAGTCAAGAAAAGGAAAGAAACCTGCCAAACGCATCCAAAAAAAATAGTTTGTAAATCACATTATGATTATCCAATATTCTAAGTCTTTCTTCCTCGTTTCAAGTCTCAAAACCGACAATGTAGCCACCCTGGCTATACTCACTACAATAGATGGGCAGGATATGCACCAGCTAAACAAATAAACAAAAATATTGTCCCCAAACTTTGTGTTCCTGAATTGAGTGGCAATTCTATTATTCTTTTTCATCCTACATCCAATTCTTCCCTGCTCTGGCAATGCTTCTGAGCTTGGTCTCATTCACAAATTTCAACAGTAACCTTCTGTTCTTCTCCTCAGGATCCATAATGGATAGGGAATGTGTCTCCCAAAAGTGACTGCAGAGGAAGTTCACTTGTCAGGAAGCTGCCCTATACCAATTCAGACCATTGGTGCATCTAGCTCAGTATTACCTTTACTGAGGGACATGGGTGGCACTGTGGTCTAAACCACTGAGCCTCATAGTCGTCTTTACTGACCTCTGTTGCGCTACATTGTAATCAAACTCGCCCAACAGAAGTCAGATTCAGAATGAGCAAGATGTGAATAAAATATTATTTGTGTGTTTCAATAAAGATTCATTTACAGCTCACTTTTATTTTACTTATAGGATTTCTACCATAATCTTACCACATCTAGCTTCAAGGCATCTTACAATAAAAAATTAAATTTTGTTATTGTTTTTTTTAAAAAATCAATAAAAACAATAAAAACAGCAGGAGAAAATAACACAGCTAAAAAGCTAGCGGGAAAAAATGAATTAAAATAGGGTGCCTATTATAGTGCCTTCTAGAACTTACTCGACTCCAGCTTCCATCAGCCCCAGCCAGTATGGTGAAAGATGACAGCAGTAGCTCAACAACTTCTGGAGGTCACTGTGACAAAGTTATGCCTTGCCCTAACCTGTTCCCTTACAATACTCAAGTTCTCTAGACCTCCATCACATCCCCAGTCCAATACAGAAGCTGAGGACAGATTGTGGTCTGGTAGGATAGAAAGACCACTGTGGCAGGAACTGACACTATCACTTTTAACCTTCTTGGCTACTGTAGTCTCTCTGATTAGCTGCTGGGAGCCATCTGTCAATCACAACCCACCTGGGTCAAGATCCCTTTAAAGTAGCATATTGCTAACATTCCTTTGTCCCTTATCCTACAACCAGCTCCTGAAGCTACCAACTTGAATGATAACCATAGGAGTAAGTTTTGCTACGTTCGCTTGCTTAGGATAGGATCATCTAGGCATGTAAATGTAAAACTGTGCATACTCTCTGTTTCCACCACTTTCCCTCCTTTTTAAATACTCCTCCATAATAAACTGCTTAATTAGCTTTCTGAGCTGTACTGTATTCTGGAAACACTCAATGCCTATCTTTCCCCCCATGTTACTGAGACTGGACTATGCTACTGATCTAAAGTTCCTGGGAGTGCAGGAGGGATGATGGACTAAAAATGCCAGGTGGATTCTGCTGGCAGTCCCCTTACTCCCTAGACAGCCACCAAAAGATAGTAGGTATTTTGCACCCCTTACCCCAGGTGGCAAATAAGTAGTCGGGAGAGAAAGATATAGGATGGGTCACCTGTTGCTAGTGAGCTACCCTACATGGTTGGGTCTGGCCATCCTTCACAGGCACCACACTGGTTATTATCCCTGAATCAAAACATCGAAATCATGAAAAGCAAAAAAGTTCCACAAATCTTAAAAGCCATTTAAGGCATAAGAGAGAACAGATTTTTGTCTGTTACCTAAAACAGAGAGGTCAAAGAAGACACCAGTTTCATCGTGTGTTTAGAGAAGGAATTCCAAAATTTGGTGGAACCACCCCAAAAACAAAAGCCAATTAAGGAAGCCTGACAACACTAGCAAAGAGAGGGAGAATTCTTAATAGTAACTCTGTTAATTATAGGAGGAGGAGAAGAATAACAAATAATTGCTCTCAACTCAAGACAATAAGGAATTTTGTAGTGAGCGAGCGAGCAGCAGTATTAGAAGTGTTGGGGGGAAATGTTTTGAAGAGGGATGAATCCATGCTTGCCAGCAGCACAAAAGCATTAAGCTTTAGGGAATTATGTGGTCCTTTTGAAAGCTTTTATGCAACTCGGAAATTAAGCAATAAGATAACATGTAGGATTAAATGCAAACAGGACCACAGTAAGGCACACTTTGAAGGAACAACGTAATCTGGTTGTAGGAGCTTGTGAATTAGCCCCTCGTGAGTCAAGGAGGGGCATAATTGTATAGAACTGTGATGTTTTGGCCGTGAGCACAGCCTCCCCCAGGAGGGAACCATCCTACATACTGGACGGTGTTGAGGGCTGTGGTGGATTGGAGCTCCAAAGCAAAAAAAGGCAATCTATGGCAAATGATGCAGCAGCCTGCCCAGTGTTCTGCACCAAAAGCTAAAGAGCTGCTACTCGTTGCCATAGCAATTGGAGCAACAGAAAGTAAGACTGACAGGTGGGAGCAAGGCAAGTAGCACCATAGCGACAGAGATGTATCATGTGGCCCCCTCCAAACTTGGAAGGCCCAAGGGGATGTAGGGAGATATGGGGATTGCCTGAAAGTATTCAAACCTTGGAATCTTTAAAGGCAAACATGTGAAGGCTAAAGCAGATTCCTCAATGATGCTTGGGGTGCCTAGGAGGCTGAAGAACAAAGAGGAGGAACACAGTGAAGGCAACCCTCTCCCCATGAAAACTGTGGGAAGCAGAGGCAGATCCTCAGACTCAAAGGCTCTTGACACCTGAGCTATGCAAAATAGAAGCTAAAAGGCACATTTACAAAACTTAAAAACAAAACAAAAACACCCTCTTACACTCTTGGTTCAGCATTTTAGCTCAGGAGAAGATGAAGTAGCTGTGGAGCTGGCATGGGGAAGCCCCCTGTTGACATTGTCCCCTGTAGGCACAGTATAGATTTGGTTAACACAAATTTGGTTCTGCAGAATCCTGTGTGGACATGGCCTCAGATATACTAAATTGTGAAGAAAAGGAAAAACCTGTAACAAGCAATGAGCTAACAAAGTGTTCTTTCTTCTCACTGACTAGCTCAGTGAATTTGGGTCAGCTTATCTCCAATGAAATATCTAGAAGAAGCAACATAATACAGTCACTGAAGGGATGGACAAACATAAACACATTGGATCAGACCAAAATAGAACATTATGCATCTTTTTTCCCTCAGCGGTGAAAGTTCACACGTATGCATGCATGTATTGACCACCCAATAATGAATTTTCCCTGGGTGGTTTACATGTAATAGAAACCACCAGCCATGACTCTCATTGAACAAATTGTTGTAATATAATATGTATTTTACATTACATTACATTACATTACATTACATTACATTACATTACATTACATTGTTGGAGGATGGATGGCTGCTAACGGGTTGAGGTTGAATCCTGACAAGACAGAAATACTGCTTTGGAGGGACAGGGTGTGGGTGGGTGTGGGGGGCTCCCTGGTCCTGAATGGGGCAACTGTGCCCCTGAAGGAGCAGGTGCGCAGCCTGGGGGGTCATTTTAGACTCTCAGCTGTCCATGGAGGTGCAGGTCAATTTTGTGTCCAGGGCAGCTGTCTATCAGCTCCATCTGGTACGCAGACTGAGACCCTATCTGCCTGAGGACTGTCTTGCAAGAGTGGTGCATGCTCTCGTTATCTCCCGCTTGGACTACTGCAATGTGCTCTACATGGGGCTACCTTTGAAGGTGACTCAGAAACTGCAATTAATCCAGAATGCGGCAGCTAGACTCGTGACTGGGAGTGGCCGCTGAGACTATATAACACCGGTCCTGAGAGATCTGCATTGTTTCCCAATATGTTTCCGAGCACAATTCAAAGTGTTGGTGCTGACCTTTAAAGCCCTAAACGGCCTTGGCCCAGTATACCTGAAGGAGCGTCTCCACCCCCATCGTTCTGCCTGGACACTGAGGTCCAGCACCAAGGGCCTTCTGGCAGTTCCCTCCCTGTGAGAAGCAAAGCTACAGGGAACCAGGCAGAGGGCCTTCTCAGTAGTTGCACCCATCAGATGTCAAAGAAATAAACGACTATATGACATTTAGAAGACATCTGAAAGCAGCCCTGTTTAGGGAAGTTTTTAACGACTGATGTTTTAATGTATTTTTAACCTTCTGTTGGAAGTCGCCCAGAGTGGCTGGGGAAACCCAGCCAGATGGGCAGGGTATAAATAATGTTGTTGTTGTTGTTGTTGTTGTTGTTGTTGTTGTTGTTGTTGTTGTTGTTATACATTAACACACAGTTTTGAGGAAGACAAAAGCATTCTCTTTTCATTGAAAAACAGCTGATATTATTAGCCTTTGAGGCTATTGGGCATTGATACAAATAATGTATTTATTGTTTGTTTCCAGACGAGTAAGGCTATCTCCAAGGGGGACTTTCACCTTGCAAGTTCTGCTTCCCGGCGAGCACTATTCCTTGCTGCGCTCTCTATCACCATTGGCACAGGAGTGTATGTTGGAGTGATTGTAGCACTGATTGCTTACCTATCTAAAGGTGGCCACGTATAGTAAAGAATCTCTGCATCAGATGGATAATTCTCTCGGATTACACACTTTCTTATGAAACATAGGACACTACGCTTACAAGGATTTCTACGGAGCACTCCCTAAACAGAGATCTGTGCTCATACAGACTGTCTGTGTGGTCTCCTTCCTTTTTCTGATAAAACATATACTGTGACCTACTTTGTATCACGGACTGACAAGCTAAAGGGGGTGGGGAGAGAGATCAGGCTGAAAATCCTGGATTTTGAGACTGTCGGGAACAAAAAAAGGGAATAGGACAGTTTTTAAAATGTTGTCTGCAGGGTGTTTTCAAACCAATGTCCATGTGTGCTAGACCTGGTGTTTGTGAAGTCCAGTCACCTCTCAGATCTAAGCCCCTGCCTACTCAGGGCGCAGAGTGAAGAGGAAAGCTGGGGAATATTCAATTCATTTAAAGTCTTTCTTTTGGGAGATAGGACTAAAGGCTACACAATGACAGCAAACAGCATTGTCAAGATACTTGCATTATTATGCCAATGACAAGACTTGCAACATCAAATGCTAATAATTCACCCTTGGGTAGCTAGTAGCAGCTACGTGCCATAAAAGTTCTCTTTCAGAGGCTTTGTTCATATAACTTGCCCCTCTGCCTACAGTTCCTGTTATGAGAATTTCCCTGCTGCCACATAATAGAATGAGGTGGCCTTGGAGAATCACACCCAGCCATCACTTTCAACCTAAGATACACACTTGCTTTAAATGAGACAATTATTACAGTTACTATAACCAAGCTCATTAAAGGGGCTTGAGAAAGTCCTCATGGGCCTTCCAGTTTTTAATTATATTTTGGCATGTGCATTACAATGTCACTCAGGATAGCTTAATAACATAACCATTCTGGCATGGAAAAGTTACCCCAACGTGGTTTGGTTTGATCACTTTTGATCACATCCAGAATGTCCCAGGCCTTAGGCTGTGGAGGCAAATGGAATTGAATGGATCAGATGTTGTGGTGATCAGATAGTTCTGTGTAAAAATGGTTCTACAGCTACCATTATTCTCTCTACTTGCAATGGGAGCTTTCTTGTGCCTGTTTCTGTGCAGACACACATCTGAGGCTGTAATCCTATATTCACTTACTTGGGAATAAGCCTTACTGAACTCAGTGAGACTTACTACGGAGTAGGTACATATAGGGTTGGCTCATAAGTGGAAACCCTTGAATTTTAGCCAATTTAGTTGTGCTGTGCCCAAAGTTATCCATCTATTTATGTACCTTTGTTTTAAATTTGTATACCGCCCTTCATCCATGGATCTCAGGGCGGTTCGCAACATAAAATTATAATATAAAAAACACAAAATACATAGTAAAAAATAATGTAGACAATGAAGTCATTTGAACTAAAACAAGTCAAATCCATGGGACTGCCTTGCAGGGGCTCTGTTCGTACCTGGCAGGGAGAACACAGAAGGTGCTTATGGTAGTTAAATGTTTGTAATCTCTTTTCTGTGGGGTGCTTTGGCACTCTGTTCTGGTTCAATGTATGCATGTATTTGTTAAGTGGGGTCACTGGTTTGAAAATTACATTGAGTGTTCTATCTTTTTGTCTCTAGGCCAGGCTTACCAGTAGGTCTCGATTCTGAATCTGTGCTTGGGCCTTAAGTGTGAATTGAATGCGGGGAATGTCATTAATATGTTCCAAAGCTTAGCCGCAGTAGAGCTGACCAGCAGTGCTCCAATATCTGCACTTTCAGCCAATATATTTCTGGGCACAATTTGTGGTGCTGGTATAAAGCCTCTTCCCATCTAAACCTATGAGGCCTTTATGATATCGTGGGAATGTTCAGGCTGAATATGTCATTCTTACCTGCAACAGGCTGATTGACTATATCTGAGTACATCTTCTCTGGTTGTGACATTTCCTCTTAGTAAAAGCCCATCTATGTTTGAAACTTTTTGCAAATAGTGTAAGGCGCCATTGCTGTTCACACAAACATTTGATCGCTAGGGATGTGCATAGGGACTTCTTCTTTTTAAGTAACTGTAGGTTTTCTCCTTTTTATTATTGATGTTTCAATTATTGACAGTTTTAATGTGCTTGGAAGCTGCCCTGAGCATCCCTTTGAGATGGGTGCCATAAAAACTACGAGACATACCTAGGTCAAAAAAGCCAAATCCTTCAGCCAAACTTAGTAAGAAATGAAACTGTATTTTACACTGATAAGAGAGAAGCTGCAGAGAGAAACAAGAGATGCAGACATTTGCTGCTTCTGGGTAAAGTACCGGTAACTAAGGAAAAATTAAGGTGGTAAAACCTCTGCAATGCCATTCTCCAGCCTGTGTTGTTGCACATGAACAATTTACTGGCACGGAGCAAACTCCCAGTTATGATCAAATCAACAAAGCACAAGTGTTTTGATTTCACTTCCGTGCCTGTTGCATGACGCAAAACCAAGAAGTCTGCCTTTCCTGAGGCAAGGATTTAATTTAACTCTGTTCATAGCCAGAGGGAAAAAACACTGTTTGTTAATGATCAAAGTGCAGGGGGGGAAAGGTACTGAAAGGTTTTTAGTTTTGAAAGAAAATGACAAGCAACAAAACCTCGTACCCACTAGACTAGAGGAAGCTCCTTCCAGGGCTGTGCTTGACAGCGCCTGTATACCACTCTCAATTAATGTGGTATTTGTTTCTGTGTTTTTGTTCGCTAATAGGATGGCCATTAAGAAAACTGTGGAGTATCTTGTGAATGAAATGCGAGGAAGGTTAGTCTGCGCTTCCAGTGTGTCTCCAAGGCATCACAAGGAAGTGAGCAGAAGTTAATGAAGAAGCCTTATGCTGGCAGGGCTGCAAGTGCTGCCATAAGATTTAGCAATTCCAAGAAGGAAGGAGAGTGGGCGGAGGAGACTTTGGAGCTGGAAGAACTGAGAGTGGGCTGTGCTATTGACAAGTGAGGAAGAAAAACAGAAGACTTAGCAGAGGTGAAAGGGAGGGAAAAGTAGTGTAGGCCAACTCTTGGGTAGTTGGAGATGACCCCCTGGTCATCTCCAGGCTCTAGTCCAGACAGAGCTGGAGAACCTTTTCCAGCCTGAGGGCTACATCTCTTCTGCGCAAACCTCTGGGAGCTACATGGCAGTCATGGATAAGGCCAGAGGCAAAGTGGGCAGAGCAATGGATGTGAATTTTACCTTTTGTATAGTAGGCTAGTTTCTTCAGACATTGCAGGCGTCCCTCTCTATTCTCCAGGCAAGCAAGAGGCATTATCAGAGTTCCAGTACACAATTCAGCCAGGCAAAAAAGCCACTCTAGTAGGGCTGGCAAGGAGTGTGGCCTGGGAGGGTGTTTAACTACCTAACATGAGCATAGCTGGGGGGGGCAGGGGAGCAGCTGCCTCCCTAAATCAAGTAAATCTATACAATTTACTTAACTAACTGAGGTTCTGCCCCCCCAACATAAATATTGGCTACGCCCATGCCACCTACATAGGGTTTTTTTTTTGTATACCGCCTTTCCACAGTTCAAACCATGCTCAAGGTGGCTTACAACATGAAAAAAATATGTAACTACAAAAGTAGTCGTAAACAATAAATAAAACATTAACAATACAAAACCAAACTGAACAATTTCCACATAAATCACAACAGCAGCATATACAATGAAGATACCCCAAACCAACAGCAACAAACCCCTCAAACAAACAAACAAAAACCCAGCCCCCAAGTTTGTGTTCAGAAACCTCAGTTTTTGTAGCTGGAGTCAATCAGGGCCTTGCCCTCCTGGGCCAGGTGAAGAAGGCCTGCAAGGAAGGGAGCAGGTCTTCCAAGACTCAAGCCTGTTCCCCAAGGCCAGATAGAGGGTGTCGGAGGACCACATATGGTTCCAAGATTCCCCATCCCTGCTGAGCCAAGTATCCATGGACTCCCTAGTGTCAGAATTAAAATGCTATGTGAATCAAGCAGCAAGCAAAACTGGCTGGTGGTATGTATTTAACCATTTTCCCAGGTGCTTTCTAATATGAATAATTTAACCACCCTTTCCCTGAAAAGCTAGGCTGGATCTAGACACATCAAAGAAGCATTTCGGTTTTAAGCGTTGTAAATTTAAACCGGGAAAACAGGTAGAGAAAAATGGGACTCCATGCCGCCATTTGGTGGCACAGTGTTATATCGCGCATACAACGCATATAAATCGCTTTTTCTTTAGCAGTCTAGCTGAGTCCCTAGAGTCTCTGCCTTCACCGCCTCCTCCTCCTCAAGCTTTCTACCGGAGCGCTCAGTACTCCCCACCCCAGCGTCCCATATCTGTGTCTAGAGGTACAGACTTGGATCTGTCTTGGATTTATCTGTGCACGCTGTAGCTATTCAGTCAGAGGCTCAGCATGTTTTGTATAGTTCAGGTGTACATTTTATTCTAAAGTAGCATGTTAATGTCTGAGATTTCTGCTGTACTTGAGCCATAATGGAAAGAGAAGCACACATGAAAAGACACCTGTTCGGAAGAAGAAACCTCTGAAGGGGCCCATTATGTTTTATATAACGGAATAATACTGTAATAAAAAGGAAATGAAGGTCATGTTTATTGATAGTTTTAACTTCTGGTGCAGGAAAGCACATGGGAATGGGATGCATTTGGAAATGGGTGCAAGACTCTTGGGAATAGCAAAACCAGAAGTCCAGGGAGAATGCGTGAAGGGAGATTGTAGAAGCAGGTCTTGCCCCTGACCTCCATAGAGTCAACAAAGAGCCTCCATGCCTACAGTTGGTAAAAGCGAAGGCTCCCCCTGCATGAATACATACCCCCAACATTTTATCACCCAAATCCAGGGCACCCCACCCCACACCACGTCGCCCACACCTGGACCGCCTTATATTCTCTGGCTTTCTCTCCTCCCTCACCACGGTTGACAGCTAGGCCTCAGCCTTCTTGTGGCCCCTGCAGCATCATTGTGGCCACCAGAAGCAGTGCTCCCACTCTGGAAATGTGCCGCACCCACTTCTGGTTGTACGGAGGCTGCGGCAGCAGAGGCCAGGCTACCACAGAAGAGGGAAGATGGCTGAAGCGGGACATCCGGGATTTCAAATAGAAGCCAGGCTGCTTCTGTAAATCTAGAGTGTCCCACTCCAAGTAGGGCTGTTGGTTAGTATGCGATTGTACACCCACCTTTCTGCAAGAATTCTGGTTGTACATGCAGAGTCTATATGTGCGTACAAGTTGTCAGTTGAGCAGGGATGTTGGACCCTGTCGGTGTGACCCTTCAATTTGTCCCCTGAGCAGAGCCAGATTGCAAGAGCTTGACGCTTTTCATGTAGTCTAGCATTTACTTTGCTAATGCAAGCCACAGCTTGGAGCTGACACGGGTGATGATGTTTACAAAGTCCTCAGTCCATTGGAAGGGAAACAGGAACAATACAGAACCCACTTCCGCTACTTTAGAGGGGGATCTTTGTGATGGGAGTTGTAGTCCAAAACCACCAGAGGGTGCCAGGTAGGCAAAGGTTGACCTTATCTGTAATTCTTTACCTATGCCTTTGCTTCCATCATCCTTTACCACCTACTAAGCTGGATGAGGATGAAGGGCCTTGGAGTCTTGACAACATCCGGGGACCCAAAGTTGAAGAACACTGCTCAGAAGCAACCGCAAACAAGTATGTTCCATCATCTATGTGGAAGCCATTCAAATATTTGGAGATGGCTATCATATCACCTCTTAATTGTCTCTTCTCCAGGGCAACTCTACCCAGCTTATTCCACCTTTCCTCATAGAACTTGGTCACCAAGCCCCTCGACATTGCCCTTCTCTGGACACATTCTAGAGTTTGGTACGATAACTGTTTCTGAGTCCTTGTGGGAGAAGGCAGACTGAAAATAAAAAGTGTGTCATAAAAAGGACAGCCCGCCACCCCACCCCACCCCACCCCAAAAAGAAAACAAACCCAAGAAGCGTGTGGATTCAGCATTTGCTCCTTAATGGCTCAAAGTAACAGTAAGTTACGCACTGTAGACGTCTAGTAAAAACTATAAAATGACATTCCCCCCCCTGCTTGCATAGTTTAATTTTGCTGCAAGGCAAGAAGCTTGCTCTAAAAGAGGCTGACAAAATTTAAAAAACGGTTTCCCACAAATAATGTGAATTTCTGTTCATCCCAGAAGGGCAGAGCTATGTGAGAGCATTCCCATGGGAAACATTGCAAAAATGAGTGTACCAGCTAGAAACCGTCTGGAGGGGAGAAGTGTGGAAATTGAAATCCATAGAATCAGCATGGTGGCTGCCTTAGAATAACTTATTATAGACTCTGAGCGTCTGCTGCATCCCCTGGAGCAAAGAGAAAAGAAGCAAAGGAGAGAAAAACAAGTGCCTGGGTAAGTGGCAGCTGCAGGAGTTTGCTCAGACTTTGAAAAACTCTTTCAAAATGGAAATCCAGCCCCAAGGACACTTGTTTCTTAACCTGCAGCCCAGACACCCACCATCTCCCACAAGATGTATTCTTTGAGGCTGGGTAACGAGACGCAAAAGAGAATCATAAATATTTGCACACCACTTGGCCATTCGCAGCCTCTCTCTGCAAGGCAGGTCAGTCTTATTGTTCCCAAATGGCTGGCTGTGGGCTGAAAGAGAGTGGCTCCTCACAAGGGCATGTACATGAGATCAATGCTGAGATTAGAGGCATAAAGCTCCTAAGCAGATACTTATTTTTGTCCATGTGAAATGGCTGAGAGGGAGGGGGGATCCAAACAAACAAATTTTCCCAAATACCTTCAAAACTTGGGACATCTTCCCTAACAAATCCAGCACTTCATCCTGCCAAAAAAACAAAAATCCAACCTCACATTTCTACTCAAAAGTGTCTATTTTTGTGACTCATATACCAGTATGTACCTGTCAAGTTATTGTTATTGATTACCAGGGGCGCGGGTGGCACTGTGGTCTAAACCACTGAGCCTCTTGGCCTTGCCGATGAGCAGGTTGGAGGTTCAAATCCCTGTGAAGGGGTGAGCTCCCGTTGCTCAGTCCCTGCTCCTGCCAACCTAGCACGTCAAAGTCCAAGCAGATAAATAGGTACCACTCCAGCGGGAAGGTAAACAGCGTTTCCGTGCTCTCTGGTTTTCATCACACTGTTCTGTTGCAACAGAAGCAGTTTAGTCCTGCTGGCCACATGACCCGGAAAGCCAAGGGCGTAGCCAGGATCAAAACTAGGGGGGGGCAAGCCATGATCATTCAGGGGCGGGGCCACAAAGTGGGAACGTGGGCGGGGCTACAGGGCCAGCTGGCCTGACGACATCGTGGTGGCGGCAGCGGCGGCAGCGGCCACCTTGTGCTTCTGGGGCTGGCAACGGCGGCGGCTACCCTGCTTGGCTGGAGAGGACGGGAGGGTCGGGCAGGCAAGAGGGGGTGACAGGGTGGGCGAGGGCGAGGGAAGGCACGGCCGCAGTCACGACGGCTCCGAGGCGTTGCTGCATATCAGCATAATATTTCAAACATGTTGTGGATTCAAGCCCCACCTTGGGGGAAAAATCCTGCATTGCAGGGGGTTGGACTAGATGACCCTTGTGGTCCCTTCCGACTACAATTCTATGATTCCATTGATATATTACCATAGCATATGCATCATTCTGCTTTCTTGAATTGTCCTACTCCTAGGCATAGCAGCCAAATCCTAGAGGCCTAGGTGCCTCTCCCCCCCCCCAATTACTGGTAAATACCGTATTTGAAAGAGTCACCCCCCCATTTTGATGGGCTTTCTATGTGGAACTTATCTGCCCCCCCCCCAGTATTTTATTAAGGATGGAAGAGGGAGGGAAGGAAGGAATAATAGAGAGAGGGATACCTCATATTTGTGGGTGCCTCTGGGTGATGCTGTGAAGCTGGAACTCTGCAGCAAGAGGATGGGAGGGTCGGGCAGGGGAGAGGGGGTGGCAGGGCAGGCGAGGGCGAGGCAAGACAGGGCCGCAGTCTCGATGGCTCCGAGGCGTTGCTGCATATCAGCATAATATTTCAACCATGTTGTGGGTTCAAGCCCCACATTGGGGGAAAATTTCTGCATTGCAGGGGGTTGGACTAGATGACCCTTGTGGTCCCTTCCGACTACAATTCCATGATTCTATTGATATATTACCATAGCATATGCATGATTCTGCTTTCTTGAATTGTCCTAGGCATAGCAGCCAACTCCTAGAGGCCTAGGTGCCTCCCCCCCCCCCAAAAGAAATTACTGGTAAATACTGTATTTTAAAGAGTCCTCCCCCCCCATGTTGATGGGCTTTCTATGTGGGGCTTATCTGCCCCCCCCCAGTATTTTATTGAGGATGGAAGAGGGAGGAAAGGAAGGAAGAAATAGAGAGAGGGATAACTCACATTTGTGGGTGCCTCTGGGTGACGCTGTGATGCTGGAACTCTGCATGTACAGGAGCCTTGTAAGCAGCTTTCTCTCTGCTTGATTTACAGCAGGCACGTCCAACAGGTAGATTGTGATCTACCAGTAGATCACTGGATGTCTGTGGTAGATCACTGCTAGATCACTGGCACCCCTAAAAAAAGCTCACCCAAATTTTTCCTCCTCCCTAAAAAAAGCTGAACTATGACCTGAAGCCCTAAACAAAAATGGGCCTCCCTCCCTCCTAAAAGAAGCTCAACAAGTTTGACCTAAACCCCCCAAAACAGGGCTTCCCTTCCTTAAAAAAACTCAACAGCTTTGACCTGAACCCCCAAAAGGGGGTAGATCACTCCCAGTTTTTAACTCTGTGAGTAGATCAGAGTCTCTTGGGAGGTGGCCACCCCTGATTTACAGTATACAGATGCAGGAGGAGGGGCAGACTGGAACACCAATGCTTTTTATAAACATCACTGTGTCTATCAAAGCTACAGCCCCCCCCCCTTCTTATTCACTTCCTTTTAGCCTTGCAGGGCCACCTTAGTCAAATTGAATCCTCTGCACCCTCATTAAATCGCCAATAGAACTGTTAATGCGATCCCTGAATGCCCATTAACAACTCCCACTGAATAACAATAGGGTGAATAGGGTGGACCTTGCCTGAAGGGATATTCTGCTCCATTGTCTTAACTGCTTAAGTACTGGTAGCCACTTTGCTTTATTTATTTGATGTGTTTTTGTTACAGCTGTGTTCCCGCCCCCAGCAAGTGGAGAGCTGCTCTTGCTAAAGCAAAGCCCTTTCCACTTCAGTTTTTGGAGGGGCAAAGTATTGGTTATGGTCTGTAAAATACAATAATTTTTTGCTTCTAGGGGGGGCAGCTGCACCCTCCTGCCCCCCCTGTCTACACCCATGCGGAAAGCTGTCTGTGGACAAACGCTGGCTCCCTCGGCCTGAAAGCGAGATGAGCACCGCAACCCCGTAGTCACCTTTGACTGGACTGAACCATCCAGGGGCCCTTTACCTTACCTTTATTATTATTGGTTATGTTAAATTTTACATACCACCTATTACCAAAATAGGGTTATAAGAGGTTTACAAAAATAAAACTGATTTATGCACACATTAAAATATAAACATGCATAATCAAAATACACAGTAAAACAATACAATTAGAACAGTACAGCAATTAAAACTATGAAAAACCTAACTGGAAGAATCACAATTCTGTCCATTCTTTCTAAGGAACAACCTTGGACCACTTTTCTAACTACTTTTATTTCAATTAACTTACAAATAAAGCTATCCCATCCTAAAAACATCATCCAGCAGGACAGGTTAAGCCAGGAGTCAGCAAACTAAGGTCCATGGGCCGGATCAGGCCCAATTGCCTTCAGGATCTGGCCCATGGTCTGTCTGTGGATCAGCATGGGGATTCTGTTTGGGCTGCGCCAATTTTTTTCTGCGCCATTTCCCCTGCCCCCTCCCTCACACACACCACAGCGGCGCCTCCTCCCTCCCTCCCTCCTCCTGGCTTCTCCCCGCCCTGCCTAGAGGAGGAAGAGGGCTGGGCTGAGCTGGTGCCATTTTAAGCAGCCCCTGTCCAGAGCCAGCCCTTTTGCGCCTCTCATCTTCCCTCCGCCCCTGCCACCCCCCTGGTGCTCCTGTAGGCAGTCCAGAGCCATCTCCACTGGCTGCGCAGCAGCAATCTGGCCTCCGTTGCCGGCGGGAAGGCTCCAGACTGCAGGAAGGCCTCTGGAGACCTTCCCACAGTCCGGAGCTCGCCCCGCCTCCGGCGTGGCTGCAATTTGGCCTCCGCTGCCAGCGAGAGGGCCCCCATCCCGCCCCCAAAGCATGGAAGTGGTGCCGGCAGCAGGAGGCCCAGCAGGCTGCAACGCAGCACCAAACCCAGGACCCCCATCCAAACAATGACTATCATCAGTGCAGGTAAGAAAAATTTAATTTTTATCATCTACAATACTGTCTGGCCTGTCTGGTGCTCTTGCATTGAATGTGTCCTTTTAAAATGCATCCGTGGGTTATTTGTGGGGCCTGCCTGGTGTGCATAGTGTGCACAGAAATTCATTCTTTTTTTCCCCTTCAAATATAGTCTGGCCCCCCACAAGGTCTGAGGGACAGTGGACCGGCCCCCTGCTGAAAAAGTTTGCTGACCCCTGGGTTAAGCCATTGTACTACTTTTGCATCAAGATTTCCCATGTGCTTTATAACCCTGCACAATCAGGGTTCTAAATTATATGGGGAGCCTCCACAGGAAGAGGAATGCTCATCACAAGAAAAGGCAGAAATGAGATTTCAGCATCTCAGATTTGGGTAAGTTTCCACTTTACCAATGTTGTAGCTATCATTGCTTGTTTTAGCACATATAAAATTCCCCATGGTATCAGAAGCTGGGCTAAAAATACAAGCCACACAAAAATGTCCCTGGCTGCATTAGAACTGGCAAAGTTGCAGATTTAAGTTTTCATTATCTATCTCTCCCAGGAAACGATCTTAACCCCATTTGAGCCAATTCAATTGCAATTTTGTATTTTTGCTGAGAAGTGTATTTCAGAATTATACCTGTATTAGAATATATTTTCATATATGTTGTCCAGGGTTTTTAAAAAATCTACTCCAGCTTTTAAAAATGGGGTGATATATCCTGACATTGACGTATAGTTAGTGTCATATAAATGATTAAATGGGTGTCATATAAGAACAGTAATATACAGTAGTTAATTCAGATTTGTGGTACCTTAATATTTAGTCCTACCTGTATTAATTGAATTTACTTCCTTGACAAAGGGATTCAAGGTTATATCAGCTCCTAATTGCTGCCACTTCAAAGCAGAAGCCAATTAGTTTTCTTTATGCTAATGACATGTATCTAAATATTTTTCCTTCTTGTCTAACGCTGTGCTTAATCTTCTGCAGATCAAAGACCTGTATTTCAGAGTTCATTATTTTATCAATTTACTTCTATCTGATGAAAAGGACATGCCACTTAATAAAGGTTTTCCTTAAAGGCAAACCTGAAATGGTCTATAATGCTGTCAGCTGGCAGGACCTGTGGAGAGTAAACGTCCTCTCAGGTTTTTGCTTTTAGCATCTTCGATGCTGAGGCAATCTGATATTGCCATCCTACCAGAAGGCTTTTTTGATACTCTTTGCCTTCTGTAGCTATGAAGATATCCTGAAACTCCAGTAATCATGTAAGGTAAATGCTTGGCTTCTTCTGTTAGTAATATATTATATAGTGCAGTCAGTCCAGGAAGATACCATGTTCCATGGTATCGAAAGCCACAGAGAGACTGAGAAGGAGCAAGGTCACACTTCCCTTGTTTTGTTCTCAGTATAGGTGACCAAGGCTGACTCAGTCCCATGGCCAGACCTAAACCCAGATTAGAA